>NC_091283.1:811881182-812202182 GCF_032444005.1 Ranitomeya imitator
ACACACAAAAAGAGACTGATCGATATACAAATATATAAGAGAAAGATATATATATATATATATATATATATATATACAGATAGATGATAGATAGTTAGATAGATAGATAGATAATAGATAGATAGATAGATAGATAGATAATAGATAGATAGATAGATAGATAGATAGATACAGGCACGTGGAGAGATAGATAGAAGGCAGCACTCCAAGATATGTAAAAAGTGGACTTTAATTAGCCCATATAGGATTGCAATGATAGTTACAAAGAACCTTTATGAGGCCTTTGTTATATATATATATATATATATATATATATATATATATATATATATATATATATAATATTGCAATTGGATAACTGCTTGGAAGGCCTTACACCCACCATTAATTGGTTAGTGTGCTGTTCCATATGCTTTCATAGATAGATAAGAGAAAGAAAGAAAGAAAGAAAGAAAGAAAGAAAGAAAGAAAGAAAGAAAGAAAGAAAGAAAGAAAGAAAAAGATAGATAGATAGATAGATAGATAGATAGATAGATAGATAGATAGATAGATAGATAGATAGATAGATAGATACAGGCAGCCCTCCAAGATTAAAAATTGATTAGCCATTGTAGCGTTTGGCAACATTTCGGTTACAAAGAACCTTTATCAAGCTTTTATTTTTTAATTGGTTATTGTGCTGTTTGATGGATGATCCATAGATAGATAGATGGTGAGATAATTATGAGTTGATAGCTATAATAAATGCAGCTAATTATTCTATTTTATTTCATAAATTAAATATATCACATGGAGCGTAAAGTTAATTACATCTCTGCAAACAAATAAGAACAAAAAATTGTCGAGTACATTGAAACTAAAGCAGGCGCCGACAGCACGAGTGTTTCCAGATCTGCAGGCGGAGACCGTCGGGTGAGAGTCGCTTCCTGCAGATCGGTGCGATGCAGATCGGACACCGATTGCTCCATAAATCATCGCATTCTCTGCAGCAGGAGATCGCGCCGATCAGCTCTGGGCTCCTATGGACATTTCAGTCTCTGATCCATCAGCTGCAGGCATAGATCACCTATATCTGGGCACAGGTGGAGCTGGCATAGCTGCACTGTATAACATCATTGATGGCAGGGTCATTATCTAGCTCGGGTGATGTTGGAGGAGTTGGTGCCAACTGCAATGAAATGGCAGCACATAATACTCTTATTTTGTATCTAAAGCAAAAGTGCCAACTTGTGCCAACCGTGAGCGGTGTGTGCCAGCAGTCAGCTCCGTGTCATTTGCCTGCTGCACTTGTAGCCATCTCCTTTGTGCTAATAGCCCTGTCCCCATTTGCTGCCTAATTGGACTATATAAAGCCAATAAGAGCAGAGTCCTTGCAGCCTAGAGGCAGAGCACTGAGTGTGAGGAGCTGGGCAGTGCTGCAGCTGTGCACAACCCTCCTCCTCCTCCCCCAATTCCTCCACCTCCTGGTCCTCTTCCCTCCATCCCTCCTCCTCCTCCTCTTTGACTCTTCCTCCTCTTGCCTTTTCCCAGTTGCTATCAGCCTTCCTAGTTTGCAGGTGCTGACTGCTACTCCCTGGATGGCTGTTTAGTTTGCCTTTGCTGGCCTTCCTTCTCAAATGTTTGCTTGGGAGTTGTAGTTCCCCTTTGCTAGCTTCTCACCAGCTTCTAAAAATCTCCTGGATTTGGGAGTCCATTGGAAAGAAGAAAAAACAAAAACTTAATTTCTTAATCTTTTGGTTCATGGTGACATCTTGATCATAGCCATGCCTGAAACGGGACAAGAAAGCAATACCACCCCGGCCAAGGAGTCCCCCTTCTCCATCAAGAGCCTCCTGACTTGTGAGCCACCCAAAGCTGCTCGTCCACCAAAAGCCCTCTTCACCCCCATCAAAGGGACCTTGGATGGAGCAGCCTTTGCCTTATCCCCCCTGACAGATCTCTCCTTCCCCAGGCTGGAGATCCCAACTCAGAGGTTCGCTTTACCTGCACATTATTTGGAGAGGTCCCCTGCTTGGTGGTACTCCTACACCTTGACGCATGGAGGTCACACACCCAGGACTGAAGGTAAATGAATGCGATGTCCCATCAGGTTTCTAGCTGAAAGGGTTAAAGCGATAAGGTGTGCAAAGTGATGCACCACTACAAGTCCTACCATATCCTCAGCATAGAGACCCACCATTTCTTAGAAGTAGAAAGAAAGAAGTTCCTTCAAAAAATATATATATATATATAAAAAAAAAAACCATATGTAGAACGATCCAATCGGACATCAAATTATCTTAAAAAAAAAATTATTGGTGAATTTAATTTAGCTTAGAACAATATAACAGACAGGTAAGAATGAATTTCTAATAATACTTTTTATTACAGAGAGGAGACACCTCAATTAGCTGGGACTGGGATGAATGGGTTCCTGGCAATGTCCTAATGGACAGGTGTATTAATAGGGAGCTAAGTGCTGCAGAGCTTCAGATCTTCTCTGATGGCTTTTTTTTTTCGGGCAATGAAGAAGAATTTGATGGATGAAAAGAAGGATAATGAGATAAATAGGAAGAAGAGGAAATTGAGCTTTTCTGTAGGTGCATTGGGCTCATCATCTTCTCACATTACCTTCCTCTTTTCTGGATCTGCATGTTAGACATAGGACAATTATTTTTAAAAAAAGGAGCAGCCAGTGTTTCAAAGAGGGAACATATATATTGGGTTCATAGGGATCCTCATGGACTATCTACATATGCTGTGGTCCTTGCTCTGGGCTTGGTAATTGCATCATGTTCCTCAGAAGACATGGTTGCAGATAAATTGATCATAATGATGACATAATAGATAATGTTATTGGGACAATGACTAATGGCTTCTCTTGTTTGTTTTGTCTGTATAGTTCCTGAGAAAAGCCTTCTGCTTGGTCCATCTTCACCTATCTCTGGTGGTGACAGAGAGTCTCCAGAACCCATCCATAGCCTCAAACAAGACCTTGATCACAAAGAGAATGACTCCAAGAGTCCAGAAGAGATCATCCTGGAAGAAAGTGACACTGAAGATGGGGGGAAAAAAGATGAAAGTGGTGAGGACTGGAAGAAAAGGGAGGACAGTCCAGACAAGAAGCCCTGTAGGAAGAAGAAGACTAGGACAGTGTTCTCCAGGAGCCAGGTCTTCCAGCTAGAGTCCACCTTTGATATGAAAAGGTATCTGAGCAGCTCAGAGAGGGCAGGACTGGCAGCTTCTCTCCATTTGACAGAGACCCAGGTCAAGATTTGGTTCCAGAACCGTAGAAATAAATGGAAAAGGCAACTGGCAGCAGAACTTGAGGCTGCCAACCTCAGCCATGCAGCTGCCCAGAGAATCGTCCGAGTGCCCATACTGTACCATGAGAACTCCTCCAGTGCAGAGAGTGCAAGCTCTGCTGCCAACGTGCCAGTCAGCCAGCCCCTCCTGACTTTCCCCCATCCAGTCTACTACTCCCACCCTGTGGTCACATCAGTCCCTTTATTGAGGCCAGTCTGAGGCCATCACCTTGGCCCCCTGAACTTTTATTTGTGGTAGGGATGGACATATATTTTATAAGAACCTCTGGTGGACAGGACAATCCACTGTAATTTAAAGCTGCAGGACTTCTCTGAAAATAAAAAAAAACAATTTGTAAGTATTGAAAGTGTTCTTGAGTTCTGCGACAATATGTGGGAACTCAGAAAAACAAGGACTTTATAAAATACAGGTTTCAACATTTTTTTTAGTAAACAAACCTCTCAATTTTTTTTTATTTTTTTTTAATGGTTTAAAAAAGGGCAAAATAATATTATTTCATCCATTTCTTTTTCTCAAAGTGCCAAATACTGAACCTCCTGGCACCAAATTATGACAGCGAGCACTGTATTATGTTATTGTGTTCTGGGCAAATTCACTGTATACAAAATAGTTTTGTTCATTTTTCGCTGAATTATTATTGTTATTATTATTATTGTTGTTTTTTTATATAAACTACTGAGTTGTTATTTATTATATATAAAACAAACGTTATTATTCTGTTTTCAGAGCCCATAGTCCTCTTCTTTTCATCTAGAATATTTTCTCTTATTGACTTATGGACTACTTAAAACAAAATGTAACAATATAATTATTAATATTATTATTTTTTTTATTTTTTTTATGTTTTAATATATATATATTTTTTTTGGATTGTGCAATAGGAGAAGTGGGACAGGTCACAACCCCTTTTATCGTGATGGTCACTTTACAAAATAAATAAATAATCCATGAATAAAATGGACGTTT
Source organism: Ranitomeya imitator (assembly GCF_032444005.1). NCBI lineage: Eukaryota > Metazoa > Chordata > Amphibia > Anura > Dendrobatidae > Ranitomeya > Ranitomeya imitator. Next base: position 811,885,455 of record NC_091283.1, read on the forward strand.
CACAAATGTAACTATTAAATCGTACAAATAATTATGAAATAAAATGCAAAACTGATTTGCATATTTAAAGGGGCAGGAGAATGAAATGTGCTGTGTAGAATGCGAGCAGGAGTTGGGCTTTGTATTAAGGGACAATCAATGATGTAATTTAAGTTATTTTATAAATGTACAGTATCCATACAAGTTCAGTGTGGGCTTGGGGCTGCTGGTGCCTTGCTCTTCTTCATTACTTTTTGCTAGAGAGGAAATACTCAAGCTGAGCGCACAGGCAGCTCCATCCTCACCTGTATCTGGGACAAGTTAGGGAAATCTTTTTTTTTTTTTTAAATAAAATATATTTGTAAAAAAAAATGAATGTTTGTTGTGACAATGAAATAAAATACAATTTCTTAATTTTGTCTGTGTGTTTTTTTTTTCCTTTGTTCACAGAGCACTTTACATCTATGTACCATATATAAAAGGGGATACATGTATCTATGAATGAATAATAGTAACTCACTATTTTATACAATTTATTGGTATTTTAAATCAATATATGTGAGTGAAATTTAAATAAAGAAGTGTGTATAATTCAGGTCACAAATGATAATCATCCATTTAAATAGAAGGGTTAGAGTTCTGCCAAGTTCTTATTATTACTAGTAGTGCTTTAACATTTTATGATAATCATACAATCATAATGATAATTGTTATTAGAAGCATTTTACCTTTACTAGAAGTAAATAATTACTATAACTTGTTTTTAATCATATATTAAATAGCATTTATAATTATTGTTAATAATATGTATAGTAATAATAATAATATTTATTATTATTATTAGTAGTAGTAATAGTAGTAGTAGTAGTAGTTAGATGGCATTTTACAACAATAATTAATATTATATTTCTAGGTGTGTGTAGTGGAATTTTATATTATTATTGCTGTTATTATTAGTAGTAGTAGTATGACCGTTATTTTAAGCCTATAATACTTGATATTATTTATCAGCATTAACACCATTATTTATTAGTATCATTAATATTTTACAATATTATTATTCAGCGTTATTATTATTATTATTATTATTTTTAACCAGCATGAAATGAAAAAGATGATCAATATATTTATTAGTATAACTAGTAGTAGTATTGACAATAATAATGATAATTGCAATAGTAGCACGAATGTAATTTATTTTCTAAAACTACAGTGTAGTATTATTTCTTATATTTATGTGTTTTTTTTTCCATTTGATGACAATTGTGATAACTTTTATATTATTATCATTTAAATAATCACCTTTTCATTAGTTTCTATTATTTTTGTGAACTATCTTCACCACTATCCCCATCATCATCAACATTATTTTCTTTTCCCCTGCCTGACAAAAAAAAAGATATTTTTTTAGCTGCCACCAAATTTATACACCTCTATATATTTTCCCCATTAACCATCTCTCCAGTACTGGATGTTCCTCCTCAGTACATTTGATGGAGTGAAGATCTATGGTAAATAAATGAATAAATAAAAAAGCTATCATCCATTTTGAAGTGAATGTAGCACAATGGAACTAATTCTGCCTCCATCTGTTCCCACCTCTCTGCATATAAGGTGCATTACATGGAGGATGATGTGTTTCTTCTTTGCCTATGTATAACATCAGTGGTTGGAGGTATATCTTGGGATAGATTCTTCCTTCACAATACAATTTTTCAAGCTATTTTAAAATTCCAATGAATAGTTCTATGAAGAAATGTCATGTGCGTTATGTATTCCTAGCACAAGTGTGAACGAGTGCATGCACTTGTCTGTTCGTTTATAGCCAGGGCCTCAATCTGTCAGATCCACTCCTGTTGTGGTGATGATAAAGATCCTATCAGGAGAGAAATACTAAAACCCTTAGTATAAGTTGTGTGTGTTTTCATTTAATGATTTCAAAGCAGACTTAAGACTTTGAAATGTAGAGTTTATTTGCAGAACCCCTGGCATGTGACCCAGCTGGAAAAAAATAATAATAATAAAAAAAAAACCTGGTATTTGAAGCCAAAATATGTTGCCCTTGTGTATGTGACAACATAGGGATGCGTCCACTGTTTGCAATACCAACTCTTAGACAAGTCAAAGGGAGCTCATTAAAGTGTGTCAATCCCAAACAAGCGCCAGATTTCACTGAGATTATTCACATGTTACCAAATCACAAGAAAATAACTTCTTTATTTAGGGTTTAGTGGCTGCAAAACGCTCCTTGACTTTTCCAGTCTTTGCTAGAAGAATTGGAACCCAAAATAAGCTGATGAATGTTATTGTATCAATTGTCAGCAGCAGCAGCAGCAGCAGCAGCAGAGCCCTGCAAGAACAGGTTCGGTTCTGCTCCACACACCTTCTGCCCTGATCACAGAACATGGAGCCAAGGGATCCTGAAACCTCTCCGAATGCAGATGGTGGAGCTCAGGTACCAAGCTTCTACCAAAGTGGTTAAACTCGTCTGCACAGGATGGATGAGCACCAGGTACCACAGAGGAGAACCTCTTACCTTTATTTGGGTGGAGCCACCTGTCCAGGTTTGGATGCAGTTTTCATGCAATCTGTGAGACATTCGCAGGAGTGGATACAAAGGAAAAAAGAAAAGTGACTATCGTTCCTTTACTTTCAAAGGTATCAACCACTGAGGACTCTGAATTCCAAATATTATTTTATCTTTCCTTTATACATATTTTTTTTTTTCCTTTTGGATTTACTTTTGGCTATGACTTGAAAGAGTGCATCGAAAACTTTCACAAAAACTGAATGTGCGATTCTACAATTTTCCTTCTTTTATATTGTTAATGCAGATAACTAAAATATTATATAACAGATAGATAGAAGGATGGATAGATAGATAATAGATGGAGAATAGATAGATAGATAGATAGATAGATAGATAGATAGATAGATAGATAGATAGATAGATAGATAGATAGATAGATCGATCGATCGATAGATCGATAGAAGGATGATAGATAATAGATAGAGAATAGATAGATAGATAGATAGATAGATAGAAGGATGATAGATAGAGAATAGATAGATAAATAGATAGATAGATAGATAATAGATAGATAAATAATAGATAGAGAATAGATAGATAAAAGGATGATAGATAGATAATAGATAGATAGAGAGATAGATAATAGATAGATAGATAGATCGATAGAAGGATATAGATAGATAATATATAGAGATTAGATAGATAGAGAATAGATAGATAGATAAAAGGATGATAGATAGATAGATGGATGGATGGGTGGATGGATGGATAGACAGATAGATAATAGCTAGATAGAAGAAAAGATGCAAGAAAGGGAGAAAAGTAAGAAAGGGAAATAAAGAAGGAAAGAAAGAAGAAGAAAAAAACAGAAAAAAACATGCTTGATAGAGATAGTGATAGGTCTAATATTAGATACAAGATACAGAATATACACACTAAATAAATATTTACAATTACTTGGGAATGTATTGGATGGAATATTATCCCATATATTGTACATGTTCCTGCTCCATGCTGTGTGTTGCATGTATACAACTATATCACTTATATATGAGGAACTTTTACCTTTTCTTATCCAGGATGAATCAGGGTTTTGTTTTTTATAGTAATGACCCTGCAATTAGTTGTTGGAGTGTAGTGATTAGATCAGACATTTCCTGCGCTGGTGAAGCTGCTGCAGGGGCAGCTAGTCATTGGGGGGCATTCGCAGAAAGGTATTGTATGTGCAGATGAGGAGCCCGGAATCTCCCACCTGTGAGCCACATCCACAGCCCCGAAATACAGCAAATTAAACTATTAATGAAACAAAGAGGGGTCTTCACATCACAGATCATGGTGCGCTCCAAGACGGCACTGCAGAGTGGAGTGGGTATATTCATGATGGGTAAAAACAAAAACAAAACAAACACAAAAATCAGCTGCTCCTCTTCTTCTGCATCATGTTCCTCTTCGGGAGGAATGTAATTACACGGAGAACATAGAGCAAAGCTGGAACAAGTGCAGCACTTTACCCTCAGAGCTCATCACCGCAATGTTCTGCATCGGATTATTAAAGATTAACGTGCATTGCATGGCACCGAGGATGGCACAGGGCGCAGTGTAAGTGAATGGCACAGGGCGCAATGTAAGTGAATGGCACAGGGCGCAGTGTAAGTGAATGGCACAGGGCGCAGTGTAAGTGAATGGCACAGGGCGCAGTGTAAGTGAATGGCACAGGGCGCAGTGTAAGTGAACGGCACAGGGTGCAGTGTAAGTGAACGGCACAGGGCGCAGTGTAAGTGAACGGCACAGGGCGCAGTGTAAGTGAATGGCACAGGGCGCAGTGTAAGTGAATGGCACAGAGTGCAGTGTAAGTGAACGGCACAGGGCGCAGTGTAAGTGAATGGCACAGGGCGCAGTGTAAGTGAATGGCACAGGGCGCAGTGTAAGTGAATGGCACAGGGCGCAGTGTAAGTGAATGGCACAGGGCGCAATGTAAGTGAATGGCACAGGGCGCAGTGTAAGTGAATGGCACAGGGCGCAATGTAAGTGAATGGCACAGGGCGCAGTGTAAATGAATGGCACAGGGCGCAGTGTAAGTGAATGGCACAGGGCGCAATGTAAGTGAATGGCACAGGGCGCAGTGTAAGTGAATGGCACAGGGCGCAGTGTAAGTGAATGGCACAGGGTGCAGTGTAAGTGAATGGCACAGGGCGCAGTGTAAGTGAATGGCACAGGGCGCAGTGTAAGTGAATGGCACAGGGCGCAATGTAAGTGAATGGCACAGGGCGCAGTGTAAGTGAATGGCACAGGGCGCAGTGTAAGTGAATGGCACAGGGCGCAATGTAAGTGAATGGCACAGGGCGCAGTGTAAGTGAATGGCACAGGGCGCAATGTAAGTGAATGGCACAGTGCGCAGTGTCAGTGAATGGCACAGGGCGCAGTGTCAGTGAATGGCACAGGGCGCAATGTAAGTGAATGGCACAGGAAGCATTTGGTGTCTTTCTAGAAGCTCCACTTTTGTAATGTCGCCTGAATGATATCATATAGGTGAAGCTTCCATTGTGCCATAGCACCAGAAATGGTATTGTGCTGTGCCAAAATAGTGCCAGGGTGGCATCACATATAAAGGTACTTTAGCACCATGTAAGTGTATTATCATGGCACACGTTATTTATTGTGCCACAGTACCCATACATTTTGCAATGCATTGCATCACAACTGATACTTTAGTTTTATATTATTATCAGTAGATAGCAGCAGGGAGGGAGAAATACCAAGGGGAATGTAAAGATTTTTGGTGCCATGGTCCCTAACAATGAAATGCTTCATGTGAAACACTGTTTTTCAGACTTGAAAGTTTTATTTTGTATAAGTTCTTCTGTTGTACCATAATGCCCAGCTATAGCAATGCAAAAAAATACCAGATGGCATGATACCTGAAGCTTTATATTAACAAGGATGGTGGATGAAGCACAATGGTTAATGCTAACTGTTCCTGTCGTATCATAATGTTCTGTGCCAGATGAAGCTTTATCTCCAGACATATTCAGGTGTTGCCCCTTTAGAGCAGAGAGAAGGAGATGCCATGAGTTCCTGCCACAGCACCCATCAACAGCAATTCACTGTGCCAAATGATGTCATAGTAGCATGGCACCTATAAAGTTGTTTTTTTTTTAGTGAGAGGCATTAAGGTGATAGACATGATACAAAAGTGAGAGTGATCTGGGTCTTGGCATTGCCAGCTGCTGCTGTGCCCTCTCCTGGCTTGGCAGGGGGTGCTGCCTACCTGGCCCTGGGCATCTCCTGGAGCTGCTCTAGCCAGTGCCTCTCGCTTTTGATGTGGGCAATCCAGTCAAGCGATGCATTTCCCTTGGCAATCTGTGGGTAAGTTCTCCGGACACTTGAGTTGATTCTTTGGAGTTTGAGTTCTTAAATCTGAGCGTTTGTTTGCAATTAAAAAATGCAGAATTGTCCATGTCCAGTGTTTGGTATCAGACTGCGCAGATCCCGCTCGGCTGTTTGCAGTCACAACACACATGTATTTCTTTTATTTGATAGTAAATACTCCAGCCCTCTGTATAGCAAACAGCAGAGAAATATATAAATTTCCAGGCTCCGCATTCGCTCCCATTCTACAGCAGAGGACCAGATGCTGACACTACTACTCCCAGCACACCCGGCTGCAGCTTCCTGGGCACCCAAGAGCATTCACCAGTGCAGGTCAGTGGCCTCACCCAGCAATGGGGGGATGCAGAAAATTGGGTAGGTGGGTGGGGGTAACAGTTCAGGGTTAACCCCTTCTGTGCCAAACACTCCAACTAGTTATCACTGACTGTAACACACAGCAACAATGATTCGCCGGTCTGCAAACGGGGAGAACAATCCAGGTCTGCAGCCAGGGGAAGGAAGGACAATAATAATCTATCAGATGATGGATGACATGCTGCACGGTCGTTTTTTTTTTTTCCAGTAAACGTTAAATAATTGCAATGAAAAAAAAAAGAAAACCCGATCCTGATCATAATTCATATTAGCCAGGGAATCCTATAGATTCCATTGATGTGTTTAGATTAAAGGGTTAAAAGTTTGACTTAACCAATATGCCCTGCATGCAGGCAACACTGGGTGCAATTGATGGTACATTTATAGTATACACAGAATATATATTAGCCAGGGTGGGGAAGTGTGATAAACCTGTTCATGGGATACTCTGCAGGACGGAAGGGGTTAAATCCTAGGCATTCAGTAACTATCAGGTATATGTGTAGTGAAAATGGTAAAATCCCCCCAGTCTACCACGTAGAAGGTTCTGAGTCCAAAGCGACCCACAGCAAATGTACAGTATGTGATGTATATTAGTATATGGTCATTGTATGGAGGAAAAAGAGCTAAAAATGACATTGAATAGAAGTCAGCAGATGCCAGAGGTTCCTCCACACTGCGCCCTCTCTTTATCTTCCCCTGTCCCTGCCGTCCACTGTTTGCTCTCGGTATTCCTCTACCTGTCACTGGATTTCACTCAATTTCTCATCTTTATTTCTCAATCCTTCTAATTCTCTCCTTTCTATTTTTTTCACCTTCTTCTCTTTCTTTTTGCCTTTCACTCTTTCATCCTCTCTTTTCTGTCACTGTCTTATTAGGTCCTCTCTTTCTTTTCCGTTTGTTCCTTTCTTTCTCTCTTTATCTCTCTGTCTTATTCTGTGTCATTCGCTACCAAGAAGAACATGCACAAATGATGCTGGATTCTGATGTGATCAATATAAATCCTGGACATAAACGAAGGAGAAACACAGGCACACACATCTGTACAAACCTGCAAATATAGGCACACGACTATACATATGAAATGTAGATAGAGGCACAAATGCACATACAAATACCGAGAAACATATATATATATACCCACACAAGTGTATACACACAAATACAGAAAAACAAACACACATATAAATACACATGTAAGTATACACACACAGACATGCACACAAATAAGTATACACACATACATATATATTTATATACACAAACACATATATACACACACATATGTATATACACACATACACATATATTATACACTCATACACACACATATAGATACACACACATACACACACACACATGCCCACGCACATGTATATACACACATATATACACACAAATATGTATACACACAAATATATATATTTATATACACAAACACATATATACGCACACATATATATATATACATACACACTTGCACACATATGTACACACACACAAACGCACAGACAAACATATATATATATATATATATATATAAACATACACATATACACAAGTACACATAAATACACACACACCCACACATATATATACACATATATTATACAATCATGCACACACATACACATACACATATATATCCACACACATATACACACACATATATATATACACACATATACACACATATACATACACACACATACACACAAATATTTATACACACACACATATACACACAAACATATATATACACACATACACATGTATACTCACATATATACACACACATACCCATATATATGTATATAGAAATATATATATATACACACAAATAAAGATACACTAATCTACATATACTCATATAAACATACATCTACACAAAACATGAATATACACAACACATCACATATATACAGTATTGTAGACATGTTACAGGCAGAATACACAGCACACTTCTTCCATACAATATACTGCACACACATGACTGCTCCTGGACAGTGGATTTAGTGGATTGCCCTTCAGGAGTGGATATTCCATAAGTAGACATTGCTTATTGATTCCCAATAGTTCATCTAACCGTATTGGTCATTCTCCTTCTCACAACTACTGATGAGTATAATCATGCACTAGATAATGTGTCCCTGAAAGGTCCTTACTAATAGCAGTCCTCATTATCACTGATGATCCCGTGTCACAGATACAGCATTACACATCTGCCCCTATATGTATCTGGTGTATAGAGTATACAGCAGTGTGTATCTATACAAGGTTTATACATATCTGCCCCTATATGTATCTGGTGTATACAGTATACAGCAATGTGTATCTATACAAGGCTTATACACATCTGCCCCTATATGTATCTGGTGTATACAGTATACAGCAGTGTGTATCTATACAAGCCTTATACACATCTGCCCCTATATGTATCTGGTGTATACAGTATACAGCAGTGTGTATCTATACAAGGTTTATACACATCTGCCCCTATATGTATCTGGTGTATACAGTATAGAGCAGTGTGTATCTATACAAGGTTTATACACATCTGCCCCTATATGTATCTGGTGTATACAGTATACAGCAGTGTGTATCTATACGAGGCTTATACACATCTGCCCCTATATGTATCTGGTGTATACAGTATACAGCAGTGTGTATCTATACAAGGCTTATACACATCTGCCCCTATATGTATCTGGTGTATACAGTATACAGCAGTGTGTATCTATACGAGGCTTATACACATCTGCCCCTATATGTATCTGGTGTATACAGTATACAGCAGTGTGTATCTATACAAGGTTTATACACATCTGCCCCTATATGTATCTGGTGTATACAGTATACAGCAGTGTGTATCTATACGAGGCTTATACACATCTGCCCCTATATGTATCTGGTGTATACAGTATACAGCAGTGTGTATCTATACAAGGCTTATACACATCTGCCCCTATATGTATCTGGTGTATACAGTATAGAGCAGTGTGTATCTATACAAGGCTTATACACATCTGCCCCTATATGTATCTGGTGTATACAGTATAAAGCAGTGTGTATCTATACAAGGCTTATATACATCTGCCCCTATATGTATCTGGTGTATACAGTATACAGCAGTGTGTATCTATACAAGGCTTATACACATCTGCCCCTATATGTATCTGGTGTATACAGTATAGAGCAGTGTGTATCTATACGACGCTTATACACATCTGCCCCTATATGTATCTGGTGTATACAGTATACAGCAGTGTGTATCTATACAAGGCCTATAAACATCTGCTCCTATATGTATCTGGTGTATACAGTATAGAGCAGTGTGTATCTATACAAGGCTTATACACATCTGCCCCTATATGTATCTGGTGTATACAGTATATAGCAGTGTGTATCTATACAAGGCTTATAAACATCTGCTCCTATATGTATCTGGTGTATACAGTATACAGCAGTGTGTATCTATACAACTCTTATAAACATCTGCTCCTATATGTATCTGGTGTATACAGTATAGAGCAGTGTGTATCTATACAAGACTTATACACATCTGCCCCTATATGTATCTGGTGTATACAGTATATAGCAGTGTGTATCTATACAAGGCTTATAAACATCTGCTCCTATATGTATCTGGTGTATACAGTATATAGCAGTGTGTATCTATACAAGGCTTATACACATCTGCCCCTATATGTATCTGGTGTATACAGTATATAGCAGTGTGTATCTATACAAGGCTTATACACATCTGCCCCTATATGTATCTGGTGTATACAGTATATAGCAGTGTGTATCTATACAAGGCTTATACACATCTGCCCCTATATGTATCTGGTGTATACAGTATACAGCAGTGTGTATCTATACGAGGCTTATACACATCTGCCCCTATATGTATCTGGTGTATACAGTATACAGCAGTGTGTATCTATACAAGGCTTATAAACATCTGCTCCTATATGTATCTGGTGTATACAGTATATAGCAGTGTGTATCTATACAAGGCTTATACACATCTGCCCCTATATGTATCTGGTGTATACAGTATATAGCAGTGTGTATCTATACAAGGCTTATACACATCTGCCCCTATATGTATCTGGTGTATACAGTATATAGCAGTGTGTATCTATACAAGGCTTATACACATCTGCCCCTATATGTATCTGGTGTATACAGTATAGAGCAGTGTGTATCTATACAAGGCTTATACACATCTGCCCCTATATGTATCTGGTGTATACAGTATACAGCTGTGTGTATCTATACAAGGCTTATACACATCTGCCCCTATATGTATCTGGTGTATACATTATACAGCAGTGTGTATCTATACAAGGCTTATACACATCTGCCCCTATATGTATCTGGTGTATACAGTGTACAGCAGTGTGTATCTATACGAGGCTTATACACATTTGCCCCTATATGTATCTGGTGTATACAGTATACAGCAGTGTGTATCTATACAAGGCTTATATACATCTGCCCCTATATGTATCTGGTGTATACAGTATACAGCAGTGTGTATCTATACAAGGCTTATACACATCTGCTCCTATATGTATCTGGTGTATACAGTATAGAGCAGTGTGTATCTATACAAGGCTTATACACATCTGCGCCTATATGTATCTGGTGTATACAGTATAGAGCAGTGTGTATCTATACAAGGCTTATACACATCTGCCCCTATATGTATCTGGTGTATACAGTATACAGCAGTGTGTATCTATACAAGGCTTATACACATCTGCCCCTATATGTATCTGGTGTATACAGTATACAGCAGTGTGTATCTATACCTGGCTTATACACATCTGCTTCTATATGTATCTGGTGTATACAGTATAGAGCAGTGTGTATCTATACAAGGCTTATACACATCTGCCCCTATATGTATCTGGTGTATACAGTATACAGCAGTGTGTATCTATACAAGGCTTATACACATCTGCCCCTATATGTATCTGGTGTATACAGTATACAGCAGTGTGTATCTATACCTGGCTTATACACATCTGCTCCTATATGTATCTGGTGTATACAGTATAGAGCAGTGTGTATCTATACAAGCCTTATACACATCTGCCCCTATATGTATCTGGTGTATACAGTATACAGCAGTGTGTATCTATACAAGGCTTATACACATCTGCCCCTATATGTATCTGGTGTATACAGTATACAGCAGTGTGTATCTATACAAGGCTTATACACATCTGCCCCTATATGTATCTGGTGTATACAGTATACAGCAGTGTGTATCTATACAAGGCTTATACACATCTGCCCCTATATGTATCTGGTGTATACAGTATAGAGCAGTGTGTATCTATACAAGGCTTATAAACATCTGCCCCTATATGTATCTGGTGTATACAGTATACAGCAGTGTGTATCTATACAAGGCTTATACACATCTGCCCCTATATGTATCTGGTGTATACAGTATACAGCAGTGTGTATCTATACAAGGCTTATACACATCTGCCCCTATATGTATCTGGTGTATACAGTATACAGCAGTGTGTATCTATACAAGGCTTATACACATCTGCCCCTATATGTATCTGGTGTATACAGTATACAGCAGTGTGTATCTATACAAGGCTTATACACATCTGCCCCTATATGTATCTGGTGTATACAGTATACAGCAGTGTGTATCTATACAAGGCTTATACACATCTGCCCCTATATGTATCTGGTGTATACAGTATACAGCAGTGTGTATCTATACAAGGCTTATACACATCTGCCCCTATATGTATCTGGTGTATACAGTATAAAGCAGTGTGTATCTATACAAGGCTTATACACATCTGCCCCTATATGTATCTGGTGTATACAGTATACAGCAGTGTGTATCTATACAAGGCTTATACACATCTGCTCCTATATGTATCTGGTGTATACAGTATACAGCAGTGTGTATCTATACAAGGCTTATACACATCTGCCCCTATATGTATCTGGTGTATACAGTATATAGCAGTGTGTATCTATACAAGGCTTATAAACATCTGCCCCTATATGTATCTGGTGTATACAGTATACAGCAGTGTGTATCTATACAAGGCTTATACACATCTGCCCCTATATGTATCTGCTGTATACAGTATACAGCAGTGTGTATCTATACAAGGCTTATACACATCTGCCCCTATATGTATCTGGTGTATACTGTATACAGCAGTGTGTATCTATACAAGGCTTATACACATCTGCCCCTATATGTATCTGGTGTATACTGTATACAGCAGTGTGTATCTATACAAGGCTTATACACATCTGTCCCTATATGTATCTGGTGTATACAGTATACAGCAGTGTGTATCTATACAAGGCTTATACACATCTGCCCCTATATGTATCTGGTGTATACAGTATACAGCAGTGTGTATCTATACAAGGCTTATACACATCTGCCCCTATATGTATCTGGTGTATACAGTATACAGCAGTGTGTATCTATACAAGGCTTATACACATCTGCCCCTATATGTATCTAGTGTATACAGTATAGAGCAGTGTGTATCTATACAAGACTTATACACATCTGCCCCTATATGTATCTGGTGTATACAGTATACAGCTGTGTGTATCTATACAAGGCTTATACACATCTGCCCCTATATGTATCTGGTGTATACAGTATACAGCAGTGTGTATCAATACAAGGCTTATACACATCTGCCCCTATATGTATCTGGTGTATACAGTATACAGCAGTGTGTATCTATACAAGGCTTATACACATCTGTCCCTATATGTATCTGGTGTATACAGTATAGAGCAGTGTGTATCTATACAAGGCTTATATACATCTGCCCCTATATGTATCTGGTGTATACAGTATATAGCAGTGTGTATCTATACAAGGCTTATACACATCTCCCCCTATATGTATCTGGTGTATACAGTATAGAGCAGTGTGTATCTATACGAGGCTTATACACATCTGCCCCTATATGTATCTGGTGTATACAGTATACAGCAGTGTGTATCTATACAAGACTTATACACATCTGCCCCTATATGTATCTGGTGTATACAGTATACAGCAGTGTGTATCTATACAAGGCTTATACACATCTGCCCCTATATGTATCTGGTGTATACAGTATAGAGCAGTGTGTATCTATACAAGGCTTATACACATCTGCCCCTATATGTATCTGGTGTATACAGTATACAGCAGTGTGTATCTATACAAGGCTTATACACATCTGCCCCTATATGTATCTGGTGTATACAGTATACAGCAGTGTGTATCTATACAAGGCTTATACACATCTGCCCCTATATGTATCTGGTGTATACAGTATAGAGCAGTGTGTATCTATACAAGACTTATACACATCTGCCCCTATATGTATCTGGTGTATACAGTATACAGCTGTGTGTATCTATACAAGGCTTATACACATCTGCCCCTATATGTATCTGGTGTATACAGTATACAGCAGTGTGTATCAATACAAGGCTTATACACATCTGCCCCTATATGTATCTGGTGTATACAGTATACAGCAGTGTGTATCTATACAAGGCTTATACACATCTGCCCCTATATGTATCTGGTGTATACAGTATACAGCAGTGTGTATCTATACAAGGCTTATATACATCTGCCCCTATATGTATCTGGTGTATACAGTATACAGCAATGTGTATCTATACAAGGCTTATACACATCTGCCCCTATATGTATCTGGTGTATACAGTATAGAGCAGTGTGTATCTATACAAGACTTATACACATCTCCCCTTATATGTATCTGGTGTATACAGTATACAGCAGTGTGTATCTATACAAGGCTTATACACATCTGCCCCTATATGTATCTGCTGTATACAGTATACAGCAGTGTGTATCTATACAAGGCTTATAAACATCTGCCCCTATATGTATCTGGTGTATACAGTATATAGCAGTGTGTATCTATACAAGGCTTATACACATCTCCCCCTATATGTATCTGGTGTATACAGTATATAGCAGTGTGTATCTATACAAGGCTTATACACATCTGCCCCTATATGTATCTGGTGTATACAGTATACAGCAGTGTGTATCTATACGAGGCTTATACACATCTGCCCCTGTATGTATCTGGTGTATACAGTATACAGCAGTGTGTATCTATACAAGGCTTATACACATCTGCCCCTATATGTATCTGGTGTATACAGTATATAGCAGTGTGTATCTATACAAGGCTTATACACATCTGCCCCTATATGTATCTGGTGTATACAGTATAAAGCAGTGTGTATCTATACAAGGCTTATACACATCTGTCCCTATATGTATCTGGTGTATACAGTATACAGCTGTGTGTATCTATACAAGGCTTATACACATCTGCCCCTATATGTATCTGGTGTATACAGTATACAGCAGTGTGTATCTATACAAGGCTTATACACATCTGCTCCTATATGTATCTGGTGTATACAGTATACAGCAGTGTGTATCTATACAAGGCTTATACACATCTGCCCCTATATGTATCTGGTGTATACTGTATACAGAAGTGTGTATCTATACAAGGCTTATACACATCTGTCCCTATATGTATCTGGTGTATACAGTATACAGCTGTGTGTATCTATACAAGGCTTATACACATCTGTCCCTATATGTATCTGGTGTATACAGTATACAGCAGTGTGTATCTATACAAGGCTTATACACATCTGCCCCTATATGTATCTGGTGTATACAGTATACAGCAGTGTGTATCTATACAAGGCTTATACACATCTGCCCCTATATGTATCTGGTGTATACAGTATAGAGCAGTGTGTATCTATACAAGACTTATACACATCTGCCCCTATATGTATCTGGTGTATACAGTATACAGCTGTGTGTATCTATACAAGGCTTATACACATCTGCCCCTATATGTATCTGGTGTATACAGTATACAGCAGTGTGTATCAATACAAGGCTTATACACATCTTCCCCTATATGTATCTGGTGTATACAGTATACAGCAGTGTGTATCTATACAAGGCTTATACACATCTGCCCCTATATGTATCTGGTGTATACAGTATACAGCAATGTGTTTCTTTACAAGGCTTATACACATCTGCCCCTATATGTATCTGGTGTATACAGTATAGAGCAGTGTGTATCTATACAAGACTTATACACATCTCCCCCTATATGTATCTGGTGTATACAGTATACAGCAGTGTGTATCTATACAAGCCTTATACACATCTGCCCCTATATGTATCTGGTGTATACAGTATAGAGCTGTGTGTATCTATACAAGGCTTATACACATCTGCCCCTATATGTATCTGGTGTATACAGTATACAGCAGTGTGTATCTATACAAGGCTTATATACATCTGCCCCTATATGTATCTGGTGTATACAGTATACAGCAGTGTGTATCTATACAAGGCTTATACACATCTGCCCCTATATGTATCTGGTGTATACAGTATATAGCAGTGTGTATCTATACAAGGCTTATACACATCTCCCCCTATATGTATCTGGTGTATACAGTATATAGCAGTGTGTATCTATACAAGGCTTATACACATCTGCCCCTATATGTATCTGGTGTATACAGTATACAGCAGTGTGTATCTATACAAGGCTTATACACATCTGCCCCTATATGTATCTGGTGTATACAGTATATAGCAGTGTGTATCTATACAATACTTATAAACATCTCCCCCTATATGTATCTGGTGTATACAGTATACAGCAGTGTGTATCTATACAAGGCTTATACACATCTCCCCCTATATGTATCTGGTGTATACAGAATATAGCAGTGTGTATCTATACAAGGCTTATACACATCTCCCCCTATATGTATCTGGTGTATACAGTATACAGCAGTGTGTATCTATACAAGGCTTATATACATCTGCCCCTATATGTATCTGGTGTATACAGTATACAGCAGTGTATATCTATACAAGGCTTATACACATCTGCCCCTATATGTATCTGGTGTATACAGTATACAGCAGTGTGTATCTATACAAGGCTTATACACATCTGCCCCTATATGTATCTGGTGTATACAGTATACAGCAGTGTGTATCTATACGAGGCTTATACACATCTGCCCCTGTATGTATCTGGTGTATACAGTATAGAGCAGTGTGTATCTATACGAGGCTTATACACATCTGCCCCTATATGTATCTGGTGTATACAGTATACAGCAGTGTGTATCTATACAAGCCTTATACACATCTGCCCCTATATGTATCTGCTGTATACAGTATACAGCAGTGTGTATCTATACAAGGCTTATACACATCTGCCCCTATATGTATCTGGTGTATACAGTATACAGCAGTTTGTATCTATACAAGGCTTATAAACATCTGCCCCTATATGTATCTGGTGTATACAGTATACAGCAGTGTGTATCTATACAAGGCTTATAAACATCTGCCCCTATATGTATCTGGTGTATACAGTATACAGCAGTGTGTATCTATACAGGCCTTATACACATCTGCCCCTATATGTATCTGCTGTATACAGTATACAGCAGTGTGTATCTATACAAGGCTTATACACATCTGCCCCTATATGTATCTGGTGCATACAGTATACAGCAGTGTGTATCTATACAAGGCTTATAAACATCTGCCCCTATATGTATCTGGTGTATACAGTATACAGCAGTGTCTATCTATACAAGCCTTATACACATCTGCCCCTATATGTATCTGGTGTATACAGTATATAGCAGTGTGTATCTATACAAGGCTTATACACATCTGCCCCTATATGTATCTGGTGTATACACTATACAGCTGTGTGTATCTATACAAGGCTTATACACATCTGCCCCTATATGTATCTGGTGTATACAGTATACAGCAGTGTGTATCTATACAAGGCTTATATACATCTGCCCCTATATGTATCTGGTGTATACAGTATATAGCAGTGTGTATCTATACAAGGCTTATACACATCTCCCCCTATATGTATCTGGTGTATACAGTATAGAGCAGTGTGTATCTATACAAGGCTTATACACATCTGCCCCTATATGTATCTGGTGTATACAGTATATAGCAGTGTGTATCTATACAAGGCTTATACACATCTCCCCCTATATGTATCTGGTGTATACAGTATAGAGCAGTGTGTATCTATACAAGGCTTATACACATCTCCCCCTATATGTATCTGGTGTATACAGTATAGAGCAGTGTGTATCTATACGAGGCTTATACACATCTGCCCCTGTATGTATCTGGTGTATACAGTATAGAGCAGTGTGTATCTATACGAGGCTTATACACATCTGCCCCTATATGTATCTGGTGTATACAGTATACAGCAGTGTGTATCTATACAAGCCTTATACACATCTGCCCCTATATGTATCCGGTGTATACAGTATACAGCAGTGTGTATCTATACAAGGATTATACACATCTGCCCCTATATGTATCTGGTGTATACAGTATACAGCAGTGTGTATCTATACAAGGCTTATACACATCTGCCCCTATATGTATCTGCTGTATACAGTATACAGCTGTGTGTATCTATACAAGGCTTATACACATCTGCCCATATATGTATCTGGTGTATAGAGTATACAGCAGTTTGTATCTATACAAGGCTTATACACATCTGCCCCTATATGTATCTGGTGTATACAGTATACAGCAGTGTGTATCTATACAAGGCTTATACACATCTGCCCCTATATGTATCTGGTGTATACAGTATAGAGCAGTGTGTATCTATACAAGGCTTATACACATCTGCCCCTATATGTATCTGGTGTATACAGTATACAGCAGTGTGTATCTATACAAGGCTTATACACATCTCCCCCTATATGTATCTGGTGTATACAGTATAGAGCAGTGTGTATCTATACAAGCCTTATACACATCTGCCCCTATATGTATCTGCTCTATACAGTATAGAGCAGTGTGTATTTATACAAGGCTTATACACATCTGCCCCTATATGTATCTGGTGTATACAGTGTACAGCAGTGTGTATCTATACAAGGCTTATATACATCTGCCCCTATATGTATCTGGTGTATACAGTATAGAGCAGTGTGTATCTATACAAGGCTTATACACATCTGCCCCTATATGTATCTGGTGTATACAGTATACAGCAGTGTGTATCTATACAAGGCTTATATACATATGCCCCTATATGTATCTGGTGTATACAGTATAGAGCAGTGTGTATCTATACAAGGCTTATACACATCTGCCCCTATATGTATCTGGTGTATACAGTATAGAGCAGTGTGTATCTATACGAGGCTTATACACATCTGCCCCTGTATGTATCTGGTGTATACAGTATAGAGCAGTGTGTATTTATACGAGGCTTATACACATCTGCCCCTATATGTATCTGGTGTATAGAGTATACAGCAGTTTGTATCTATACAAGGCTTATATACATCTGCCCCTATATGTATCTGGTGTATACAGTATACAGCAGTGTGTATCTATACAAGCCTTATACACATCTGCCCCTATATGTATCTGGTGTATACAGTATACAGCAGTGTGTATCTATACAAGGCTTATAAACATCTGCCCCTATATGTATCTGGTGTATACAGTATACAGCAGTGTGTATCTATACAAGGCTTATACACATCTGCCCCTATATGTATCTGGTGTATACAGTATACAGCAGTGTGTATCTATACAAGCCTTATACACATCTGCCCCTATATGTATCTGCTCTATACAGTATAGAGCAGTGTGTATCTATACAAGGCTTATACACATCTGCCCCTATATGTATCTGGTGTATACAGTATACAGCAGTGTGTATCTATACAAGGTTTATACACATCTGCCCCTATATGTATCTGGTGTATACAGTATACAGCAGTGTGTATCTATACGAGGCTTATACACATCTGCCCCTATATGTATCTGGTGTATACAGTATACAGCAGTGTGTATCTATACAAGGCTTATACACATCTGCCCCTATATGTATCTGGTGTATACAGTATACAGCAGTGTGTATCTATACAAGCCTTATACACATCTGCCCCTATATGTATCCGGTGTATACAGTATACAGCAGTGTGTATCTATACAAGGATTATACACATCTGCCCCTATATGTATCTGGTGTATACAGTATACAGCAGTGTGTATCTATACAAGGCTTATACACATCTGCCCCTATATGTATCTGCTGTATACAGTATACAGCTGTGTGTATCTATACAAGGCTTATACACATCTGCCCATATATGTATCTGGTGTATAGAGTATACAGCAGTTTGTATCTATACAAGGCTTATACACATCTGCCCCTATATGTATCTGGTGTATACAGTATACAGCAGTGTGTATCTATACAAGGCTTATACACATCTGCCCCTATATGTATCTGGTGTATACAGTATAGAGCAGTGTGTATCTATACAAGGCTTATACACATCTGCCCCTATATGTATCTGGTGTATACAGTATAGAGCAGTGTGTATCTATACGAGGCTTATACACATCTGCCCCTATATGTATCTGGTGTATACAGTATACAGCAGTGTGTATCTATACGAGGCTTATACACATCTGCCCCTATATGTATCTGGTGTATACAGTATACAGCAGTGTGTATCTATATGAGGCTTATACACATCTGCCCCTATATGTATCTGGTGTATACAGTATACAGCAGTGTGTATCTATACAAGGCTTATACACATCTCCCCCTATATGTATCTGGTGTATACAGTATAGAGCAGTGTGTATCTATACAAGCCTTATACACATCTGCCCCTATATGTATCTGCTCTATACAGTATAGAGCAGTGTGTATCTATACAAGGCTTATACACATCTGCCCCTATATGTAACTGGTGTATACAGTGTACAGCAGTGTGTATCTATACAAGGCTTATATACATCTGCCCCTATATGTATCTGGTGTATACAGTATAGAGCAGTGTGTATCTATACAAGGCTTATACACATCTGCCCCTATATGTATCTGGTGTATACAGTATACAGCAGTGTGTATCTATACAAGGCTTATATACATCTGCCCCTATATGTATCTGGTGTATACAGTATAGAGCAGTGTGTATCTATACAAGGCTTATACACATCTGCCCCTATATGTATCTGGTGTATACAGTATAGAGCAGTGTGTATCTATACGAGGCTTATACACATCTGCCCCTGTATGTATCTGGTGTATACAGTATAGAGCAGTGTGTATTTATACGAGGCTTATACACATCTGCCCCTATATGTATCTGGTGTATACAGTATACAGCAGTGTGTATCTATACAAGGCTTATACACATCTGCCCCTATATGTATCTGGTGTATACAGTATACAGCAGTGTGTATCTATACAAGCCTTATACACATCTGCCCCTATATGTATCTGGTGTATACAGTATACAGCAGTGTGTATCTATACAAGGCTTATACACATCTGCCCCTATATGTATCTGCTGTATACAGTATACAGCAGTGTGTATCTATACAAAGCTTATAAACATCTGCCCATATATGTATCTGGTGTATAGAGTGTACAGCAGTTTGTATCTATACAAGGCTTATATACATCTGCCCCTATATGTATCTGGTGTATACAGTATACAGCAGTGTGTATCTATACAAGCCTTATACACATCTGCCCCTATATGTATCTGGTGTATACAGTATACAGCAGTGTGTATCTATACAAGGCTTATAAACATCTGCCCCTATATGTATCTGGTGTATACAGTATACAGCAGTGTGTATCTATACAAGGCTTATACACATCTGCCCCTATATGTATCTGGTGTATACAGTATACAGCAGTGTGTATCTATACAAGGCTTATATACATCTGCCCCTATATGTATCTGGTGTATACAGTATATAGCAGTGTGTATCTATACAAGGCTTATACACATCTCCCCCTATATGTATCTGGTGTATACAGTATAGAGCAGTGTGTATCTATACAAGGCTTATACACATCTCCCCCTATATGTATCTGGTGTATACAGTATACAGCTGTGTGTATCTATACAAGGCTTATACACATCTGCCCCTGTATGTATCTGGTGTATACAGTATAGTGCAGTGTGTATCTATACGAGTCTTATACACATCTGCCCCTATATGTATCTGGTGTATACAGTATACAGCAGTGTGTATCTATACAAGGCTTATACACATCTGCCCCTATATGTATCTGGTGTATACAGTATACAGCAGTGTGTATCTATACAAGGCTTATAAACATCTGCCCATATATGTATCTGGTGTATAGAGTATACAGCAGTGTGTATCTATACAAGGCTTATACATATCTGCCCCTATATGTATCTGGTGTATACACTATACAGCTGTGTGTATCTATACAAGGCTTATATACATCTGCCCCTATATGTTTCTGGTGTATACAGTATACAGCAGTGTGTATCTATACAAGGCTTATACACATCTCCCCCTATATGTATCTGGTGTATACAGTATACAGCAGTGTGTATCTATACAAGGCTTATACACATCTGCCCCTATATGTATCTGGTGTATACAGTATACAGCTGTGTGTATCTATACAAGGCTTATATACATCTGCCCCTATATGTATCTGGTGTATACAGTATACAGCAGTGTGTATCTATACGAGGCTTATACACATCTGCCCCTATATGTATCTGCTGTATACAGTATACAGCAGTGTGTATCTATACAAGCCTTATACACATCTGCCCCTATATGTATCTGGTGTATACAGTATACAGCAGTGTGTATCTATACAAGCCTTATACACATCTGCCCCTATATGTATCTGGTGTATACAGTATATAGCAGTGTGTATCTATACAAGGCTTATAAACTTCTGCCCCTATATGTGTCTGGTGTATACAGTATACAGCAGTGTGTATCTATACAAGCCTTATACACATCTGCCCCTATATGTATCTGCTGTATACAGTATACAGCAGTGTGTATCTATACAAGGCTTATAAACATCTGCCCCTATATGTATCTGGTGTATACAGTATACAGCAGTGTGTATCTATACAAGCCTTATACACATCTGCCCCTATATGTATCTGGTGTATACAGTATACAGCTGTGTGTATCTATACAAGGCTTATACACATCTGCCCCTATATGTATCTGCTGTATACAGTATACAGCAGTGTGTATCTATACAAGCCTTATACACATCTGCCCCTATATGTATCTGGTGTATACAGTATACAGCAGTGTGTATCTATACAAGCCTTATACACATCTGCCCCTATATGTATCTGGTGTATACAGTATATAGCAGTGTGTATCTATACAAGGCTTATAAACATCTGCCCCTATATGTATCTGGTGTATACAGTATACAGCAGTGTGTATCTATACAAGCCTTATACACATCTGCCCCTATATGTATCTGGTGTATACAGTATATAGCAGTGTGTATCTATACAAGGCTTATAAACATCTGCCCCTATGTGTATCTGGTGTATACAGTATACAGCAGTGTGTATCTATACAAGCCTTATACACATCTGCCCCTATATGTATCTGGTGTATACAGTATACAGCTGTGTGTATCTATACAAGGCTTATACACATCTGCCCCTATATGTATCTGGTGTATACAGTATATAGCAGTGTGTATCTATACGAGGCTTATACACATCTGCCCCTATATGTATCTGGTGTATACAGTATACAGCAGTGTGTATCTATACAAGGCTTATACACATCTGCCCCTATATGTATCTGGTGTATACAGTATACCGCAGTGTGTATCTATACAAGGCTTATACACATCTGCCCCTATATGTATCTGGTGTATACAGTATACAGCAGTGTGTATCTATACAAGGCTTATACATATCTGCCCCTATATGTATCTGGTCTATACAGTATACAGCAGTGTGTATCTATACGAGGCTTATACACATCTGCCCCTATATGTATCTGGTGTATACAGTATACAGCAGTGTGTATCTATACAAGGCTTATACACATCTGCCCCTATATGTATCTGGTGTATACAGTATACAGCAGTGTGTATCTATACAAGGCTTATACACATCTGCCCCTATATGTATCTGGTGTATACAGTATACAGCAGTGTGTATCTATACAAGCCTTATACACATCTGCCCCTATATGTATCTGGTGTATACAGTATACAGCAGTGTGTATCTATACAAGGCTTATACACATCTGCCCCTATATGTATCTGGTGTATACAGTATACAGCAGTGTGTATCTATATGGAGCGCCCCCAGACGCAGGGCCGCGGGATACTCGGTACCGGTCCTCTCAGTCTCGGTGCTGGGGTTGTCACGGTGGCTGGACCCGGTCAGTGACCCTGCTAAGGGGCGTCCAATCAAAGGGGTGATGATAGTTTGTCAAGGTATCGTGACGCCACCTGTGGTGTTCGGTCAGGGTGACCGACGCTGCTTAGGGGTCCGCTGGGGTGATGGAATGGCAGCTGGATGGTATACCTTCCCACAGGTGAAGTGTGTCCCCAGGGCTTCCCAGTAGTGTAGGTGGCGATGGTGTGAGGCGCAGTTAATAACGAGGACACAGGGTTGCAGTCTCTTTACCTTTTACTGAAGACTTCGGGATCCTCAATCCAGAGCACAGTTAACAGGGCTGTCTGAGACCGGCCGGTCCGAAGACACATCCAGAGTTCCCTTTGCAGGTGGAAATCAGTGCCTACCACTAGCGCCTGTGTGTTGTAGTTCTTCCCTGCTGAGCATTCGGGATAGCCCTCACAACGTCTGTTCTCGTTCTTTCTCTTTCTCTCTCTTCGTCCCCCATGTTATCTGGATAGGACGCACCCGTTTGATGGGAAGGCTCGGAGCTATTCTGGGACCCTAGAGACGCCCCTCTCCACGCTTGCCCCCTATGTCTGCTTAGGTGTTGTATGGTAGACAGCCAACCTATAATTAACTGTCCTGCGGTATTTGAAGTAAGGCATAGAGTCAGTTACATCCTCGGTGTTCTGGTTACCGGCTACGCGCCTCAGTAGGAAGTTGCCGTCCTCGAGGCACGACTCCTACTGGCTCTCCTTTGTGCTTGATCTCGTTTCTTACTTTCCACAATATCCTTCTCTTCTTGTCTTTTCTTAGGATACCGCCGCAAGGTAGTGCAGGCGCGGTTCCGTTGCTTTCTATTCGTTCTGCTAGGCCCCTGTCAGGAACCCACCCCTGACAGGTCCTCCCTGGATCTCTCCCAGGCTGCGTTGTGTCCTAACTTCCTATCCAACCCCTAGTTTTACCAGTGTGAGGAGTGGCCTAATACATAGTGCCTTTTGCTCCCCCTAGTGGCCGGAGTGTGAAGTGTAATGTGTGCTGTGATACCTGGTCAGGTGAACTCCTTTAGTGCAATCAGACATAACATCACTCCCCTTAGCGGCAGAGCGACATTACTGTAACGACCAGGACTCTGGGGCGCTGCACCCCCCTTCTCCCCCCCGGTTAAATCCAGTACTCCCTTACTGGGAAAAGAAGAACAACAACAGTTATTAGAAAAGGACATACAAAATTTTGGAATGCTTTAAACAAGTAAATATAACAATGCTTCCCTTTATGGGAGGTGAGGTCACTTGAACGTTACAAACGGAAACATGTTTAAATATTTTAAATAACCTTCTATTCTATGAACTATAAATAATTCCTATTACCCAGCCGTGTATTCTACTAAGTGCAAATCTTTGAACAATAATTTCACTCTTCCTTTAAGGGCGTATTGGCTGAACCCACTAAAGGCTTACTACAAAACACTATGGTACGAAGCTAACATTCTCTTTACTTCTTCAGCTACACATATGCAGGACCGCCTAGCTACTCGTCTGGGCCTACTGCATCCCTTCTTCTAGGTTCACGGCAAACAATCTCTCTATGGTTCTCAGACTCACTAACCCCTACGGGTTCACCTACTAGCTCTCTAGCTGCATGGCATCTACTATGCAAACATTATCACTATCTTACTACTTAAGGCAACATTATCAAGTACAACAAGTAAACATTCCCTTTAAAAGGGGAAAATCAGTCTTCTCTGAGGTAGTGCAACAATCATCAAGTCACTAATAAACTTTTAAGACAAGAGAAACTTTCACATCGTCATCAGGAACAGTTTCTTCGCAAAGTCTTCATGCTCTGTAAAACCAGTAGGGAGCACCTTTAAGAAGGTGCAAACTATTTACAAACCAGTTCGTGAATCATTCACCGTCCATGATTCGGCAGTCTTTTGAAACGATGATAACTTTGTGCAAAAAGAAAAATGTAAAACAATAGGGATCCCGGGTCAACAAAGGGATCGCTTTAAGAGGTAACCCAGAACGGGTTTAGCAGCAAAAGAGCAGGAAACAGTTAACTATGTACAGTTTCGGATCTCCGAGGTTTATTGCTGTAACTCAGGGGGTAGCACCGGTCGGGGTAGGCCAGCTGGATACTGGCGGCTACCAGGTGCCACATAAAGGGCTCCCTCACTCCACACAGGGGTCTGTGTATCCACAGTTCTTTGCTTAGGAGCAGCTGGAGCACCGGTCATCACGGCAGTCGACTCCCTGGCTACCACGGTGGTAGTAGTGGTGACGGTCCAGGTGGCGGCCCGGACAATTGTTCCTGTCGGGATGATGACGGTGGTTGTGGTGACCGCAGAGGCCTGGCCACACGGGGACGCTGTCGCTACGGGAGACGGTTGAGGTGCCATCTTGGCCTGATGCGCTACCGGAGCTTTCCTCTTATGTACATACAGAGCAAACCAGCCCTTTTCCCCAAAGTGCCTGGTGTACGTGACGATGTCTCCCGGGTAAAGATCTCGGTCGGGGTGTCCCTCCAGGAGATGCTACTCCACGTCACGGCGGTTGACAAACACCTCCACGTATAGCCCCGGTTCTTTAATGAAGCCCCAGCCTACACGGAGTTGGAAGGCTACCACTTGGCCCTGCTTCCGCGGGGCCGGGTTCGTGCTACGGTTCTTGCGGGCCTTGGCCTTGACCGCCCGGTCTTTCTGGTCGTAGGCCTGACGCTTGGCCTGGTATTCGGCCTCCTTCTCCTCCCACTCCTGGGCAAGTTGGGCCTGATACATTTCCCAGCTGAGGACCTCCACTCTCTCTCCCTCCTGCTTTTCGGCTCCGGGGAACCCCATGAAATCAGACCCGGGGTTCACCAAGTGGTATACGGTCTGCTCGGCGTGGACTTCACCCGGCAGGGTAGTGGGCTCAATCGGGGCCTTAAGGAACAGTCCCATACCCGTGACCTGGTCCCAGGGGTCAAAGCGCTGAAGGCGGTGAGTGCTGAAGGGAGGCGGCGCTGCGACCGGGCCCACCAACAGGTCCTCAGTCACCGGGGCAGTATCAGCGTCCTTACCTGCCACCCCGGTGTCCTCGGGGTCAGCCGACTCTGCCGATGGCGAGCTCTGCGATGGTGTCAGCAGGGGTTCCATCCGCGGCACCAATGCTGATGAACTTTCTGCAGGTGCTCCTCCATCCTAAGCTGCAGGGAATCGGTGTCAACAGTGAAGGCTCTGCCACGGTGCCCCTCCGGTTAGCTGGGGAAGTCTCCGGCTTTGACTCCACACTCCGGCTCCGGGTGACTCGTTATGGCGTCCTCCACGTGACTGCTGTCCTTTTCCCGCTCTCTCCTCCGTGGGCGGTTTTGTTTCTTTGGTCTCCTGTTATGGACCTGGTGGTTAGGAGCACCCAGAACGACCTGATGGTTAAACTCACACCAGACAAGCTCTGGGAAGTGGGAGCTCTGCTGACCGCAACCACTTATCCTATCACACAACTAGAAATAGCCGTGGAGCGTACCTAACACGACCTAGACGCCTCTTCACAGCCTAAGAGCTAACTAGCCCAAAAGATAGAAAATAAAGCCTACCTTGCCTCAGAGAAATTCCCCAAAGGAAAAGGCAGCCCCCCACATATATTGACTGTGAGTTAAGATGAAAGTCACAAACACAGAAATGAAACAGGTTTCAGCAAAGGGAGGCCCGACTTACTAAACAGACTGAGGATAGGAAAGGTATATTTGCGGTCAGCACAAAAAACTACAAAAGACCACGCAGAGTGTGCAAAAAGACCTCCGCACCGACTCACGGTGCGGAGGTGCCACTCTGCATCCCAGAGCTTCCAGCTAGCAAGGCAAAATCATGAAAGCCAACTGGACAAGGAAACAATGAACAAATAATTAACTAGCAGGGACTTAGCTTCTGCTGGAGTAGACAGGTCACCAGAAAGATCCAAGAGCGAACTGAACCAGTACAAGAACATTGACAGCTGGCATGGAGTAACGATCTGAGTGGAGTTAAATAGAGCAGCCAGCCAACGAATAAACTGCGTCACCTGTGGAAGGAACCTCAGAAGCAGCAGCTCCACTCACAGCCACCAGAGGGAGTCCATGGACAGAACTCGCCGAAGTACCATTCATGACCACAGGAGGGAGTTCGATAACAGAATTCACAACAGTACCCCCCCCTTCAGGAGGGGTCACCGAACCCTCACCAGAGCCCCCAGGCCGATCAGGATGAGCCAAATGAAAGGCATGAACTAGATCGGCAGCATGAACATCAGAGGCAAAAACCCAGGAATTATCTTCCTGACCATAACCCTTCCACTTGACCAGGTACTGGAGTTTCCGTCTCGAAATACGAGAATCCAAAATCTTCTCCACCACATACTCCAACTCCCCCTCGACCAACACCGGGGCAGGAGGATCAACGGAGGGAACCATAGGCGCCACGTATCTCCGCAATAACGACCTATGGAACACATTATGGATGACAAAAGAAGCTGGAAGGGCCAAACGAAATTACACAGGATTGAGAACTTCAGAAATCTTATACGGACCAATGAAACGAGGCTTAAACTTAGGAGAGGAAACCTTCATAGGAACATGACGAGATGACAACCAAACCAAATCCCCAACACGAAGTCGGGGACCAACACAGCGCCGGCGGTTAGCGAAACGTTGAGCCTTCTCCTGGGACAATGTCAAATTGTCCATCACATGAGTCCAAATCTGCTGCAACCTGTCCACCACCGTATCCACACCAGGACAGTCCGAAGGCTCAACCTGCCCTGAAGAGAAACGAGGATGGAAACCAGAATTACAGAAAAAAGGCGAAACCAAAGTAGCCGAGCTGGCCCGATTATTAAGGGCGAACTCAGCCAAAGGCAAGAAGGACACCCAATCATCCTGATCAGCAGAAACAAAGCATCTCAGATATGTCTCCAAAGTCTGATTAGTTCGTTCGGTTTGGCCATTTGTCTGAGGATGGAAAGCCGAAGAAAAAGACAAATCAATGCACAAAAGGACCGCCAAAACCTCGAAACAAACTGGGAACCTCTGTCCGAGATGATGTTCTCCGGAATGCCATGCAAACGAACCACATGCTGGAAAAACAATGGCACCAAATCAGAGGAGGAAGGCAATTTAGACAAGGGTACCAAATGGACCATCTTAGAGAAGCGATCACAAACCACCCAAATAACCGACATCCTTTGAGAGACAGGGAGATCTGAAATAAAATCCATGGAAATATGCGTCCAGGGCCTCTTCGGGACCGGCAAGGGCAAAAGCAACCCACTGGCACGAGAACAGCAGGGCTTAGCCCGAGCACAAGTCCCACAGGACTGCACAAAAGAACGCACATCCCGTGACAAAGAAGGCCACCAAAAGGATCTAGTCACCAAATCTCTGGTACCAAAGATTCCAGGATGAGCCGCCAACACCGAACAATGAACCTCAGAGATAACTCTACTAGTCCATCTATCAGGGACAAACAGTTTCTCCGCTGGACAACGGTCAGGTCTATCAGCCTGAAACTTCTGCAGCACGCGCCGCAAATCAGGGGAGATGGCAGACAAAATTACCCCCTCTTTGAGAATACCCGCTGGCTCAGGAACACCTGGAGAGTCAGGCACAAAACTCCTTGACAGGGCATCAGCCTTCACATTCTTAGAGCCCGGAAGGTACGAAACCACAAAATCAAAATGGGAGAAAAACAGCGACCATCGAGCCTGTCTAGGATTCAACCGTTTGGCAGACTCGAGATAAGTCAAATTTTTGTGATCCGTCAAGACCACCATGCGATGCTTGGCTCCTTCAAGCCAATGTCACCACTCCTCGAATGCCCACTTCATGGCCAACAACTCTCGATTGCCAACATCATAATTGGGTAGACAAGGAAAATGGTGTGCACTCAGGTCAGGGACAAGGAGGTACTGGTAAACTGACCGTGAGGTCAAGTCAATCATTCAAAAAAGATTACCGCACACTCAAGACTCGTAAGATGCAAAAGGTGTATGCCAATTTCATTGAAGAAAACAAAACAAAAAAGAAGTGGTTGCCACATTCATTTGAAATAGACAAAAACCCGACGTTTCGACCCTCCCGGGTCTTACTCATGGGGTTGCTCAAGTCCTTTGACATAGATGCATAATAGTGGCAGTGGTAGGGGGTGTACGACCGATCCCTTGTTAAGGCACAACCTTATAATAAAGCCAGTCCGGGCAGAAGTGTCCCAGGAGCACAGAATCTGGGTGGTGAGGGCCGTTAGACACCTAGTGGGTCTGAAAAGGGTCCCTGGGAGGATTAGCGGCGCATCCCGCGCCTTGCTGCGATGTCCTGGGGTCTCAGTCAACGGTTTAGCAACACTAGAAAAATTAGCGATGAAGCGACGGTAAAAATTAGCAAAGCCCAGGAACTTCTGCAGGCTCTTCACAGATATCGGCTGAGTCCAATCATAAATGGCCTGAACTTTAACAGGGTCCATCTCGATAGTAGAAGGGGAAAAAATGAAACCCAAAAATGAAACCTTCTGAACTCCAAAGAGACACTTTGACCCCTTCACAAACAAGGAATTCGCACAAAGGACCTGGAACACCATTCTGACCTGCTTCACATGAGACTCCCAATCATCCGAAAAGACCAAAATATCATCCAAATATACAATCATGAATCTATCCAGGTACTTTCGGAAGATGTCATGCATAAAGGACTGAAACACAGATGGAGCATTAGAAAGCCCGAATGGCATAACCAGGTACTCAAAATGGCTCTCGGGCGTATTAAATGCTGTTTTCCATTCATCGCCCTGTTTAATTCGCACAAGATTCCAATCACAGCCACCAGAGGGAGTCCATGGACAGAACTCGCCGAAGTACCATTCATGACCACAGGAGGGAGTTCGATAACAGAATTCACAACAGTCTCCGCCCTCCATTGAGGATCAGGAGGCGGATCTCGGCTGCTGACGGACACGTCCTCAAGGTACAGAAATATTTAGACTGGGCGGCCATTACTTTTCGCGCTTCTCAGTCCGTTCACGCCCACAACTCCACGCCCTTCTTCTTCTCCTGCGCTCCTCGTGGCGTGGCAATGGCGGCGGTTTGGGCGGGAATCTCTGGGGCAGTTAGCAATACACAGTCTTTGCAATAAATCACAGTTCAAACACGTTTCAATCACAGTTCCAAGGCACACATGACCTGATTCTTCAGGCTTAAGTACGATCCTGTTCGTGACGCCAAGTTGGAACGCCCCCACACACAGGGCCACAGGTTCTCGGTACCGGTCCTCTCTGTCTCAGTTCTGGGGTTGTCACGGTGGCTGGACCCGGTCCGTGACCCTGCTAAGGGGCGTCCAATAAAAGGAGTGATGATAGTTTGTGAAGGTTTCGTGACGCCACCTGTGGTGTTCGGTCAGGGTGACCGACGCTGCTTAGGGTCCACTGGGGTGATGGAAAGGCAGCTAGATGGTATATCTTCCCACAGGTGAAGTGTGTCCCCAGGGCTTCCCAGTAGTATAGGTGGTGATGGTGTGAGGCGCAGTTAATAACAAGGACACAGGGTTGCAGTCTCTTTACCTTTTACTGAAGACTTCGGGATCCTCAATCCAGAGCACAGTTAACAGGGCTGTCTGAGACCGGCCGGTCCGAAGGCACATCCAGAGTTCTCTTTGCAGGTGGAAATCAGTGCCTACCACTAGCGCCTGTGTGTTGTAGTTCTTCCCTGTTGAGCATTCGGGATAGCCCTCACAACATCTGTTCTCGTTCTTTCTCTTTCTCTCTCTCTCTTTGTCCCCCAAGTTATCTGGATAGGACGCACCCGTTTGACGGGAAGGCTTGGAGCTATTCTGGGACCCTAGAGACGCCCCTCTCCACGCTTGCCCCCTATGTCTGCTTAGGTGTTGTATGGTAGACAGCCAACCTATAATTAACTGTCCTGCGGTATTTGAAGTAAGGCATAGAGTCAGTTACTTCCTCGGTGTTCCGGTCACCGGCTACGCGCCTCAGTAGGAAGTTGCCGTTCTCGAGGCATGACTCCTACTGGCACTCCTTTGTGCTTGATCTCGTTTCTCACTTTCCACAATATCCTTTTCTTCTTGTCCTTTCTTAGGATACCGCCGCAAGGTAGTGCAGGCGCGGTTCCGTTGCTTTCTATTCGTTCTGCTAGGCCCCTGTCAGGAACCCACCTCTGACAGGTCCCCCCTGGATCTCTCCCAGGCTGCGTTCTGTCCTAATTTCCTATCCAACCCCTAGTTTTACCAGTGTGAGGAGTGGCCTAATACATAGTGCCTTTTGCTCCCCCTAGTGGCCGGAGTGTGAAGTGTAATGTGTGCTGTGATACCTGGTCAGGTGTACTCCTTTAGTGCAATCAGACATAACATCACTCCCCTTAGCGGCAGAGCGACATTACTGTAACGACCAGGACTCTGGGGCGCTGCATATACAAGGCTTATACACATCTGCCCGTATATGTATCTGGTGTATACAGTATACAGCAGTGTGTATCTATACGAGGCTTATACACATCTGCCCCTATATATATCTGGTGTATACAGTATACAGCTGTGTGTATCTATACAAGGCTTATACACATCTGCCCCTATATGTATCTGGTGTATACAGTATACAGCAGTGTGTATCTATATAAGGCCTTTGGAAATAACCACTTTTTGCTATCGACTCGTATTGTAATGTGCAAACAGAATGAGAAGCCCATTAAGAAACATTAACAGATTGCTGCAGCATAATGCTCCAGTCCATATTGATCGTAAAATGTCTGTAAAATATTGTTTCAAATGAATCTATTGTTCCTGTGCTTTGCTGTCACTTAGTGACCTTGGTTTGTTCTCAAACTGCCAAATGAGCCTTTCATGAGTGTTATTAGATTAACAAGTTTAGGGAAATCTCACTGCAGGGGAGGCAGAGCCAGGAGGTGGGGGGCAGAGCCAGGAGGCAGAGGCAGGAGGTGGGGGGCAGAGCCAGGAGGTGGGGGGCAGAGGCAGGAGGCAGAGGCAGGAGGTGGGGGGCAGAGCCAGGAGGTGGGGGGCAGAGGAAGGAGGTGGGGGGCAGGCAGAGCCAGGAGGTGGAGGGCAGGCAGAGCCTGGAGGTGGGGGGCAGGCAGAGCCAGGAGGTGGGGGGCAGGCAGAGCCTGGAGGTGGGGGGCAGGCAGAGCCAGGAGGTGGGGGGCAGGCAGAGCCAGGAGGTGGGGGGCAGGCAGAGCCAGGAGGTGGGGGGCAGAGCCAGGAGGTGGGGGGCAGGCAGAGCCAGGAGGTGGGGGCAGAGCCAGGAGGTGGGGGGCAGGCAGAGCCAGGAGGTGGGGGGCAGAGCCAGGAGGTGGGGGGCAGGCAGAGCCAGGAGGTGGGGGGCAGAGCCAGGAGGTGGGGAGCAGAGCCAGGAGGTGGGGGGCAGGCAGAGCCAGGAGGTGGGGGGCAGGCAGAGCCAGGTGGTGGGGGGCAGAGCCAGGAGGTGGGGGGCAGAGCCAGGAGGTGGGGGGCAGGCAGAGCCAGGAGGTGGGGGGCAGAGCCAGGAGGTGGGGAGCAGGCAGAGCCAGGAGGTGGGGAGCAGGCAGAGCCAGGAGGTGGGGAGCAGGCAGAGCCAGGAGGTGGGGGGCAGACCCAGGAGGTGGGGAGCAGAGCCAGGAGGTGGGGGGCAGGCAGAGCCAGGAGGTGGGGGGCAGGCAGAGCCAGGTGGTGGGGGGCAGAGCCAGGAGGTGGGGGCAGAGCCAAGAGGTGGGGGGCAGGCAGAGCCAGGTAGTGGGGGGCAGAGCCAGGAGATGGGGGGCAGAGCCAGGAGGTGGAGGGCAGGCAGAGCCAGGAGGTGGGGGGCAGAGCCAGGAGGTGGGGAGCAGAGCCAGGAGGTGGGGGGCAGGCAGAGCCAGGAGATGGGGGGCAGGCAGAGCCAGGTGGTGGGGGGCAGAGCCAGGAGGTGGGGGGCAGAGCCAGGAGGTGGGGGCAGAGCCAGGAGGTGGGGGGCAGAGCCAGGAAGTGGGGGGCAGGCAGAGCCAGGAGGTGGGGGGCAGAGCCAGGAGGTGGGGAGCAGAGCCAGGAGGTGGGGGCAGGCAGAGCCAGGAGGTGGGGGGCAGAGCCAGGAGGTGGGGGGCAGAGCCAGGAGGTGGGGGGCAGAGCCAGGAGGTGGGGGCAGAGCCAGGAGGTGGGGGGCAGAGCCAGGAAGTGGGGGGCAGGCAGAGCCAGGAGGTGGGGGGCAGAGCCAGGAGGTGGGGAGCAGAGCCAGGAGGTGGGGGGCAGGCAGAGCCAGGAGGTGGGGGGCAGAGCCAGGAGGTGGGGGGCAGAGCCAGGAGGTGGGGGCAGAGCCAGGAGGTGGGGGGCAGAGCCAGGAAGTGGGGGGCAGGCAGAGCCAGGAGGTGGGGGGCAGAGCCAGGAGGTGGGGAGCAGAGCCAGGAGGTGGGGGCAGGCAGAGCCAGGAGGTGGGGGGCAGAGCCAGGAGGTGGGGAGCAGAGCCAGGAGGTGGGGGGCAGGCAGAGCCAGGAGATGGGGGGCAGGCAGAGCCAGGTGGTGGGGGGCAGAGCCAGGAGGTGGGGGGCAGAGCCAGGAGGTGGGGGCAGAGCCAGGAGGTGGGGGGCAGAGCCAGGAGGTGGGGGGCAGGCAGAGCCAGGAGGTGGGGGGCAGAGCCAGGAGGTGGGGGGCAGAGCCAGGAGGTGGGGGGCAGGCAGAGTCAGGAGGTGGGGGGCAGGCAGAGCCAGGTGGTGGGGGGCAGAGCCAGGAGGTGGGGGGCAGAGCCAGGAGGTGGGGGGCAGGCAGAGTCAGGAGGTGGGGGGCAGGCAGAGCCAGGTGGTGGGGGGCAGAGCCAGGAGGTGGGGGGCAGAGCCAGGAGGTGGGGGGCAGGCAGAGCCAGGTGGTGGGGGGCAGAGCCAGGAGGTGGGGGGCAGAGCCAGGAAGTGGGGGGCAGAGCCAGGAGGTGGGGGCAGAGCCAGGAGGTGGGGGGCAGGCAGCACATTGCTCTGCAGCAGCCTCCTGACTATTAGCACTTAGCTCCATGGTGCCACATACCCCCCATCCCCCCATAGCCCTGGGAGCCCCTCACTAACTCATCCCATGGTGATGACCTTCCTCAGCAGCCACCAAACGTTTCCATTCCAAGCTAAATACACTTCTGTCTTCTGCACATATTAGATTAGGTTTCTTAAATCATTTCAAGAGGGTAGGGGGGAAAGAAGAAGGAGGAGGTGGTGTAATACACCTGCATTGTTCGGAGGGCAAATAAAGATGAAATGCCACTTCATTAGTCTACTTCTGGAGCAGGCTCAGGGGAACAAGAGCTCAGCTGCTCATGCAGAACTACAAGTGCCAGTGTTATCTGGAGGGAGGGATTGCTGGGGGTTGTGGTGCAACAGGAGAGGGGAGTCAGGTGCTGCACCAGTCATTTCAGCATGTATATTATCTTTATTAAAAAGGAGATATAGGTATAAAAATAATGATGTAAACATGAGAGGCACCACATATAGCACAATGCAAATAATAATGATAATACGGTAATAATAATAAAATAATAATAATAATACATTTAAAAACGTATTATTATTATTATTATTATTATATCTATTATTATTATTATTGTTATTATTATTATATCTATTATTATTATTATTATTGTTATTATTATTATTATTATCATCATTGTTATTGTTATTATTTGGTGCCAATATTGTGGCCAAGATCATGTTGCAGCTGAAAGACAACATTTGATTATTAAAATCCGCAAATACGATGAATTCTGCATTCATCTCACTAACATATTTAACATCTCAAATTTATATAAATGATCCATACATACCAGTATATCAAATATGGCGGTATACACAGATTTTTTTTCACTGTGACATCTAAATAAAACATTAAACTCGCTCCACTGGCGTCTCAGACTGGGTTTTTTTAAGCACTGGTGAAACGTTGAAGCTATATAGGCTACCATACAATGTTGACTATGCTCCGGTATTGTGCATTATTTCACAGTAAAATGCCACATTTACTCATTCTTTTTAGAGTAAGCTCACATGTTGCACATTTGGTGCAGATTTCTCCGTTCCCATTGCAAAGTGTGATATCTGGGCGCCGTTCACATGTTTTGTATTTGGTCCTTATTTTTTACGCTCATGTGTTTTTTTTTATGTTTCTGAGAAACACCAAAAAAATGCAATAAGATAATGTCAATCTGTGGATTTAGGACCCCCTCTTAAAGGAATGGTAAAATTCAAACCAAAACGGTCCCTTTCCGTAACAGAAAATTGACACGCTGCAGAGTTAGAAAACACAACAGGGCTGTGTTCCCACGATGAGTTGGTTAAAATTGGTTACTAGCATTTTTTCGAAAATATGCACAGTAAAAAAAAAAATCAACAAAACTCAACGTAAAAAAAGTCAATTTCTTCAAAGATTCTGCAAAATAAAAAAATCAGCATCTGGATGAGATTAAGTTAAAACTCCTCCTCTTTGCTGATACTGGAAATTGTGCATGGAAAAGCTACGCAGAAAATGCGCACCAAATCCACAATGTGTGAACCCAGCATTGAAGTCCAAAGTTCTGTGCAGAAATCTTCAGCAATGTGCAGATGAGCTTTGCTAAAAATCTCATTTACTTATATACCACAGTAATGATTTTCCACATGCAAATCTGTGCTGAAAATCCGCATCGTGTGAACTTACCTTTAATGAGGTTTGGGATTTAGCAAAAAAAATGCTTTACCTGAATGTGTTGGTTGCACTTTAAAGTTTAAAGTTGAATTATAAAATAAAGGTCACTTTATACAATGCAGTTAGTGGCTCCTTTTGGGGGTGGTCAATGGCATTTTTTTTTTTTTAAGTAGCATCCTAAGGCCACGGTCACACGTTCAGTATTTGGTCAGTATTTTACATCAGTATTTATAAACCAAAACTAGGAGTGGGTGATAAATACAGAAGGGGTGACGTGTTTCTATTATACTTTTCCTCTGATTAAGACTTCGGTCGAAACGCGTGGGAATAACGCTGCTATAGCTTTTAATTTTGCGTGATATGCTGTGAAATAATAATATGTTTCATACTTTTCAGTGGTATACCATAACCATTAATATTTTTAAATGAAGAAATAAATGGAGATTGGTTTTAACTTCATTCCTGCTGGATTCATCAAGTTTTTTGTCCTCTGATTGTTCCCCTCCTAGTTTTCTCTTTAGAAATACTGATGTAAAATACTGACCAAATACTGAACGTGTGAACGTGGCCTTAGTTTACATGACCATTCAGTGTGATTTTGGTACTATGACTCCCAGCAGTCATCACATGTATAGCACACAGGATACTTTGCACCCGCAGGAATAATGTACGATACATTTCTACATTTCTAAGGCTACTTTCACACTAGCGTCGGAATCTCCCCGTCGCAGTGCGTCGGGCCGAGATTCCGACGCTAGCGTTTGATGCGCCGCACAACGGGTGCAGCGGATGCATTTCTCCGGCGCATCCGCTGCCCCATTGTGAGGTGCGGGGAGGTGGAGGCGGAGTTCCGGCCGCGCATGCGCGTTCGGAAAAAGCGGTCCGTTGGCAGCAAAAATGTTACATTTAACGTTTTTTGCTCCCGGCGGTCCGCCACAACACGGCGCAACCGTCGCACGACGGTTGCTACGTGTGGCAATGCGTTGCTAATGTTAATCTATGGGGCAAAAACGCATCCTGCAAACAACTTTGCAGGATGCGTTTTTTGCCATAAACGACGCATTGCGACGCAATCAACGCAGTCAAACGTGATAATCAATTGGTGCATTCTATCGCCCCGGAGCTATAATTCTCTGAAATTGTCCTTGGCTTCTGGTTGATTGTGGATCAGTGTCCCATATCATCATTAGCAGACAGAGCGCCCCATTCATTTAAATCAATGTGACAGTGTGGGGTTTAACTCCTTCCTTGCCCGCTGCTGTGCTCCTTCTGTGCCATCTGGTGCCTTCCTAGAGGTCAGGCCATGGTATCTCAGCAGCTTGCACCCCGTCCCTCCTTGTGTCCAGGGCCGGTCTCGCACTCTTGCAGCCTCACCCTCGGCTTCTTCAGCGCCTCTTGTTGATAGAGAACAGGCATCAGATTTTCATCAAACTTCTATTAAGTGAAACATAGGTTGGAGGGCAGCCTCTGATTGAAACAGTTTAAATTTTAATTGTGTTTTTAATTTGACATATAGTTGCAGAAAGGAATGACACTACAACGCCAAAGGCCGGTCGATTTTCTTAATTTCTCCCAGAGGAATTGATGGGTTTATCAGGCAACTAGATTGGAAAGCCATTAACGGCCTCTCTGGCCGGCCTGTTAATTGGAACTTGATGGATAGTGGGAGTCAGGGTAGGCAATGCTGATCCAATCTTTAGGACTTTCTGTTTTCCAATAAATTACCCAATTCATTTTCCAACTACAGATTACATAAATTGTACACCTCTAGGGCTCGGATCTTTAAAAAAAAAAAAAAACCCTCCTCCTTCCCCCCCTCCGCCCATAGCACAGTGCCAAATGCCATTTGCTCCAAAATATGTTCTGAATGAAAATCGAAAAATAATCAACGTTTGTACTTAGAAAATTTATTGCAATCATTTTCTCTGGTAATTTCCTTATTTTAAAGTTTGGACATGTCATATATCATAACCCCAGTCCATGTAAAAAAAAAAAAAAAAAAGGGATTGCAGGCCTGCGCTTAATATTTGGCAAAGCTTGATTCCAAGATCAAACGTGTTTATGATTCCATCTGTCATTTACTCTCATAGACTTCTCCCAATATAACAGCTGAGCTACAAGCCTATTTTCTAACTGCTGCAAAAAAAGGGAGAGAAAAAAAGATCAATTTTTATTAAGGCTTCATGAAAGCTCCCAGCTCCCTCCATAAGAACAGTTCTGCTGATCTGAGGCCATTTACCCCTTCATTGCAGGTTATGTGCTGATAACATTTACTGTGGGGATTTCACGGCCGGACAAATGAAACGAAGACATTCTGCACAGAGAAAATGATATAATGTATTACAATGTAGTGCATACATTATTACTGGGCAATTTACTTATTATCTATTGGATGTATGTCTATTAAACATCCCCAATATGCAAAGGTATACCATAAAGTCAGCCTATGCAGCTAATAGGGGGGTCCTAGAGAGAGGGGGCCAACCCAGGGTTGTTGCATCGCTTATTTTAATAGGTATTAAACATCTATACTGGCAGTGGTATAGCTAGAGTCCGATGGGCCCCGATGCAAAATGTAGACCTGCCCACCTCACCGCATGCTGGTCAGATGTATGGACCCTTGTAGTGTTCTAAATCCTATAAGGACATACGAGTTGCACCCGCTTCCCCATTTTGTAGTAAGGTCCCCCATCTTGTTCTCCTTCCTGGTATATATATCCCCCATCCATGTATATATGAACCTAACATTGGCCCCATCCTGGTATACTGTATATATCCCCCATCCTGGTATGTATGTCCCTTATCCTGGACCCTATCCTGGTATGTATATACCCCACCCTGGGTCCGATCTTAATATATATCCCCCACCCTGGTATATATGTCGCTTAAACTGGTATACATGTTCGCCATCCTGGTATATATCCCCCATTCTGGTATGTATGATTCTCACCCAGGTATATTTATCTCTTATCATGGTATATATGTCCCCCATCCTGCTATATATATCCCCCATTCTGATATGTATGTTCCCCTTCCTTTTATGTAAGTTCCCCATCCTGGTATATATATCCACCATCCTGGTATATATGTTCCCCATCCTGGTATATATATCCACCATCCTGGTATATATGTTCCCCATCCTGGTATATATATCCACCATCCTGGTATATATATCCCCCCATCCTGGTATAGATATCCCCCATTTTGGTATTTATGTTCCCCACCCAGGTATATTTATCCCTTATCATGGAATGTATGTGCCCCATCCTGGTCTATATATCCCCCATTCTGATATGCATGTTTCCCATCCTTTTATGTAAGTTCCCCATCCTGGTTTATATATCCCCATCCTGGTATGTATGTTTCCCATCCTGGTATATATATCCCCTATCCTGGTATGTATGTTTCCCATCCTGGTATATATATCCCCCATCCTGGTATGTATGTTTCCCATCCTGGTATAAATATCCCCTATCCTGGTATACTGTATATATATCCCATCCTGGTTTGTATGTTCCCCATCCTGGTATACATATCCCCCATCCTGATATATATATATATCCCCCATCCTGGTATGTATGTTTCCCATCCTGGTATATATATCCCCCATCCTGGTATGTATGTTCCCCATCCTGGTGTATATATATCCCCCATCCTGGTATACTGTATATATATCCCATCCTGGTTTGTATGTTCCCCATCCTGGTATACATATCTCCATCCTGGTATACATATCCCCCATCCTGGTATACATATCCCCCATCCTGGTATATATGTCCCCCATTCTGATATATGTCCCCCCTTCTGCTGCTGTTATTTAATGCATAGAAAGAAAAAAAAAAGATTATACTCACCTTCCCTCCGCTCCCCCGCCATGCATCATCCTCTTCTGAAGCTGGCAGATGACTTCAGCGTGAAAGCAATGGAAACGCATGATATCACTGCCATGTTCCCCCGATCACATGCCCGGCGACTTCAGCTCCTGACCTCTGAACCTCTGATGATTGTCCGTCAGCGTTTATTGCAGCGCACGGACCCAGCGGGTCTCTGCACCGCAATACACTTTAGCTGAATGTGCGTCTGAGGACATACATCCAGTTTAATTTTGCGCTGGCATCGAAGGGGCCATCACCTACACCAGTCCAGTTGAAATAATAATCATTTGAGTCACTAATGTTACGGGCACATTAACATTTTGGACATTTATAACATATCCTTAGGGCATCCCATAAAAGCCTAATACATGTCACCTCTGGGACGCGCTCCATGGACCACTGGGAATGGGGATGTGACTGTATATGGACAACAATTTTCTATTTACTTCTGTGGGAGAGGTGAAAATTGCTGAATGTGCCACCTCTCCATTCCCAAGACAAGATCTCATTTTTGAGTTAGTGTCCTGTTTTGGACGTAGGCTGTGGTCAATCGAGTGTATGAAAAATTGACCTAAAATTCAGATGATTTTAATCCATATAGTCATCCATGTGCCATCAGTGTGTCCATATTTTACATACATGTGCCATCAGTGTGTCCATATTTTACATACATGTGCCATCCGTGTGTCCATATTTTACATAAATGTGCCATCAGTGTGTCCATATTTTACATACATGTGCCATCAGTGTGTCCATATTTTACATACATGTGCCATCCGTGTGTCCATATTTTACATACATGTGCCATCCGTGTGTCCATATTTTACATACATGTGCCACCCGTGTGTCCATATGTTACATACATGTGCCATCCGTGTGTCCATATTTTACATACATGTGCCATCAGTGTGTCCATATTT
Source organism: Ranitomeya imitator (assembly GCF_032444005.1). NCBI lineage: Eukaryota > Metazoa > Chordata > Amphibia > Anura > Dendrobatidae > Ranitomeya > Ranitomeya imitator. The sequence continues at coordinate 811,926,458 of NC_091283.1, forward strand.
TACATACATGTGCCATCAGTGTGTCCATATTTTACATACATGTGCCATCCGTGTGTCCATATTTTACATAAATGTGCCATCCGTGTGTCCATATTTTACATACATGTGCCATCCGTGTGTCCATACTTTACATACATGTGCCATCAGTGTATCCATATTTTACATACATGTGCCATCCGTGTGTCCATATTTTACATACATGTGCCATCCGTGTGTCCATATTTTACATACATGTGCCATCCGTGTGTCCATATTTTACATACATGTGCCATCAGTGTGTCCATATTTTACATACATGTGCCATCCGTGTGTCCATATTTTACATAAATGTGCCATCCGTGTGTCCATATTTTACATACATGTGCCATCCGTGTGTCCATACTTTACATACATGTGCCATCAGTGTGTCCATATTTTACATACATGTGCCATCCGTGTGTCCATATTTTACATACATGTGCCATCCGTGTGTCCATATTTTACATACATGTGCCATCCGTGTGTCCATATTTTACATAAATGTGCCATCTGTGTGTCCGTATTTTACATACATGTGCCAACTGAGTGCCCGCATTTTACATACATGTGCCAACTGAGTGTCCATATTTTATGAACATGTGCCATCTGTGTTGTGAAGATCTGAGGTGATAATCACCTACGCAGGTTAACAATGCACCTATTTTTTTATTCCTTACCTCCATGGTCTTACAGCAATTCTGGGTAGATGGTCACAATGCAATGTCCCCAATCTAACATATCACATCCTGGAACTGATAGTTCCACTGCCCCCGTACCAGGCGATACCCACTGTCTCCCAACTTTTGGTTGGCCCACAGCTTTTGTTTCTCCCTCCAGTATAGTTTGTAGTCACAGTCCATGCCCCATACCACGACCTTAGCACATGTCTCCGGTAACCACAGTCCTTAAGAAAGTTCCTCATATCCAGACAATAGATATCACGACCGTAGCATTTTTACGTACATGTCACATCCGTGTGGCATCTGTTTTTAGACATCAACATTTTAAAACATTCATGACCAAATAGTGTTTGCTATGGTAATAATTCCAATCTATTTGTAAAAATTAGATGCTAAACAGATGATCTGTATGTGATCCGATTTTTTTTTTGCGCAGCCATAGACTTGTATAAGCGATTCTCGTCTGAGTAGAGAATTGTGCACACTGTAACTTTCTTTCACATGGACACTCTGTCCATGTGAAATAACTGTCATCTGAACAGTCCAATTGAATTACATCGGTCGGTGCGGTGTCCGATTTTTATTTGGACAGCACACATCCGTATTGTATTCTCGTCTGAACGAGACCTAGGATTCTCATTGGGTTTTCCATCAACCCTTAATAATAGACCTTAATGACCTGTGATTAGCTCCAAAATCAGTATGAAATTGAGTGGTCTTTTGTTGTACCCCTGAGGCCATTACTGTGTTACTGCCTGGGCCTAATGGAGAATTCTCTGATGCTCCAGTTGGCCAGTACACTCCTGATAATGTTCATAGACGTCTAAGGCACATGCCAAAAGCCTGTTAGATGTTTCTAAACATAAAGGTGTAGGTATAGGATAGACCAAATTTGACAGAACCAAATAATATCGGGGGAATCAGCAGTGTAATGTGCTGGCCGATCATTTTGTTCTCCGGGAGATAGGCTGCGGCCAGATGATTCTGGCAAGGGCTCTCTCATGTAGAACACACACAAAAACACAGATGCCAATTATATACTGTACATAGTTGGGACTTTTCTTGTTCTTGTTTTGCTATTGTAGTTTGAAGCTCTATGGAGATACAAAACCGTGTTCCATAGGGTCCAACAACCGATCTCAAGAATGGGAGAGGAATAGTGGTAGAAGTGGCCTTCATGTGTTCCCTCTCTCCGCCTTTTCTTGCCAACCTCTAGACAAGAGGTGTCCAAGCTTTTGGCATTTCTGGGCCACATCTTAGGTTGCATATTAAATGCACAAACAGTAGTGAAAGCTAATAAACAGTGTGCAAAATTTTCATGATTTCCTCCACTACAGATAAGAAAAAGATTCATCCCATAATAATTCTAATTAGTGTTTTAAAATAGTTGACCAGGTCAAAAATTGTGGTCACTAATATAGAAAGTGTTAAAAAAAATGCTACACTGAGTCTGGTTTACACATCACAAAAGATATAATGAGACTGCTGTGTATAAACAGCGCATAGGAAACACTGAGACTGCTGCATACACATCACATAGGAGACATGAGACTGCAGTATATATATCACATAGGAAACATGAGACTGCTCTATATACAATACACTAGATTGTGGCCCGATTCTAACGCATCGGGTATTCTAGAATATGCATGTCCCCGTAGTATATGGACAATGATGATTCCAGAATTCGCAGCAGACTGTGCCCGTCGCTGATTGGTCGAGGCAACCTTTATGACATCATCATCGCCATGGCAACCATTATGACATCTACGTCGATACTGTGCCCGTCGCTGATTGGTCGAGGCGAATTCGCGGCAGACTGTGGCCGTCGCTGATTGGTCGAGGCAACCTTTATGACATCATCGTCGCCATGCTGTGCCCGTCGCTGATTGGTCGAGGCCTGGCGGAAAAACCCTTAGACAATTATATATATAGATAGGAGACACTTAGACTGTTGTATATACCTCACATATGAGACATGAGGCTGTTGTATGTACATCACATAGAAGACACTGACACTGCTGTATACATCACATAGGAGACACTGAGACTGTTGTATATACTTCACATATGAAACACTGAAACTGCGGTATATAAGCCACATAGGAGATTCTGGCACTGCTGTATCTACATCACAAAGGAAACACAGACTTCTGTATATACATCACATAGGAGACACTGAGACTGTTTTATATACATCACAAAGGAGACACTAAGGCTAGGTTCACATTGCGTTAGGGCAATCCGTTAAGCGCATAGCGCTAGCGGATTGCGCTAACGCAATGTTTCTAGAGGGTCGGCATTCACCCTCCCCGCTAGCGCAGATCCCCGATCTGCGCTAGCGAGGAACGGGCCTCGGACGCACCTCGGACGCTGCGGGCAGGGTCCGAGGTCCGTCACAAAAGAACAGCACATAGCTAGGGCGTGCCGAAAATGGCATGCGCTAGCGATGCGCTTCAGCTAAAAATAACATTGCTGTCAATGGGTGCGCTAACGGACCCATTGCATGGCGTTAATTGCGACATTTTCGCCGTGCAACGCAGTCCGTTAGAGTTAACCCATTAACGCAATGTGAACCTAGCCTAAGACTGTTGTATAAACATCACATAGTAAACACAGACTGCTATATATAGATCACAAAGGAGAAACTAAGACTTGTATATACATCACAAAGGAGACACTAAAACTGCTGTATATATGTCACATAGAAGACACTGAAACTGTTGTATATATATCACATAGAAGACACTGGCATTGTTGTATACATCACATAGGAGACACTGAGACTGTTGTTGTATATACATCACATAGGAGACACTGAGACTGCTGTAGATACGTCACATAGAAGTCACTGGGACTGTTGTATATACATCACATATGAGACATGAGGCTGTTATATATACACCACATAAAAGACACTGACACAGCTCTATACATCACATAGGAGACACAGACTGCTGTATATACATCATATATTAGACATGAAATTGCTGTATACACATCACATAGGAGAAACTGAGACTGCTTTAAATACATCACATGAGATACATTGAGACTGCTGTATATACATCACATAGGATACTCTTAGACTGTTGTATATAGACCCATTTAGACCCTGGAGATGCAAACCAATGGAGTGTCTGCACAGTTCACTGCACAAAAATTAAATAGATGGTGAATGGAAAAACTGGGCCAGTGGCCCACTATACATTTAATCACTGCAGCTTCGGGAAATCTGCATTAGGCCACATAAATAGCCATTTGGGGTCACATGCGTAACATGAGTAACATGACTGCAAAATCAGACTACACAGGGTTCATTTGTAGTCTGTAACTATGGAAACAGGTCTGCATAGGGCACAAAGCAGTAGGATATTTTTTTATATAGAGTTTTTGCAGCTCTGCTTCATTTTTTATTTTAGAAACAATGGAAAAGGAAATAAAATTGCTTGTGAAGGTGACATTGCCTCCTTTTTACATCTATCGTATTGTTTTTCTGTAATGCACTAACACGTTGTAGCTTTGTTTAAGTAATAGTAGAAAATCCAAAGTGAATGTTGAAAAAAACAGCTTAGTCCTAGATCATCTTGCCTTCTGAGAAGTAAAAAGGATTCAACATTACGTCTTGGATTACACCTGCTCTACTACTCCCCCTCCATAGCTTCTTACACTACTAAATATTTAACGGCACAGAGGAATAAGTGTGGATTCCAGGGGCGCCGCCTGGCACTCAGCAGGTGCTGTCTTAGGATGGTATCTGGACACACAGGCTTGTTGCTGTTTCTGCTGTTTCTCTACAATTTTGTTTTGGCTACAGTGGAAACTTTTTCACAGATACATTTTCTTCTTGGACTAGAAAATTCTAAGAAAGCTGTAAAGAATTTCAAGACATTTACCGTATTGAGGTTTCTTCGTCCATAAAGAGGTTGTCCTACTTTGGGGACAATTTTTTTTGTAACATAAATGCATGTAATTGGGTTAACAAATTTTTTTTTATAATAGAACTGCTCTGTTTACTTTCTATAGCCTCTGAGTTAACTGAGAATACATCAGTGAGCCTGCTATAATGGTGTGACGGGGACTTTGTAACACTTTATCTGTCTATTTCTGAGGTCCTCTGGTCTAATTTATGACCAGAAACCACGTCAAAGTTGAATATGTAGTGAAACAAAGAACCCATGAAAGCCAAACAGTGCAAAATTTGTAATGAAATGCAATAGAACGCCACAGCGGTTCAGAACCAAACAAACATGGCTGAAATCATGCAGTATCTGATACTTGTTGTGGTTCGGGCAGCATGTATCAGCAGTCAGGTTCACACTTAACAGGCTGCAGCTTCCACACTTTCCTCTGCAGCTCCAACACACAGACTGCTCAGCTTTACCAGCTGATACGTGCAGTCTCCGTTGAGAGAGAGACTCTGGCATGTCCCTCTCCCTGCTACAGCTCACATTTTGGCTGGTCACTCACCAGCTTCAACACACTTCACTCTACTCAACATCCAGCTGACTGACACAAGGTGAACACATTTCCTGGTTCTTAGCCAAAGCTAGCAAGGTGCATCTAATTAAGACCTGCAGTGGTACGATTTAACCCAGTTCTACCCGGCTTTGCTACAGCAGATATGGCTGCAGTGTAAAGCATGGGGCAAAAACAAGAAAATCTAAATATTTCAGATTATGCAACATTACAATTAAATTATTAATTGCTGTTATATTTACATAATGGGGCAATAAAGTGCAGGTTGACACAACACAGTTTTATTTTAGTAAAACATACTTGCCAACCTGACAAAAAAAAAAAGTCATCATCAGCGATTTATACGATGGTGTAAGTGAGCCCTAAAACTAAAGGTACCGTCACACTTAGCGACGCTGCAGCGATACCGACAACGATCCGGATCGCTGCAGCGTCGCTGTTTGGTCGCTGGAGAGCTGTCACACAGACCGCTCTCCAGCGACCAACGATGCCGGTAACCAGGGTAAACATCGGGTAACTAAGCGCAGGGCCGCGCTTAGTAACCCGATGTTTACCCTGGTTACCATCCTAGAAGTAAAAAAAAAAAAAACAGTACATACTTACCTACAGCCGTCTGTCCTCCAGCGCTGTGCTCTGCACTCCTCCTGTACTGGCTGTGTGAGCACAGCGGCCGGAAAGCAGAGCGGTGACGTCACCGCTCTGCTTTCCGGCTGACCGACGCTCACAGCCAGTACAGGAGGAGTGCAGAGCACAGCGCTGGAGGACAGACGGCTGTAGGTAAGTATGTAGTGTTTGTTTTTTTTACTTTTAGGATGGTAACCAGGGTAAACATCGGGTTACTAAGCGCGGCCCTGCGCTTAGTTACCCGATGTTTACCCTGGTTACCAGTGAAGACATCGCTGAATCGGTGTCACACACGCCGATTCAGCGATGTCTACGGGGAGTCCAGCGACCAAATAAAGTTCTGGACTTTCTTCCCCGACCAGCGACAGCACAGCAGGGGCCTGATCGCTGCTGCCTGTCACACTGGACGATATCATAGTAACATAGTAACATAGTAACATAGTTAGTAAGGCCGAAAAAATACATTTGTCCATCCAGTTCAGCCTATATTCCATCATAATAAATCCCCAGATCTACGTCCTTCTACAGAACCTAATTGTATGATACAATATTGTTCTGCTCCAGGAAGAAATCCAGGCCTCTCTTGAACCCCTCGACTGAGTTCGCCATCACCACCTCCTCAGGCAAGCAATTCCAGATTCTCACTGCCCTAACAGTAAAGAATCCTCTTCTATGTTGGTGGAAAAACCTTCTCTCCTCCAGACGCAAAGAATGCCCCCTTGTGCCCGTCACCTTCCTTGGTATAAACAGATCCTCAGCGAGATATTTGTATTGTCCCCTTATATACTTATACATGGTTATTAGATCGCCCCTCAGTCGTCTTTTTTCTAGACTAAATAATCCTAATTTCGCTAATCTATCTGGGTATTGTAGTTCTCCCATCCCCTTTATTAATTTTGTTGCCCTCCTTTGTACTCTCTCTAGTTCCATTATATCCTTCCTGAGCACCGGTGCCCAAAACTGGACACAGTACTCCATGTGCGGTCTAACTAGGGATTTGTACAGAGGCAGTATAATGCTCTCATCATGTGTATCCAGACCTCTTTTAATGCACCCCATGATCCTGTTTGCCTTGGCAGCTGCTGCCTGGCACTGGCTGCTCCAGGTAAGTTTATCATTAACTAGGATCCCCAAGTCCTTCTCCCTGTCAGATTTACCCAGTGGTTTCCCGTTCAGTGTGTAATGGTGACATTGATTCCGTCTTCCCATGTGTATAACCTTACATTTATCATTGTTAAATCTCATCTGCCACCTTTCAGCCCAAGTTTCCAACTTATCCAGATCCATCTGTAGCAGAATACTATCTTCTCTTGTATTAACTGCTTTACATAGTTTTGTATCATCTGCAAATATCGATATTTTACTGTGTAAACCTTCTACCAGATCATTAATGAATATGTTGAAGAGAACAGGTCCCAATACCGACCCCTGCGGTACCCCACTGGTCACAGCGACCCAGTTATAGACTATACCATTTATAACCACCCTCTGCTTTCTATCACTAAGCCAGTTACTAACCCATTTACACACAATTTCCCCCAGACCAAGCATTCTCATTTTGTGTACCAACCTCTTGTGCGGCACGGTATCAAACGCTTTGGAAAAATCGAGATATACCACGTCCAATGACTCACCGTGGTCCAGCCAATAGCTTACCTCTTCATAAAAACTGATTAGATTGGTTTGACAGGAGCGATTTCTCAACGTCACGGATCGCTAGCGATATCGTCTAGTGTGACGGTACCTTAAGCTTAGCATGGGTTGTCATAAAATGTAACCAGAGACATATATGCCTTAGATGGTGCATTCGGGTGACAACCCCTATGACCACAGTAATTGCAGCCATTTGTGTTTGTCAACCTGCATATTTTATAGTTAAGAGACCAAAATAACCCCTTGTGGGCTGAATAAAAAAAAAAAATTTCCAATACATGGGATTGTCATACTTTAAAGAGGTTATCAGGTGCCATCCAGTTCCACACTGTGTCCATGACATTACAACCCCATGCTACTGGTAATATACGCACGCCATCGGTTGGTGTCATGCACATGTTTTGTTCATTAGCTTTCTAAATCCACTGGACGGCGCAGTTTAACCCCTTTAAACAAGAATATGGGCAGCATGGTGGCTCAGTGGTTAGCACTGTAGCCTTGGTGTCCTGAGTTCAGATCCCACCAAGGACACATCTGCCAGGAGTTTGTATGTTCTCCCCGTGTTTGCGTGGGTTTCCGCCAGGGTCTCCGATTTCCTCCCACACTCCAAACACATACTGATAGGAAATGTAGATTGTGAGCCCCAATGGGGACAATAATGTCTATAAAGCGCTGCGGAATTACTGGCGCTATATAAGTGTATAAAATAAATACAGGCGGTATAAACCCTATTTATGCATGTAAATCAGGTTGCTCTTTCAGCATGTGCATGGATTTCTGGAAGCCATATTCCCGTATATTAGACAATTGTAGAAATTTCTGCAACCAATCTGCCGGGAGTGAATTCACCCTAAAGGTCTCCATGGGGCTTGTATTTATGATCCTACTCCTTCTCCCTCGCCTCGTTCATTTGTGTCACTCAATTGAACAGTTTAACAAGGCTTCTCTTTTAATCTTCCCTACTTATGAAACACGTCCACTGCATGGCTGCTCAGGTTTTAATGCCGCCTGCCCGGCAGAATTAATATTTCATAAGCCTCCTGAATTAAGTGAGAGGTCCGCTCGCACTATGACTGCGCTCAATTCTCCCGCAGAGCAGGACCATGAAGGTGTATGTATATTCAGGTGGATGGAGAGCCTGGATATGAGGTGTCTGAAATGGAATAAGACATTGATTTGTGGAGTATGCCTACTAGAGTTGGAAAACCAGCCCGAAAGGCCTTTGAGATTCTCCGTTCAGCTGACAGATGTGCTCATTTAACAAGCCGAGGCTGAAATGGGTGTATAAAACCTCCCCATTTAACTCTGACAGAGGAGATTTCACGGCCTGTCTACAGAGGTTGTAAATTCTGTCCCCAACTGTGCGGCTGCAAAGTTGCCCAATGTATCGAGTCACTGCGGGCAGAGACCCCCTGCTCTTGGCATATGCCTCTTTTAAATGGACATGCTGGGTGCTATTGACTGGCATCACTATAACAAACCATCTTCACTTTATGAACCCTCCTGCCCCTTCCCCAGTTCTTCTTTCCCAGGATAGGACCGTCTGGGGGTCTAATGTCCCTACACAGCAATTAGGGGGCGATCATCTGATATAGCTTCTAGGGTTATTCAACCAACAGTGCAGGAGATTGCTATCATTAGCAGAGCTGTCTTCATTGGCTACTAATAAAGAGGAGTGAATCTCCCAAAATTTGGTTCTGCAGATTTGTTCAAGTTCGATTAGGATCACATAATTTTGGGCTAAATCAAAATTGCCCCTATTGCCATTATTATACTTTGAGATTTCTCCAGACCCCAAGGCAAAATAAACGGCGGGAAGAGAAAGTGTTAAAAATAATAAAAATACATTACACTCACCTTCCCTAGGTTGCCACCTGTCTTACGCCGTCTCTATCGACACCGCAGGTCTTAGGTTCTTCCAGTGCTTCCTCTCCTGTCCCTAGACTAGTGATTTGCCTCACGTGATCACATAGGCCACGATGTACATCACCACCCATGTCACCTGCGTGGAGGACATCGATTGGCTGAGATCTGGTAGGACTTTATCCAACCTCATTAATGCAAACAAAGCCTTAGTCATGTCAGGGTGATCTCGGCATATGCTAGTATTGGTGAACGGATGCTAACCGTTCTTCACTGCTGTGGTGACCCAAACTATCTGTGCACTTCATTTAAAGTTCAATGGCGTTCTCTTCCTATCTCTATTGCTTAGCAGTGAGCTTTGACGTCCTTTCACTATCCAGATTCATCTCAAAATGGCCACTGCATTCCCTACCTTTGATTTTATAGAGGATATGATAGTTCCTCCTGATGGGCTGTACTATAACATGGAATGCGATAACTGAAAGATGGTATGTGGAAGCTAGATTGGCAGCGCCTAAAGTCATTTAATTCTTCTCTGTTGGACGCAACCTTCTGCAAAGTATAAAATGGTGGCAGCCTTTCTAGATGTTTGCGTAAAGTGAAATCTCAAATTGTTCAAATTTGCCATGTCTAGTGATTTCTCCAAAATTTACTGTGAATTCTACTTGTATCAAATTGATTGGCTCTAGTGATGAGCGAATGTGCTCGGATATCGTCATTTCCGAGCACGCTTGGGTGTTATCCGAGCATCTGGGCATGCTCGTACATTATGTTCGAGTCCCTGCAGCTGCATGATTTGAGGCTGTTAGACAGACTGGACACATGCGGGGATTCCCCAACAAACAGGCAATCCCAACATGTGTTGTGTCTTTCTAACAGCCGCAAATCATGCAGCTGCAGGGACTCGAACATAATGTACGAGCATGCCCAGATGCTCGGAAAACACCCGAGTGTGCTCGGAAATGACATTATCCGAGCATGTTCACTCATCACTAATTTGCTCATCTCTGCTAGTGATATATTAGCCTCAACCCACACCGGCCATGCACCAAGGTTTATGTTGTGAAAGTAAACTAAATAATAAGGTTTCAACTGTCTGCATGGATTTATGTAACGGAGAGTGATGGGCAGCATGGCCGCTCAGTGGCCAGAATTGCAGTGCTGGGGTCCTAGATTTGAGTCCAAAAAAGGATAAAATTTGCATGGAGTTTGTATGTTCTCTTGCACAGGTTTCCTTCAACATCCCAAGGGGGCCAGGGACCGATGTGATGACAAACCATGTACAGGGCTATGGATATGGTGGAGATCTATTTATAAAAAAAATAATAAAATATTCTAATATCATGTGCATTGGGTTGCAGAATGAACAGCTAAAATGAGTCCGAAAGGGCATCCTACCACATAGTAGTCTTGCAATATATAAATGAGACAGAGGAGTGAGAATCATAAGGAAAGCAAGTCTGGTGCCTAGGGTAGGGGGTTAAATAAGGTAAGGGGTCAAATGACCTTTTGTCACAGTAGATCAGCAGTATAATTGCCAATAGCGTTTGAAGTCCCTTCTACATTTTGCATTGGGCGAGGATATTCTGGGACATACATCCGATACAAAGTAATGTAGGGAGGGAGGAAGAACGCCCAGGTATAGCTTTTGCCTTGGGGCTATTGCCTTAATAGGGATATTTGCATTGATAATCTTTACATTCTCCATTCTGACACTAAGGGGGTGTGATGGACATTTTAGTGAGTACAAGTGCATCTTAACGGGAATCTGTCAATAGGATCGACAATTCCAAGCCATCTATATGGGCATGCAGGTCATAGGAAGCTGAATAAAATGATGTTTTGATAACTTTGATCTGATCTCTTATTCCCAAAAAATCCACATTTTTTTAAATATGTAATTTATCTTTTAAGATCTTTGAGCTGATCTGATAATCTGCCTCCGGAGCTTATTTTAAATGAAAGGGTGTGTTGCCATTATGAGACATGTGGATCAGGAGAGTGGACTGTCAGTCATTACATGTCTCACACTGGTAACTCCTCCTTTCATTTATAATAAGCTCTGGAGGCAGATTCTCAGGGAGATCTTTGTCCGGCCCATAGATCTTAACAGATAATTTACATGTTAAGAAAATATAGATTTCTCTGGAATAAGACATAGGATCGCAGATATCAAAATATCAGTTTATTCAGCTTCCAAAAAATCCACATTTTACTTAATATGTAATTTATCTTTTAAGCTCTATGAACGGATCTGAGAATCTGCCTCCAGAGTTTATTTTAAATGAAAAGGGGCATTACCATAGGGAGACATGTGGATCAGGATAGCAGACTGTCAGTCATTACATGTCTCACACTGGTAACTTCTCCTTTCATTTAAAATAAGCTCTGTAGGCAGATTCTCAGGGAGATCTATGTCCGGCCTATAGATCTTAACAGATAATTTACATATTAAGAAAATATAGATTTCTCTAGTTTAGGATATATTATCACAGATATCAAAGTATCAGTTTATTCAGCTACCAATGACCTGAGTGCCCATATAAACCGCTTAGGACAGATGCCCTCGAAAGGAACTCATTTAACAAATCTCCCCATGTCTGTGTGGAGACTAGTTTTAGGGGCTCAGTATTTTAATATTGATTTATTACACTTTAGACAGTGGCAATACGTTTCTGGTTAGCTGATCCCCCAAACACTGGAGGGTTAATAGTACCCGGATAGTGTCCCCTTCCTGGAGTTCTTCTTTATTCCAGCAGTGCTTCTATTTCCCCATGCTCTGGGCATTATAATAGCTGCCCACTGGATTGACAAGTAATTGATACAAAGACGTTATCGCACATTTAATTACTTTAACACCTTATCTTGACAGCTGAGATACAAGGCCGGACATTTACTGAATTGGCTTTATTTTGTCATTGCCACTAGGACAGTCATTTAATTACTCCTATTGTTGTCAGTGACATCAACATGGAAATGAAATGTACAGGAAAAAGAAAAAATATGGAATAGGACGGACAATGGCACCTTTACTGCCGAGCTCTATGGGGGGGAAGTTATTTTTAATTCCCTTTTCCTCGCGCCTGCGTTGCCGTTATTTGCAACAAATTTATTAAAGTGTCAAAAATGTTTTAAAAATAGGGCACATTTAAAAAAATATGTCTGAAGCAGTTTCCCTTTTTTTTAACTCTACCCTTCTACTTTTTAAAAAGTCACAATTAATAAATCTGGGTTGCAGCTCATATACATAGCAAACCACTAAGATTCCCAGTAGTGAGTGCAGATTAAAAAACATCACAAATATTTGCTAATAAATGTATGTGCCCCGATTTTTTTATACCAAAAGATTAGAGAAAGAGCATTAATATGTTACAATTCCTTCCATATGTAATAAGCTGCACAAACAGTCCATACTATATCATATATAAATACATACTGTATACATATGTATATATATATATATATATATACAGTATATATATTACACTGTATGAATTTTACATAATTAATTTGAATTTTATTGCATAAAATAAGTATTTGATACAATAGAAAAACAGAACTTAATATTTGGTACAGAAACCTTTGTTTGCAATTACAGAGGTCAGATGTTTCCGGTAGTTCCTGACCAAGTTTGTGCACACTGCAGAAGGGATTTTGGCCCACTCCTCCATACAGATCTTCTCCAGATCTTTCAGGTTTTGGGGCTGTCGCTGGGCAACATTGAGTTTCAGATCCCTCCAAATAATTTCTATTGGGTTCAGGTCTGGAGACTGGCTAGGCCAGTCCAGGACTTTGAAATGCTTCTTACTGAGCCACTCCTTACTTGCCCTGGCTGTATGTTTCGGCTCATTGTCATGCTTAAAAACCAAGCCACAACCCATCGTCAATGCTCTCACTGAGTGAAGGAGGTTGTTGGACAAAATCTCACGATATATGACCCCATCCATCCTCCCTTCAATGTGGTGCAGTAGTCCTGTCCCTTTTGAGAAAAGCACCCTCAAAGTATGATGTTTCCCCACCATGCTTCACGGTTGGGACGGTGTTCTTGGGGTTGTACTCATCCTTCTTCTTTATCCAAACAAGGCAAGAAGAGTTGATACCAAAAAGTTCTATTTTGGTCTCATGTGACCACATGACCTTCTCCCATACCTCCTCTGGATCATCCAGATGGTCATTAGTGAACTTCAAATGGGCCTGGTGTGAGCAGGGGAGTCTTGCGTGCTCTGCAGGATTTTAATTCATGACAGTGTAGTGTGTTACAGTAATGTTTGAGACGTAGCTCTCTTCAGGTCATTGACGTGGTCCTCCTGTCTAGTTCTGGACTGATTCCTGAACTTTTTCAGAATTATCCTTACCCCACAAGGCAAGATCTTGCCTGGAGCCCCAGACTGAGGAAGATTGTCAGTAATCATGTGTTTCTTCCATTTTCGAATAATTGTGCCAACAGTTGTTTCCTTCTCGCCAAGCTGCTTGCCTATTGTCCTGTAGCCCATCCCAGTCTTATGCAGGTCTACAATTTTGTCCCTGGTGTTCTTAGACAGCCCTTTGGTTTTGGCCATGGCAATTGCGGAGAGGTTAGGAGTGTGATTTAGTGTGTGGACAGTTGTCTTTCATACAGGTAACAAGTTCAAACAGGTGCAATTAATACAAATAAGGAGTGCAGAGTAGGCTTGCTTCTTAAAGAAAAATGAACAGGTCTGTGAGAGCCAGAATTCTGGCTGGTTGGTAGGTGATCAAATACTTATTTCATGTAATAAAATGCAATTTAACTATTTTAAAATCATTCAATGTGATTTTCTTTTTTTTTTTATTTTTAGATTCTGTCTCTCACAGTTGAAGTGTACCTACGATAAAAATTGGAGACCTCTCCATTTTTTGTAGGTGGGAAAACTTGCAAAATCGGCAGTGTATCATATACTTATTTTCCCCACTGTAGATATAAAGTAATTGGAAAGAGTCTAAGTTTAAAATATTACCAGAAAATAAATGAAATAAATGTATCGATATATCTATTGATCTACTGTATCTGCCTTTCCATATAAAAAAGTATAATGAAACAGCACCAGAAAAACTACAATATGGGTAAAAATAAGCAGCAATCCAATCCAAAAAGTGCAAAAATGAAGGACTTTTTATTAGCCCATGTGGCAATGTTTCGGCTCCACTGAGCCTTTCTCAAACTTTTCCATACATTATTATTATTTATTATTATAGCGCCATTTATTCCATTGTGCTTTACATTTGAGGAGGGGTATACATACTAAAACAAGTGCAATAATCTTAAACAATACAAGTCACGACTGGTACAGTAGGAGAGAGGACCCTGTCCATGAGGTTTCACAATCTACAAGGGATGGGTGAGGATACAATAGGTGAGGTCCATATTTTCTCGTAAAGAGATAGATATACTGCCCACGTTCCCCGTTGAAGACACGTGTGTTTTGGTGATGAAGCAGTGTTCTGCCCAGCAACAGGTAGAGTTAAGGTCTAACCAATTTGCAGAGCTGCATCACGTGGGTGTACTGGACATGAGTGGAGATTGAGGCAGTGGATAGCGCGATCCTGAGGAGAGAGAGAGAAGTGACCGTAGGACAGAGTGATCTGTGGGAGATGGGTCCTCCTTACAACTCAGAGAGGTAACTGGCCAGGATAGAACAGAGACTGTGGGATGAGTGTCTGGGTTGGGAGTTCCAAGCCGTCAGCAGCAGAGAAGCTTAGTACTGGCCATATTGGCAAATTAGTTCCTTGAGGAGGAAGAGAGGACGAAGAACAGAGGGTTGAGATTAGGACTCTCACTAACTGAACTGTAGTAGTGTCCTGGGTAGTGGTGAACATATAGAACATAGTGAGGCAGAACTGAGCAATTTTGAGAAGGACAGGGAGAATGTATGTGAAGATTCCGAAGACGCTCCATGTGTTAAAGAAAACTTTCATAAAGTATTGCACCAAGTTTCTGTTTAGTAAAACAGTGTTTATTTTGGGCTGGTGGTCTGCCTCATTGAACTGTTCAACATCCAGTCCTGGACAACGAAAATCACCGTCATCATGCAGCCTGCAAGGGTGTAGCGCCTCCATAGAACAAGTCCACACACCCAGCCAGGACCCCCATCTTCATGTAATGTGCCAGATGAAATGAGTATCTCGCCAACGGCTGCTGCCCCGAGCCTCGTTATATCATCTCTATCTTAGTATTAAAGGTGGTGTCCGCTGTCTTTATACTAAGCAATTCTGCTTCATGAACTGTTATCATCCGGCCACCTACAGAGGTGATCACAGCTGATCGGTGGTGGTGCCGGGTGTCGGACCCCCACGGACCTCATATTGATTACCTTTCCTATGAATGGGTCATAAATATGAAAGTAGTGGATAGGTCTTTTAACAGCAAGCAATGCAGAACAATGACACATTCCTTGTTTCTTGATATCTAGGCTAATTTGGGCAGATTTAGGGACAGGTGGATAAATCCCTTATGGTAGATGTAATGTCATCGATACTGACTGTCACGCAGTATCCCCAAAAGCAGATATATTGTAACAACTTGATAAATAGGCTATACTCAATATGTGCAGTTTCCTAATCTTTCCGTTACTTGCATACATTACTGTTGTAGTCGGTGCCATGTTTAGTAGCCCGTGGCTGAATGAAGCTGGATTACAGTTGAGTACTCTGATAAATTGTTAAGTCCGTATGACGACTTAACATTCATGTGGAGGAAGAACAACACAACTCAAGTTTCTCCTGGTGCTGGCTCCTTGATAGAATAACAATTGCTATCTGATTCCAGGAGCTCATCCCTCCTCAGGAAATAGCAGCGAAGCTCTCCTGAGATCTAATATATGGATGCACTCTTCTTTATGGAGCTTCGTCACGATCCTCTTTGTTGCTGTAGAGTTGTGGGTTTGTGTTTTCTATAAAAAAACAAAGCAAAACAAAAACATTTTGACACAATATATAGAAAACGCATAATCCCAAAGATTGTTCTCCAGTTATAATCAACTTTATAATGCTGCTGTGGAGTTATCAGCCATAGACGTGGACCATACCATTGCTGTGTGACCCATAGAGTAAAGGGCAGGATAAACCACATCTGAACGCCAATTATGGTATGAATTGTCCATATTGAAACTATTGACATTGGACAATGCATTTTTGTTAGAAGGGATTCAAAATGTAAAGTTGACTGCAGGGGTACCGCTGTGGGGTCTCACTATGACCACCTGCAATCTATATAGGAAAGCACAAAAAGTTGGGTTTTCATTCCTTTCACTTTAGACTAAAGTGATCTGTAGGATATATTCTGTTTTAGAATAGAGGAGTTCCATCTCCCAGCACTTTTCGTCAATCAGTTGATTGTCTTCTTCTTTGCTTACCAGACACTGTGCCGTATACTTTGCAGTCGCTGTGCCTGGTACTGCAGTTCAGTCCCATTCATTAAAGATAGACCATCAGTATTGAAGGTTCTCAAAACCTATTAATTGGGTTCTCAATTCCTTTTTTAAAGTGAACCTGTCAGCAGTTTTGTGCACAGTAACCTACAGACAGTAACAGGTTGGCGCCGTTATAATGATTGCAATGATACGTTGGTTGATTAAATCCATCTTGTCATGTCTGGTAACAGTGGCAACCATGTCAAATCACACTGGTAACCATGTCACATCACGCTGGTAACAATGGTAACCATGTCACATCACACTGGTAACAGTGGTAACCATGTCATATCACACTGGTAACACTGGTAACCATGTCACATCACACTCACTGGTAACACTGGTAACCATGTCACATCACACTGGTAACACTGGTAACCATGTCACATCACACTGGTAACACTGGTAACCATGTCACATCACACCGGTAACACTGGTAACCATGTCACATCACACTGGTAACACTGGTAACCATGTCACATCACACCGATAACACTGGTAATCATGTCACATCAAACTGGTAACACTGGTAACCATGTCACATCACACTGGTAACACTGGTAACCATGTCACATCACACTGGTAACACTGTTAACCATGTCACATCACACTGGTAACTCCCCCTTATATTTACAATAAGCTCTGGAGGCAGAGTTATCTCCAGGCACCATCCGCCCCGGAGCCTGGAAGAGGTCACTTATATAAAGTGATAAAAGATGATTTCTCAGCAACAACACGGCTGATACCAGACACACAGGGAGGACATTTATCAGCATTGTATAATCTGTGTGGCCATATTAATAGTTTACATAGGTTAAATGTGGTGACAGATTCCCTTTAAATATTCAGAGAAACAGAGAGCCTGTAAGAATGAAATGGTGCAAACTTTTTAATAAAGCTTTATTGCAAAAATGACTTTTGGCCCCAGATACACGCACTTAAATAAGAAAAAAAAAAGTTGACTCTGAAGTTGGAGAATCCTAGGGTCTTATCCAAAATAGATGTGATATCATGAATTTTAGTAGACCCTGATGACTCTCATTTATGAACTACTGAAGTTTGGTACCATGGATGCTTTGCCCCCTTTGCACCCCTTCTATTCTCCTGGACATATGTCACCCCCGACGTCCATCTAGGAAATATTAATGCATCAGCTGGCTTCTTCTCCGACTCTGAGTAACCTGATTCATTTAGAAGCACATAATAGCAGGTGAAAACTAGCTAACGTGGTCAGATTAGTGACAAGTGACAGAAGAAGGGTTGGAACTAGTTCGGAGCGGTCCTTTCATCAGGCATCTTAAAGGTTATTTAAAAGTTACATTTTGTATTTTGGGTGTATACAGAGGGCTTGCCTCCATGTGTGGATGTCTGACTTTACCTATTTACACATATACAGGCTGCTCGGATTATCAGTACAGCCATCTGTAAGTCTGCGGGGGATCAGTCTATCACATCACAGATAGCGGCAGTGTCCTGTAAATACACCGTGTGTATATGTGCCACGCTCACATCAGAAATTATACACCTGTTCTAGCACTTGTCATGGTAGAAAAGGGTTGGTCAAGTGTCACTGGCTGGACTGACACCTGCAAACAATAGGGAGCTATGCAGAGATGCATTAATATGGGCCTCACTCCCAGAACAGGCGTCACATAGAGTCATTATGAGTAAAAGGTGAGGTGCAGGCGACCGTATATTCTCTCATCTGAGAGAATCACACTCTGATCAGACTCTTACTAGAGTTTGATCAGAGTGTGATCACAGAGTGTGGAAATCAGACTGCACTCAGATGCCATCCAAGTGCAATCAGATTTTTCCCATCGACTCATTGATTTGCAATATCGAATCAATTTTGGACGTGCAGCGCTTATTTCCCCAGACTAAAAACATCTGACATGTGCACAGCCCAATAAAATAACATTGGTCCAAGTACTATTCCATATTTTGCCGGATCATGCTTGGGCTGAAAATACGGCCGACAACATGAGCCCTACTTCAAAAATATATAATAAATTTGCACAATCTTTTGATATGGAATACACCCACCCCGGTTTTGCTTTCTACTTGTTTAGCTAACTGCATTGAACTTGCATGGCGATTTTCTTCAACCCTTCTCATCATAAGACTCTCCTGTTTAGGGTATGTTCCCACGGTCAGGAACTGGCAGCGCTTTGGACGCAGCACATGTCCGCTGCATCCAAAGTGCTGCCGGCTTTTGAACGCAGGTGATTCCGGATGTGTTCACTGAACCGTGTGGAATCACCACGCCCAATACATTATACGTGTGACATTTATCTTGCGGAGACTGAGCGTCTCCGCAAGATAAATAGACATGCTGCAGTCTGGAAAGACGCGCCGCATGTCCAACTCCGCAGGGAAGCCGGAGGCATCCATGCACGCATAGTGGAGATGGGATTCCTTCAAATCCCATCCACTATGCTGTAACATCTGTCCGCTGCGGGTTGGACGCTACTGATGTACGCACCATCCAACCTGCAGCATTTACTGACCATGGGAACGTACCCTTAGGTGTTAACTTCCATCTCTGGAAGTGCCTGTGAGATGGTTACAGTTTCATGTAACATTTTTGGATCACTTTTGCTCAAGTATTCAAACTGATAAGTAAAATTTTGCTGATCTTCTTGTAGCCTTCACTTTCTTGGGTAAAGAAATTATTTTCTTTCTCAGGTCTTGTGACATTTCTCTTCCATGTGGTGCCATTGCTGACAGCATTAAATCAAAGGGGGTTTCTTTGTTAAGAAGCGCCCTTTTATAGTCCCCTTTCTGCTGGTAGAAAAAATGATAGATTGTGATGTTAAATGGATAGAAAGTGGAAGAGCTGTAAAAAACAATAGCACAATAGTGCATAAAACTATTAAAGGATAAAGTGGAAGGGTGCGGGAATAGTTCACCTGGCTCGGCATGTGCGACCACAACCACAGAAATCAGGTAGAAAGACTGATGTAGACCCACATGGAAGATCAATGCAATGTGGTGGGAGGAGATGGGGTGAATCATGCACTGCCTATTCAGATGAAAGATGATGGATGGAGCCAACAAAGGATCAGTTAAAATTCAGTTTATTTGTTAACGCGTTTCGAATTATATGCACCTTTTTTCTTAAAACAAAACCACAAGTGACCAATAGGATTAATCCCATTATATAGAGATTTAGGATTAGAATAAATTTTAATTTCAGACCACCCTTATAGATTGTTATTTTTCTAATTAAAGTATTATGATATTAATACAAATATTATTATTATTATCATTAAAATAATTACAATCATTACTTGATTTTTTTATCATTTGAATTGTACAAGTTTCAAATACTATTATAGTTCTTGGCTTTATTATTATCATGCCTTATTATCATTTACGGTATTTATTTTACTTATTTTTAAAGCACCAACGTATGCAGTAGTGCTGTACACAGCTTCTCAACATTTTTATTTATTTTACTTATTTATAAAGCACCAACGCATGCAGTAGTGCTGTACACAGCTTCTCAACATTTTTATTTATTTTACTTATTTATAAAGTACCAACGTATGCAGTAGTGCTGTACACAGCTTCTCAACATTTTTATTTATTTTACTTATTTATAAAGCACCAACGTATGCAGTAGTGCTGTACACAGCTTCTCAACATTTTTATTTATTTTACTTATTTATAAAGCACCAACCTATTCCGTAGTGTTGTACAGAGCTTCTCAACATTTCCATTGACCCTTTCCCCATTGGGGCTCACCATTTCCATTTCAAATTAACCTATCAGTAAATTTTGGGAGTATGGGAGTAAATATGAGAGGAATATTCTTATTTATGAGGTCATCCGCTATATTCACTAGCCTATTATTACATACACCACCAGAGCAGAGCACATGGCACTGACTTATCTCCAGTTTTTAGTCTATTTATGGAGGGTTTCCAAACATGATCAATATACTGAAGATTACCAGGCAATAAAATTCTAAACCTGGTGTCATCCAAATATCACTATTCATACATGACCCCCCACTTCTTATTGTGCGCGGCCAGATGGATGCTCGCCGAAGCCCCTGCTATATGTTGTATTTAACAGCTTCATTTTAACGGTGGATTGAAGGCCTGCGAGGCACAACCAGAATGTGTGAATGAATGTGGAAATGGACTTGGACTGATGAAGGATAGACCCCCAAATAGTTATTCAATGACTGGGTCTCCCAGGGTTAATGACCTGACATCATGATTAAAGCTGACCATTTGTAATGTGTCTGGACTGTGCTGCCGAACCCTGAAAAGGTTAATGTGCTGAGAGAGGAGGTCTTTTTATGCTGCACCTGCCCCTCTTGGCTGCAAGAGAAAAGGGGGCATGTTGCCTGGGGAGAGGAACAAAGGGGCAGACATACCCTGATACAGAGAAAGGTGAGAGGTCTGAAAATAGCAAGATAGAAAGGAGAGACTGATTGGGATAGAAAAGAACCTCAAGTGGCAGCAAGAACAATGATTTTCTGGAGAAATTTGCCTCATCTCTTAAATAACACTAGAAGTGTGATGAGCTGGAGTGAAGGGGCTCATTTACAATAAATGGAGACCACCTAAGAAGTATAACAAAACCATAGAAATGAGCCGAAGCATAAGTTGGTATTCATGCAAAGTGTAAGAGCACGTTCACACTATAGTAAGTAAATAAGTATAGCAATAGTACATGTCAATAACATAGGGGACTTAGGTAATGCTGTTTTGGTAGAAAATGCATAAATGGCATCCCACCGCGACAAGGTGACCCATCAGGAAGGTCCTAGCTAGTCTCTAGTAATAAAACCTTACCGTGTGTCAGCCGACCTCAATGTGAATAAGAGCAGAGCAAAGACAAGGGCCCTGACTGTTCGGCCACCTGTCCATGGGAGGCTATGGGCCCCTGTCCTGCTCTGCCCTTATTCAAACAAGGTAGGGTTTTATTACTAGAGACAAGCTAGGACCATCCCGATGGGTCACCTTGTCGCGGTGGGAGGGCTTTTATGCTTTTTCCTTTATTAAAATAGTCTTATCTAAGTACCCTATGTTATTTACATGTACTATTACTATTTACTTACTATAGGGTGAAATGGCCAAAGTGTGAACGTGCTTTTACACTTTGTACATATACCAACTAAAGTTTCGGCTCATTTACTTATTTATTTACTATAGGGTATATGATCAATTATTTTATTTTTTTTTGGTTGCCGGGGTGGTTCATCTAAGAAGTATGTCCTATCAATCTATGCATAATCTACCAAAATAAGTATAATCTGAGTCCAAAAATAAAAAAAAATACAAAAATTTAATGCAAATATTTCCTATAAGAACCATATCAGTACCACATTCCTTGTGTCACATCACCTCCTTTTTCTCGCTTCTTCTTAAACTACAAAAGAAAAAGACACGGTGACACAGGATCAAACTACACACAAGTGTTACTTCGATACATAGATTTACATAGGAACTGTTTGCAAAAAAAAGTAGGATATTTTGTTAATAATATTTTCAGTTTGTTTTTAATTGCATTGTAGTAAAAGGTTAATAAAAGTTGACATAGCATGGCCTACATAGGTAAGATATAGTAGTAAAGCTCTGTTTGTATGACACCGCTTGCTGTATAGCTGACCTCACCCTATAATATATTTCCAAAAAGCCCTTTTAGGAATTCTAAATTAATACAGGGAAAAGGGGATTACTTTAAGGATCCTAACATATTAGCTAAAGTGGAGAAAAGCTTCAAAAACATTTTCGTGTCCTGGAGGACTTTAAGCTAACAGGCAAAAGATTTCAATGGGGCTTGTGCAATACTCAATTTTGCCTGCGGGGTTGCTGTAGGGAATTTAAACACTTTTTTCTAGTTTTCCCTGCTGGTTACAGCTAATCACTGTAATGCATGTGGTATAGTTATATACTATTTATAGTATGGTATTGTGTTGTTCTATTGTATCTAGAGTGCAGTTAGTTATTGTTTTACAGTATTTATACTACAATAAAGTATTGTTGCGTACAACCCAAATTCTCAAAAAGGCATTGTGTAAAATGTAAAGAAAACAAGAATGCAATGATTTGGAAATCTCCAATAGCCATATTTCATTCACAAAAGAACCGAAAACACAAATCAGAAGATGGAACATTTTTCCATTTCATTTGAAAAAAGTAATGAAATTGATGTCAGCGAGACATCTCAAAAAGTTAGGACAGGGTTAGCAAAAAACTGGACAATTAAGTGATACCAATGAAACATAGGTGAAAGGACAATTTTCAACTGTCACATGACGGCTTAAGAAAGGGCTTGTTAGAGAGGCAGAGCCTCCCACAAGCAAAGAAGGTCAGATGAACAACTGCGTACAAAAATTGAGGAACAATTTCGGAAAAATGTTTCTCAACATAAAATTGCAAAGATTTTGAATTTCACACCATTTACAGTACATAATATCATCAAAAGATTCAGAGAAATCCATGACCCAAGGGACAAGTCCAACCGTAGATCTATAGAACAGTATAGAACAGTACAGTATAGTGTAGAATAGAAAATACAGTAGAATACAGTGTATTGTAGTGTGACGTATTGTAGCATCGTATAGTGTAATATTGCTCTGTAGCATTTATAGTATTGATCTCTATAGCATGTAGATTGCTACTGGGAACAGTGACACCTGCTGGGGAGAACACCCCAGAGCTGCAGTGCAGAATATAACAATCCCCAGCAGTACCTGACACAGTGGAATATCATTTTATTATATATTTTAATTTACAGTTTGCCTTTAACAGATGCAGACTTGATGCATCAGAGTGTACATAATATACTATATGATATATATTATACCTGCTTAAAATGTAGTCGTAGGTGAATTTCGGATAATGGAGTGTAAAATATCCCAGATCTTTGTAAAAATAATTCTGCCATTCCCGATTTGAGAGCCATTTTTCTTCTTTAGGCCGGCGTCACACTAGCGTATTGCATCCAATGCGAGATCATCGGATGCGATATGCTAATGACCCTCGGCTCCTGCTCTGCTGCGAGCAGGAGCCGAGTGTCATGCGTCTGTGCACGGAGCCTCTCACACAGAGCGGATCGGAGCACAGCTGCGGAGGAGGCGGAGAAACTAATTTCTCCATTTCCTCCATTTCCGGGGTCCGCGTTTAGCGCACAGCTGATATCCGAGTGGTGTGCGCTGTCTCACTCGCAACCATAGGCTTATGTGGGTGCGAGTGAGCGGAGAGTCGGCCGAGTGTCCGTGACAATCCCAGCATGCTACGATTGTCTCGGACCAAGGAAAACGGTAGAACAAAAAATCGGCTGTGGGAGCTGCCCCATAGAGTAACATTGGTCCGAGTGCAATGCGATTTTTTATTGCATTGCACTCGTCCGTTTAAGTCACCAGTGTGACGCCGGCCTTAGACTATTGGCAAGTAGAACTGGTTTTGAAGCAGAAGCTGATATAGGGCCTGTCATTAACACTATGACTATGGGATGACTACGGGAGCGCAGATTTGGTACCATGCAGAGGGGTACTGATTTGGTACTGTACAAGGGGTACTGATTTGGGATGGTACAAGGGGTACTGATTTGGGACGGTACAAGGGGTACTGATTTGGGAGGGTACAAGGGGTACTGATTTGGGATGGTACAAGGGGTACTGATTTGGGACGGTACAAGGGGTACTGATTTGGGAGGGTACAAGGGGTACTGATTTGGGATGGTACAAGGGGTACTGATTTGGGACGGTACAAGGGGTACTGATTTGGGACGGTACAGGGAGGTACTGATTTGGGATCATACAAAGGGGTACTGATTTGGTACCATTCAGAGGGGTATTTATTTGGTATCGTACAGAGGGGTACTGATTTGGGACTGTGCAGGGGGTACTGATTTGGGACTGTGCAGGGGAGTACTGATTTGGGACGGGACAGGGGTACTGATTTGGTTTCGTACAGAGGGGTACTGATTTGGTACCGTACAGAGGAGTACTGATTTGATACCATAAAGAGGGGTATTGATTTGGAACCGTACAGAGGGTACTAATTTGGGACAGTACAGAGGGGTACTAATTTGGTACCATACAGAGGGGTACTGATTTGGTACCGTACAGAGGGGTACTGATTTGGTACCGTACAGAGGGTACTAATTTGGGACAGTACAGAGGGGTACTAATTTGGTACCGTACAGAGGGGTACTGATTTGGTACCGTACAGAGGGGTACTGATTTGGTACCGTACAGAGGGTACTAATTTGGGACAGTACAGAGGGGTACTAATTTGGGACCGTACAGAGGGGTACTGATTTGGAACCGTACAGAGAGGTACTGGTTTGGAACCGTACAGACATGTAATGATTTTGTTCCGTACAGAGGGGTACTGATTTGGGACTCTACAGAGAGGTACTGATTTGGTACCGTACAGGTGTTACTGATTTAGAACCATACAGGAAGATACTGATTTGGTACCATACAGGGGGGTACTGAGTTGAGAAAATACAAAGGGGTACTGACTTGGGACCGGACAGAGGGATACTGATTTGAGACAATACAGAGGGGTACTGATTTGGTACTGTAGAGAGAGTACTGATTTGGGACCCTACGGGGGGTACTGATTTGGTACCATACATACAGAGGGATACTGTATGATTTGGAACCATACAGAGTGGTAATGATTTAGTATTGTACAGAGGGGTTCTGATTTGGAATTGTAGGGGGGTACTGATTTGGAATTGTAGGGGGGTTCTGATTTGGAATTGTAGGGGGGTTCTGATTTGGAATTGTAGGGGGGTTCTGATTTGGAATTGTAGGGGGGTACTGATTTGGAATTGTAGGGGGGTTCTGATTTGGAATTGTAGGGGGGTTCTGATTTGGAATTGTAGGGGGGTTCTGATTTGGAATTGTAGGGGGGTTCTGATTTGGAATTGTAGGGGGGTACTGATTTGGGACCGTACAGGGCTTGCATGAGGTCTTATTTTCCTATTCACTACAGCAAGCAGAGACAGCAGGGGAGAAGGGCGGATTTGGGGAGCGTATTGTGAATCAATTAGTCCATTACTGAGTATATCAAGGAGTATTTAAAGATTAGACATCTGGTCAAAGAACAGCGGGCACGTGACGCCATTTAATAACATTACCAGCACTTTATTCAATAATGCACGCATAATAGACTGCTTCAGAGTTAATGAAAATATCATCTGAGAATGCCCTGACATTTGTCTCTATTGATTTCTATACAGTCCTGTAATTTCTTTTTTTAATATATTAGAATTTACGCAGAATTTAAAGCATGGAGTTATTTTTCAATGTCCAATAAAAAAAAAAAAAAGACCACAAGCAGGAAACATTTCTGTGAAGATGGAGAACTTCAAATCTCAGAATAACTGGCAGATAAGTCCCACGTGTCAGTGGCCACCAGCAGATTTATGAAAACTGTCTAAAAGGAAAACTTTATCATTGTTGTCCCTAGCAACCAATCACAGCGTGGCTTACATTTTACCAGAGCTGTTTAAAAAATTAAAGCTGAGCTCTGATTGGTTGCTAAGGGCAACAAACACAGTTTTGATAAATGAGGCCCTTACGTCTCAGACCTATAAGTGTACGTCACTACTAAGTACTATTAACAGCATATGGGCCCATATAGTACTGTACTGATCCCATGAGCCGTGTGGGTCTGATATTATACAGAAGGCCCTCAGGAGTTACCTGTGTCCATTGTTACCAACATCAGTGCTATCAGTTTAGGGCTATAGCCCTGGACAGAAATGTCCCAAACCCAACCAGAAATGCCCATTTGTGAGTGGATTTTGTGTAAACAATGTCCCTTTTAGGCCCAAAATTTTGGACATTACCAGCAAAATCAGGACATTCCCAGCAAATTTGGGACCATTGGTATTTACGGCAGACTATAGTGTCTTAAGGGGACACCATATGGCAACACTTGGCATGAGAACTCTAAGGGACCAAGTCATCAGGAATGGTGTTTTAATAAGCCAGTCTAGATACAGGGTACGCTGGAGAAAAGTGTGCCAAATTCATTAGTCGTGGTCACGTATTCCTCTAAGGGAAGAGTCAGACGGCCGTATAAATATCGGACGAGGATCGCATCGCAGTGCTCGGACTGGTCATCGCCTCTGCCGACCTGAGCATAGAAATACATGCTGTCATGTTCGGGTCATGAGACCCGCCGGCCAGTCCGAGCATTACGTAGCGATCCTCATCCGAATTTTTACAGTCATCTTACTCTTCCCTAAATCGATTTCACGCATCTTTCATGTGCCAGTAAAATTCTGTATTTATTTACACCACTTTTGTGGCATAAATTATGATTAATTTGTTGGGCTGCACTCATTTATGCCGCTTTCCAAATTTCAAAAAGTTGCTAGTACTGATGTAAAAATGTCAAAAGTCGCAAAATTTTGCACAACTATGAGTTACGCAAGTATTGTGCAACAGTTTTACTCCACGCTACTGGATCAAACTGTTTTGATGAATCATTCCCTATGTGCCAGGATATTGGGTCCATGCCCAAAGTCTTACTACCTGTGTAAGCCCTTACAGAAAATTCAGAAAAAAATGTGAATTTATTCAAAAACACAGTCCACACC
Source organism: Ranitomeya imitator (assembly GCF_032444005.1). Taxonomy (NCBI): domain Eukaryota; kingdom Metazoa; phylum Chordata; class Amphibia; order Anura; family Dendrobatidae; genus Ranitomeya; species Ranitomeya imitator. The sequence continues at coordinate 811,953,789 of NC_091283.1, forward strand.
CCAACATTACAGATCTATGATATTGCAATATTCAGGATATTGTTTTATTATTATTATTATTATTATTATTTATTGTTATAGCGCCATGAGGAAGGGTATACATAATAAAAACAAGTACAATAATCTTAAATAATACAAGTCATAACTGGTACAGGAGGAGAGAGGACCCTGCCCGCGAAGGCTCACAGATATGAAGAGAACAGTCATCAGAATTGGGTGAAACCAGAAATTAGGATTAGTAGGCCCAGTAAGGTGCATGGCCATTGTCCTTTAATGCTACACAGCAGGGTTGCAAAATTTACTTTTTTATTTTTTCTGGACAGCTTATCAAAAAATCACAGACAGAGAATATATTTTTCGGACACATTGTAAAACCATAATAAATAATTATGATCATAAGCCATACAAATACATTTCTACGGCCCATAATTCTGATATGAAGACATCAGCTGCATTTACTGTAAACTATAAAATGATGATAATTACAGTCAAAATAATCAACATATGTTTCTTCAGCTTCCAAAAAAAAAAACATGGACGCCTTTAATATTTTTTTGCAGACAGGGCAAAAAAAGTGTTGAATTTTTATGGACTGTGCTGTAATTTCTGGCAACATTGCTATAGTAGTGGGCAATGTAACATCTGTAGGTAAAAATGCACCTAAATATACGAGTAAAAACGAAGATGAGAAACAAAACAGTTTTCAAAAATTGAGGTTTATGTGCACTTGACGTATTTCTCAAGCGGATTCCGCTCTGAAACTCTCCTTAAAAAGCACTATGCAAAAAAAAAAAAAAAAAGAACATATACATTTATTTTTAAAAATGACTTACTGTTAATATGTTCAGTCTTTTTGGCATCCTTTATCCTCTTCAGGTTTCCAAAGACAAGCAGCTAAAAGAATTAATATTGTCAGGCGTTTTCTGCTCTATACACTATACCAGGGATGTCAAACTGCATTCCTCGAGGGCTGCAAACAGGTCATGTTTTCAGGATTTCCTTGTACTGCACAGGTGATAATTTAATCACCAACTCATTATTTGTGTAGGTGATGAAATTATCACCTGTGCAGTACAAGGAAATCCTGAAAACATGACCTGTTTGCAGCCCTCGAGGAATGCAGTTTGACACCCTTGCACTATACTTTGCAATAATAGACAAAGAGAAGGTTCAAAAGACCCCAGATTATGCTCGGCTGTCTGTTTGAGCATTTTGCACGAAAAAAACTCTAGCATTTTATTAATTGTTGAATAGAGCTAAAAAAAACATCATGTAAATATCTGTAAAAAAAAAAAGTTGCCACACAAAAATGCTGAAAAAAAAGGTTCCAAGTATTGAAAAAGCACTCAGGGAAAACAACCCCATCCCCCCACCTAAAAAAACACTAAAAAAGATGTTACAGGGGAAAAAAAGCTGGTGTTTCATTAAGCGTACTCATCTTGAAAAACTGAAAAAAGATGTGTGCAAATGCTCTTATTAACGGGAACCTGACTGCTGATACATGCTGCTTGAACCATGGACAGCACGAATCAGACACACTGGTGGCTTTTGCCCCACCCACTCCCCTTGAGTGACAGGTCTCTCCCTATACATGCATGCAGAGAAAAGCTGACAGTCAAGTAGAGCGGGCGGAGAGAAGCCACCTGTAAACACCTGTCCGACTAGTCTCCTATGTCGCCCGGTGCCTGGCAGCTTTGAAAGTATGTTTTTCTCTAAAGCGCCACAGCAGTTCTAAGTCATACATTCCTGGCTGAAATCATACAGTGACTGATACGTGCTGCCTGTGTATCGGGCAGCATGTTTCGCCTGTTAATATAAGAACGTATTCACATTTTTCAGATTGACATAGATTTTGGCAGATATTCTATGCCAAAACAAGATCACTTCCTCGTCACTTGCAGTGGAAAAAAAATCTGGGTGGATCTTTGATGCCTACATGGAAAAAGAGAGCCATGGAAAAAAATAGCCTAATACTTATTATGCTTACTTATATAGCGCCATCATACTCCGCAGCGCATCATCGCTGTCCCCATTGGGGCTCACAATCAACATTCCCTACTGGTATATCTTTAGAGTGTGGCAGGAACCCCACCCAAACACGGGGAGAACATACAAACTCCTTGCAGATGTTGTCCTTGGTGGGATTTGACCCCAGAACCCCAGTGCTGCAAAGCTGCAGTACTAACCATTGAGCCACCGTGATAACCACTGAGCCACCGTGCTGACTTTACTTGTTCGCTCCTCTGGAAAAGCAGATAATTAGCTCAATTAACAAAGCTAATTTTCATGCAGATTTGTAGCATGCCCCCGAGGAAATCGGTGGTGAAATATCAGCCATGGATATCTGCCAATAAAATACATGTTGGCCAATATGACACAGTGTGAACATAGCCTGAGAGTTTTGCCTTTACAATTTTTGGGTATGTTTTAGTAGCCTTATAAGAAACGTGTGCGGGGTGAAGCAGCATTGTATTGTTAGGCGTTACTGGCCATGGTTGAGCTTTGTATCAAGGCCTGAAGACTTGTAGCTTGTCTTTCCTTCACCCAAGGGCGACGATTCCCTTTGATCTAAATGCCAAGGCCAAGGAAGGGGTGGCTCGGTAGTATCAACAACCAATGGCACGTACCCCACCAGCCCCTGTAGTATGTTCTTGAACAGTTGAAATATACAAGCTCTGACACTCATATAATCAATGTGTAGGCCTTACAAGATATACGTTCTACAAGGAATATCAACATACCGTATGCGGTGTATTAGTTCAGTGGGCATTATTGAAGTATTGGTTCAGTGGGCATGATAGAAACCCTTATATTCGTGAGTGAGATCTTTCATATAAAAGCCAGCATTTTTCAACCTAAAAATAGTTTTAAGACTGCAACCACATAAGGGCATGGTAGGAGATCAATAAACCATTTCCACCAAATGCAACATTAATTTATGAGTCTTTTCTCCTATTCCCAGTAAACATGACAGGTAATACAATGAGCCGGGGGCTGGGGGCAGTCGGCCTGCTGGCTTTGGGTGATCATGTAATAGTGCTTGTGTATGAAATGATGTTGGCTCAGGTTCCAGGCGCCAGACACTTGTCTCTCATCTCTCCCACTGATAGAGAGGGGGTGTGAAAGGGAAAAGGAGGATAACTAATTCCAAACTTATACAGATGATATATGACACAGGCAGTGCCCTTTTAATAAACAGATGTCAATAAGCTGCATTAATGGCCTTACTTAAAGCAATCATACTTTGGGGGTTTAAAGTGGAGCTCTTTGGCTATGGGTCTGTAGCCCCCCATAAATAAAAATGCATCCAAGAAACATCCTATGAAAAAAACAAACAAACTATAACGGCTGAATAATTGAAAGACATGGTTTAAAAGCAGGGATCAAGTAGAAGGATAAAATATCATCTTCCAATGGAATGTCTGCCCTGCAGCAAGGATGGACTAGGATCTGTTTCCCAAGCTTGGACTAACTGTGAATGTAGCAACCTGCTGTAAATCACAGCATTAAACTGAATAAAAGAGAATTATACAATATCTGACCATTGGAGTTCACAGAGATGAGTCACCTTGTTCTTCCTAAAAGTTTGCAATTTAAGAGTTTTCTGCATTTAACAATCCGTTATTATATTTTCAATTATTAATCATTGGTTTCCCAAAAGTAAGATTTGATCCCCTTTAAAACTATTTGAAAATATTCCAGAGCACCCACTGAAATAGAATAATAGTCCTGTGCAGTAGGCTAGGATTTGTCCAGACATTTTCTATATTTTTTTCTTCTTTGTATTGAGGATTGTGTATGGCATAAAGGTTGAGTAATAATATGTGTTAGGCCACGTTCACACGTTCAGTATTTGATCCATATTTTACATCAGTATTTGTAAACCAAAACCAGGAGTGGAACAATTAGAGGAAAAGTATAATAGAAACATATGCACCACTTCTGGATTTATCACCCACTCCTGGTTTTGGCTTACACTGATGTAAAATACTGAACATGTGAATGTGTGAACATGGCCTTATGAAGGAGGTGGCTATATATATATATATATATATATAAATATATATATATATATATATATATATATAGGTAGAAAAAGAGGAACAGCGCCAGAAAAAATACCTTAAAGCGTGCACGCTTCACTGACCAGCTTTCCAATGGCCTTTCAGACAGCAAACAAAAAGGGAAACAGCACAAAAAAGATGTAAAAAAAAAAGGACTTTAATGCCCTATGGTGTGGCAATGTTTCGGATAAAACAAATCCTTTCTCAAGCTTGAGATTTGTATTATCCGAAATGTTGCCACGCCACAGGGAATTGAAGTCCTCTTTTTTACATCTTTTTGTGCTGTTTCCCTTTTTGTTTACTATATATATAAATATATATATAAAAAAATAACAGCTATCTTAACAAAAAAAAAAATAATTATATATATATATATATTATTTTTTGTTAAGATAGCTGTTAATTTTTTATATATATATTTATATATATTATTATATATATAAACAACCTCCTTTATATAAATAAATATATATATATATTTTGCTATGATAGCTGTTAATTTTCTATATGTTATTTTATACAGTGCATGAAACAGGGCTGAGGTTTTAATTTGACATCAGTATGTCACTTGTACTTTTTTACTTTTTCGTGGGACTGCAAGTAAATCTGAAAAATTAAATATCTTGCATAGTATACATATTGCTATATAAAACTGTGAGGCTTCAAGATGACTTGCTGGTACTTCTAGTTCTGCAGAATCAGCATATACTGTAAGTACAGATGATTTTATATGTACTCTCATCATCATCATCATCATGTTCCTATATAAGGCATAAGCAAACCTGACAAATAAAAAAAACTGAACATTAGAAGTTCTTTTCTTACATTCGGATTATTTATTCCAATGACTTAATGGTTTGTCCTCTAGTTTCCTTTTATTTCTCCCAAGCAGCTATGTCTAGTGTGCCCACCTGTGCTGACCGTGCCCCTCCATTATCTATCTTAGATACACTACTGACCTCGTGTCATTTCTCCACACAGGTGCATGGGGTTTCACAATGGAATTTCAATTTTTGCGGGGCTGCCTGCAGCTCATGATTGGTGCTCTGGAGCTGGGGATGTCCTGCAGATGTAGCCACGCCAGCAGGCAGGCAGCAGATCCGTAGGGACTTGTGCTTTGGATAGGGAGGGATGCAGTCTGTATGTGCAAACTGGAAGAAAAGACACCCCCATTATTAAAAACTGTAGTACTCCCTCCTTTTTTTTTTCCAGCCCCCCTCAGTGCAACTCCATCATCATCATCTTCCTCACCCTCTTCCGTCCTATGTCCTCAGGATGAGCAGCAAAGAAGAGGCCACTAAGTGCCCCCCAGCCGCCCTCTCCAGCTTCACCATCCAGTCCATCCTGCAGGGCACCACCACCTCTGGCCGTGCCAAGGCGTACAGCAGCAGAGCGCCCATCATCACATGCAGGGAGCCCAGCCCCAGTGCCTCCTCCGAAGAGGAGGAAGAAGAGGAAGAAGAAGAGGAGGGATGGAGGGAGCAGCGCTGCTTCTGCTCGGCAGCAGACAGCAAGGAGTCCAAGGACGAAGCCCCCCACACCTGCACTTCACGAAGGTGTCTCAGTGAGTAGCTCCATTATACTAGCACTGCTGGGGGGTCGGGCTCTAATGCTGGCAATGCATTCATCAGGACCCTTCTAGTCTGCTGGCAGAGCGACTGCATCTTACTGGGTTTGCACTGGTCACTTTTTCTTCGTCTTGTGTCCCAGGACCCTTATACTGGTTTTATATGACAACACATGCGTCGGACTTTAGTGCTGTGGTTTGTACGGACAGTAGCACATTAAATAAGGAAATGTCGCAGGCAGCAGTAGTTCTGGGGGTGATAGAGGCGCATGTGACCGGGGACCCGGGATGTGTCACCTGTACAGGAGGAGAGCGCTAATAACGCACTGCCCGGGATAATAGCGTCTGCACAGCGCCCAACCGTCTCCTGCACCGGCAGCACTGCACTGGGGGAGACAGTCCAGCCTCTCATATCACAGGGGTGAAAATATCCATCCATCTATCTATCTATCTATCTATCTATCTATCTATCTATCTATCTATCTATCTATCTATCCATATCTATCCATATCTATCTATCTATCTATCTATCATCTATCTATCTATATATTATCCATATCTATCTATCTATCTATCTATCTATCTATCTATCTATCTATCTATCTATCTATCTATCATCTATCTATCTATATATTATCCATATCTATCTATCTATCTATTTATCTATCATCTATCTATCTATATATTATCCATATCTATCTATCTATCTATCTATCTATCTATCTATCTATCTATTATCTATTATCCATATCTATCTATCTATCTATCTATCTATCTATCTATCATCTATCTATCTATATATTATCCATATCTATCTATCTATCTATCTATCTATCTATTATCCATATCTATCTATTCTCTATATATCTATCATCTATCTATCCTTCTATCATCTATCTATCTATTCATCTATCTATTATCCATATCTATATATCTATTATCTATCTATTATCCATAGCTATCTATCTATCTATCTATTATCCATATCTATATATCTATTATCTATCTATCTATCTATCTATCTATCTATCTATCTATCTATCTATCTATCTATCTATCTATTATCTATCTATTATCTATCTATCTATCTATTATCCATACCTATATATCTATTATCTATCTATTATCCATATCTATCTATCTATCTATTCTCTATCTATCTATCATCTATCTATTATCTATCAATCTATTATCCATATCTATATACCTATTATCTATCTATCTATCTATCTATCTATCTATCTATCTATCTATCTATCATCCATATCTATCTATCATCCATATCTATCTATTATCTATATACTATCCATATCTATCTATTATCTATCCATCATCTATCAACTATCTATCTATTATCTATCTATCTAACATATGTTTGTGTTAAATACCTTAATATACTAAATCGTTTTGTATGTTAGTGTAAGAATTCTCTAGACAAAATTATTGTTCTTGGCTAATCTAATTTAAAGAGGCATATATCGGTTTCTAAAAAGTTAGTGAAAAATTCTACATAAGTATTAAATCTGATACAAGTTATCTAATTTACTTAGACATAACCAATATAAATCTAATATATCTTTTATATATTAATATAATCTATTTATTTATCTATCTATAATCTCATATCTATCAATCATCTATTTATCTGTCATCTATCAGCTACATGTATAGCTATCATATCTATCTATCTATCTATCTATCTATCTATCTAATATAAATATATAATATATATATAGAATCTAGTTATCTATATTCTCTTATATCTATCATTAATTTATCAATCACTCATCTATTTATCTATCTGTCAAGTATCATATCTATCTATCTATCTATCTATCTATATGTCTATCTATCATCGCCCTCATTTTAGTTGCAAGTTGAGATGTAAATATATTTCTTGCTATAAAAAAGTCTGCAATTCTTCAATGATCTAAACCTAGAACTTGTGACTGCCTATATACTGTATAGATATATATATATATATATATATATATATATATATATATATATGTAATTATGCATAGCTTCACTCCAGGTTTTAGTGATTTGTATTGATAAGTATAATCATTGGAGGGCACCTTGCTGGCACTGAACAGACAGTCTGACAATGAGTGCTGATGGAGGAGCAGGTAGTGACATGTTGGTGATCTCTTGCAGATAACACACAAGGACCACCCAGTTCCGATCTCCGGACTCAGCTGCCCTCTCCATCCCAGCAGGACTACACAGGGGGCAAGGAGAGACTTTTAACTTCCAGCAGCATACCAGGAGACAGGCAGAGGGACGTTCATGGGGACAGGCAGGGCAGTGCCAAGAAAAAGACCAGGACAGTGTTCTCCAGGAGCCAGGTCTACCAGCTGGAGTCTACGTTTGACATGAAGAGGTATCTCAGCAGCTCAGAGAGGGCTTGTCTGGCCTCCAGCCTCCAACTTACTGAGACTCAAGTTAAGACTTGGTTCCAGAACCGCAGGAACAAATGGAAGAGACAGTTATCTGCTGAATTGGAGGCTGCCAACATAGCCCATGCTTCTGCCCAGACTCTGGTGGGCATGCCCTTAGTATTCAGAGACAGTTCTGTCCTGAGGGTACCAGTGCCCAGGTCTATTGCCTTCCCAGCCCCCTTATACTGTTCAGGCAGCAACATGTCCTTACCTCTGTATAACCTATACAACAAACTGGAGTACTGACTGCTGCCCCCCTGTGCCAACCCACCAATGGAAATACAATAATACACCATGTGGTATGCGCCCACTCTGACTCATCTCCATTATCTGCTGCACCAGATTTCTATGTATGTATCTATGTATTATTTACATAATTTTATTATATATTATTTTTTATTAAAGACCCTCCTTTCCCTTCTCCAGGTGTCTGTATTATTAAAGTGTTATATGCCAGTGCGACTTGTACAGGTATACAGGGGCATGGAGACCATTAGCCCCTGGAGTAAAAGATGTCTGCATATAACAAGAAGTATTATCCTGTACAGATATATATATATTTTTTAATAATAAACCTCATATGCCTTGCTATTCTATTTTCTATGTTCCTGTGATAAAAGTAGTTAATGTTTTTTTTTCTAAATTCAATTATTAAATTTATAATAATAGTATTCAGTATGCATCCTTATGTGTATTATATACCTATCCACACATTATATGTAAGCTATATGTATTCTGTATGGTTTAATTGCATTCTTATGGAAAAGTATGAGAGCACATGTATTATTATTATAATAATAATTATTATTATTATACATTTTTATAGTGCCATTTATTGTATCATACTGATATCATTATATATATATATATATATATATATATATATATATATATGTATATATATATAATAGCTCAGCTCTGCTACATATAAGAAAACGCAGAAAAATAATATACCATTTTATTAAAATTAACATGCATTTTTCTAAAATGTATATAATATATTGTGCAATATATCCTGCCTATATTATATTATTTTTTTTATATTATATAAAGTATAACATATTTGGCAACATATATTTTATAGTATAAAATTATATATTTTTCACTCTCTAGATCTAGATCAAATAGCTGCTCTTTTACCAAAAAACATTATAAATGAGACCTTTATGCCATTTACATGTAGCAGAGTTGAGTTTGTTATTTGCTAGATCTCATCTTGAGTTGAGGATGCAGTGATTTTCTTTTCTCTCCATACAATTATACAACGAATAATGACAAATTCAGAATGTCTAGTAAATGTAGGTGATTTTTTTTTACATCTGGGAGGGGGGTTGATATCTGTTCCAGCATTGGAGGTTGGAAGATGGAGACCTGTGCCATCCTGCAGATTCTGGTGTGATGGGGAAGGGGTCAGTCCCGGCAGCAGTCCTTACATTGTATCCGCCTTGCTGTAATGAGTGAGGCTATATTGTATCACTCCCTTTATTAATTGTAAACAAAGAATTAACTACTCACTCGCCAAACTCCAGATGAACGATAGTGGCTGGCACCGGTGGCTGCCACCTGTTTTCTGTGAGGCATCACTGGAGTAATAATCATAGCAATGACCCAGGGAGAGGAGGCTGCTGCTACTGACAATTAAACGTGTCATTCTCTCTCCTCTCCTCATTGTCAGGGTAATGAGCTGTCAATGGAGCGATCTGCATGTTTACCTTCCCAGGAAATCAACCATTTTAATGTGCCAAGGCGATCAAACCAAACTGGGAGATAAATTGTGCCACCCTGGTCCCAGCAGCCATGTGACTTCAGAGGGGACAGCTGCTGCAGCCAATGATACTGATCAACTAAATGATAATTAATAGAATGATATGAAATACTAGTCATAAAAAACATATTATAGACTCAGAATTATTGTGCTTTATGATGAAACTGTGTCCAGGGGGAAGATTGTATTTTTACTTATATTTTATATTTGCAATATTAGGAGTATTTTTTAGCATTTTAATTTATTACTTTACATCATTGGTTTAGTGGTGTTTATGCTTTTTACCTTATAACTATACAAATATTCATTTCATGTACCTTTTCATTCTAGGATCAAGATTATATATATATATATATATATATATATATATATATATATATATATATTTACACACACACATATATAGAGGATGCAAATTGCAAAAGAAACAGTTAGGAATCCTATATCTATAGGAATTCTGACTTCCATAGACTGATAAACTGCACAAAAGTAGTAAGGAATCCTTACTTTTGAAGGTGCATATTGTATAATATATATTACACATATAGGATTTGATATATATGTATATAAATATGTAAATTATGACCTCCATAGAATGAAGAATTACATATAAAGTAGAAAGGAATCCTTACTTTTGAAGGTGCATATTGTAGAATATATATTATACATATAGGATTTGATATATATGTATATAAATATGTAAATTATGACCTCCATAGAATGAATTGCACATAAAGTAGAAAGGAATCCTTACTTTTGAAGGTGCATATTGTCTAATATATACTACACATATTGAATTTGATATATATGTATATATATGTATATATATATATACATACATATATATATATATACATATAAATATATATATATATATATATATATATATGTATATATATAAATTCTGACTTCCATAGAATGAAAAATTGCACAATCAATAGAAAGGAATCCTACCTTTTGTAGGAGCATATGGTATAATCATGTACAAAAAAAATAATAACAGTACTAAGCACTATATAATAAGAAAGCACATAGTACTTATTTTTCCTTAATATTTACTTATTTTTTTTTACATAGCATTCTAAGCACCCTGTAACACACAAAAAAAATTCTAACCCTAAAAATAATTATTTTATTCAAATCCAGCATTCTCCCTCTAAAAACTTCTTTCAAACATCAGGCTTACTGAAATATGTTATCACATAACTGACTTGTATAGAAGGTTTCGCATCTCTTTACAGGCTCAGTCATTAGGACACTTTCCTGCCTTTTGATATGTGTTGGCGGCTGTGGAAGAGTGTCAGTAAATTTACTGACAGCTGAGTGAAAATGATGCCACAATTTTTGGCGCACATTGTAATATTTTGCTATTGATTACTGTTACTGGGTGAAGGCTTTCAAAGAAAACACAACCATATAATGTCATAATTGTTAAAGCTAGGATTTTAGAGACATAAAATTGGATAGTCTAATTATCGCAGCGGTTTGTCGCATGTGATGTCTCACAAAATAATCGCACGCAAAATCCTAAATCTTACACAAGATCGCAAAATTTGCAGGTGCATTGTCATTTTAAGGCGGAGGCTCATATTGCATAAAAACGTGATTGTGTAGTAGTAATTATAATTTATGTAATTTTAATAAAAACTATAGGAGTAAAAAATCATGCAGTTATTAAAAAAATCCTATATTGTTATCGCTTATTTAGCGATTTAATGCAATCGAAAAGGAAATACGTAAGTCGTGATGTCGCATTACGACCTAAAGCGATTATGTTAATGGAAGCATCACAACTGGTTAGCAACTGTGCAGCACTGACCCTGGACTAGTATGCAATCATTTGCATAGGTCAGGTAAGGAATTGGTTAACAATAAAATCTCCTAATATTGATGGAGCTCAATTAGTCAGTGTGATCCAATCCTGGTATCTCAGTCCATCATGTGATTGTATGGTCATAGAAGATAGCATTACATCCTGCTGCTGGAAGAACACAATGCAGCTCCACTCATCACTACTACTGCCTAATCTGTTCTGAAGTGAGAAGACAGGGACTTCTAGATAGACAGATAGATAGATAAATAGATAGATAGATAGATAGATAGACAGACAGACAGATAGATAGATAGATAATAGATAGATAGATAATAGATAGATGATAGATGATAAATAATAGATAGATAGATAGATAGATAATAGATAGATAGATAGATAATAGATAGATAGATAGATGATAGATACATAGATAGATAATAGATAGATAGATAATAGATAGATAGATAATAGATAGATAATAGATACATAGATACATAGATAGATAATAGATAGATAGATAGATAGATAGATGATAGATAGATAGATAGATAGATTGATAGATGATAGATGATAAATAATAGATAGATAGATAATAGATAGATAGATAATAGATAGATAATAGATAGATAGATGATAAATAATAGATAGATAGATAATAGATAGATGATTAATAATAGATAGATAGATAATAGCTAATAGATGGTAGATAGATAGATAGATAGATAGATGATAAATAATAAATAGATAGATAGATAGATAATAGATAGATAGATAATAGATAGATAAATCTACATCTACAAGGAGTTTGCATGTTCTTCCCATGTGTGCGTGGGTTTCCTACGGGTTCTCCGGTTTCCTCCCACATTCCAAAGACATACTAATGGGGACAGTGTTGATAATGTCTGTAAAGCGCTGTGGAATTAATGGCGTTATATAAGTGAGTAAAATAAAAATAGATAGATAGAGGTGTTTTATGATTTTAAAAACATAATTGCTGTCTATGGGAAGTGTTTGGTAATGTAGTTGTAATGGTGGTGACCTGCAATACTAGATATACAGAATTTCACGGATAGATGTTGTGCTGTTTTTCAAAGACTAAACCCTCTTTTCTGATTTTGAAATTGTATGCAACTCATTTATCGGTATCTTATTTATCTATCATCTATCTATTATCTATCTATCTATCTATCTATCTATCTATCAAGATTCAAGATTCAAGATTCAAAGAAGCTTTATTGGCAGGACCAAATACACATCAGTTTTGCTATCTATCTATCATCTATCTATCTATTATCTATCTATCATCTATCTATCTATCTATCTATCATCTATCTATCTATCTATCTATCTATCTATCTATCTATCTATCTATCTATCTATCTATCTATTTATCTATCTACAAACAGAAGAATACAAATTTAAAGGTCAGGTAGGATCCAGCATTAATTAAAAACATCCTTTAGAGCTCCTACAGACACTCATGGAAATGGGTCCGAGCATGGACCACAATGCATGAACTGGCCGTGGCTCTACCGACCCGAGCGTCAAAGCCTTATAGACATAACTGAAGCTGTGAAGTTCGGGCCGGGAGAGCCGCAGCCAGTGCATTCATTGCGGACCGAGCTCAGACCAAATTGCCCGGTCGTCTGCATGAGCTGACGGGAGGAGCTCAGACAAATAGAGGCAGTCAACATCTTCAATACTATACCCCCCCCCCCAAAAAAAAAGAACAACAAAAAACAACTGTGGTGCATATTGCACAGTTTTAACAACAGAAAGTGAAATCTACTGTATGTCTGCAATGGAACAGAAATGGGCCAATCCCTTCTGGTGAATGAGAGGCAGGAAACAAAAAAAAGTCACATTTCAGCGGGTAGCGTCATTGACCCAATGGGGCATCTGGGGCATTAATCCTGGATTTTTGTGGCTTGTCCTCATACCTACTGTATCTAATCTTTATTCTCAGGATGTTGATGTTCACTCCCATAAGCCACTTTAGACCTTTGGACTAGGCGGCACAATGACATCTTTACAACTCCCTTCGACAGGCCACAGGCTGTCTAAGCCGCAAAGACCAAAAGAGGAGACACTGTGGGGCAGCATTGTTACAATTGAGGGCAATGTTACCATTGGGCGCATGCTGGGGGAACATTAAATAAAGGAATCTGTCACTAGATCATCCCTCCTAATCCATCTACATGTTCATGTACTGTAGGTCATAAAAAGCTGAACAAAGTACTGCAGTGCGCAGGGCTTCTCTGACCTTTCCCGGCGCCTGCGCACAGCAGGACTTTGCTCTGCCCTCAACAGGGCAGATCAGTACGCCTGCGCAGGAGCAGCGACAGGAAGCAAGCAGGATGATGACTTCACATGAAGATGGGAGGCGCCGGACCCGGACCTGTGACACCCATTGGACTGGACCGCCCCCCAGGTGAGTATAATAAAACTTGTTTTTCTTATCTTTCAGGTTAGATCGGGGGCTTATCTTATTCTTTAATGCTGTAGTTAAGCATCGAAAGGCAGTGGCCGCATCTTATAGCGGCAAAACGAGGTGACAGGTTCCCTTTAAGATCTATGGTCCGGACATAGATCTCCCTGAGAATCTGCCTCCAGAGCTTATTTTACATGAAAGGGGATTTACCTGTGTGATGTATAATAGCTGCTCTCCGTTCTCCTGATCTCACTGCAGAGCTGTGTGTGACTACACCTGACACATCTGGAACTTCCATCTCACTGTCAGACAGGGCTGCAATGTATTTCCAATACAGCAGAGCTCAGAGAGCAGCAAAAAGTGTGTTTGCAAGAGGACAAACTTCAGTTCTACTATTCTGTGTTAGTTAGTTGTCTCACTATATCTGCATATACAGCTCTGGCAAAAATTAAGAGACCACCACATCAAATCCCTGTCATGGGCAGCCCAATCTCCAGACCTGAACCCCATTGAAAACCTCTGGAATGTAATCAGGAGGATGATGGATAGTCACAAGCCATCAAACAAAGAAGAACTGCTGACATTATTGTACCAGAAGCAGTGTGAAATACTGGTGGAAAGCATGCCAAGACGCATGAAAGCTGGGATTAAAAATCATGGTTATTCCACAAAATATTGATTTCAGAACTCTTCCTGAGTTAAAACATTAGTATTGTTGCTTCTAAATGATTATGAACTTGTTTTCTTTGCATTATTTGAAGTCTGAAAGCTCTGAGGGTTTTAAATTTTGACCATTTTTCTTTGTCAGAAACAAAATGCTAAATTTATTGCTTGGAACTTTGGAGACATGTTGTCAGAAGTTTATAGAATAAAAGAACAATTTACATTTTACTCAAAAATATACCCATAAAGAGAAAAATCAGACAAAATGAACATTTTGCAGTGGTCTCTTAATTTTTGCCCGAGCTGTATGAGTAGTTCTATTGACTCACAAGATAGATGTTGCAACTTTTTTGCCAACTCGTACTTTCATATCCGCAATCCAATGTGTTATTTGAGGGAAATCCACATTTTTTTAATATATAAATGAGCTGTTAAGATCTATGGGTCGGACATACAGTAGATCTCTAGATGAAAGTGTGATGTAATGACTGACAGTTCGCTCTCCTGATCTACATGTCTCACACTGGTAACTTCTCCTTTCATTTATAATAAGCTCTGGAGGCAGATTCTCAGGGAGATCTATTTCCGGCCCATAGATCTTAAAAGCTTATTTACAGATTAAGAAAAACATGGATACAGTGGGGAAAAAAAGTATTTAGTCAGTCAGCAATAGTGCAAGTTCCACCACTTAAAAAGATGAGAGGCGTCTGTAATTTACATCATAGGTAGACCTCAACTATGGGAGACAAACTGAGAAAAAAAAATCCAGAAAATCACATTGTCTGTTTTTTTAACATTTTATTTGCATATTATGGTGGAAAATAAGTATTTGGTCAGAAACAAACAATCAAGATTTCTGGCTCTCGCAGACCCGTAACTTCTTCTTTAAGAGTCTCCTCTTTCCTCCACTCATTACCTGTAGTAATGGCACCTGTTTAAACTTGTTATCAGTATAAAAAGACACCTGTGCACACCCTCAAACAGTCTGACTCCAAACTCCACTATGGTGAAGACCAAAGAGCTGTCAAAGGACACCAGAAACAAAATTGTAGCCCTGCACCAGGCTGGGAAGACTGAATCTGCAATAGCCAACCAGCTTGGAGTGAAGAAATCAACAGTGGGAGCAATAATTAGAAAATGGAAGACATACAAGACCACTGATAATCTCCCTCAATCTGGGGCTCCACGCAAAATCCCACCCCGTGGGGTCAGAATGATCACAAGAACGGTGAGCAAAAATCCCAGAACCACGCGGGGGGACCTAGTGAATGAACTGCAGAGAGCTGGGACAAATGTAACAAGGCCTACCATAAGTAACACACTACGCCACCATGGACTCAGATCCTGCAGTGCCAGACGTGTCCCACTGTTTAAGCCAGTACATGTCCGGGCCCGTCTGAAGTTTGCTAGAGAGCATTTGGATGATCCAGAGGAGTTTTGGGAGAATGTCCTATGGTCTGATGAAACCAAACTGGAACTGTTTGGTAGAAACACAACTTGTCGTGTTTGGAGGAAAAAGAATACTGAGTTGCATCCATCAAACACCATACCTACTGTAAAGCATGGTGGTGGAAACATCATGCTTTGGGGCTGTTTCTCTGCAAAGGGGCCAGGACGACTGATCCGGGTACATGAAAGAATGAATGGGGCCATGTATCGTGAGATTTTGAGTGCAAACCTCCTTCCATCAGCAAGGGCATTGAAGATGAAATGTGGCTGGGTCTTTCAACATGACAATGATCCAAAGCACACCGCCAGGGCAACGAAGGAGTGGCTTCGTAAGAAGCATTTCAAGGTCCTGGAGTGGCCTAGCCAGTCTCCAGATCTCAACCCTATAGAAAACCTTTGGAGGGAGTTGAAAGTCCGTGTTGCCAAGCAAAAAGCCAAAAACATCACTGCTCTAGAGGAGATCTGCATGGAGGAATGGGCCAACATACCAACAACAGTGTGTGGCAACCTTGTGAAGACTTACAGAAAACGTTTGACCTCTGTCATTGCCAACAAAGGATATATTACAAAGTATTGAGATGAAATTTTGTTTCTGACCAAATACTTATTTTCCACCATAATATGCAAATAAAATGTTAAAAAAACAGACAATGTGATTTTCTGGATTTTTTTTTCTCAGTTTGTCTCCCATAGTTGAGGTCTACCTATGATGTAAATTACAGACGCCTCTCATCTTTTTAAGTGGTGGAACTTGCACTATTGCTGACTGACTAAATACTTTTTTGCCCCACTGTATCTCTGGAATAAGACATCAGATATCAAAGTATCATTTTATTCAGCTTCCTATGACCTCCATGCCCATATAGGCAGTTAGGAGGGTTGATCCTACTGACAGATTCCATTTAATACTATTTGTGCACTATTACTAATGCATCTACTCTGAGGGAGCATTATTAAAAATGGGCACTATTAATACTAATGGACACTATGAGGGACTATTAATACTAACAGGGTACAATGGGGAGAATTATTACTATTGGGGCATAATAGAGGACAATTATGGAGCATTAGTGCTAATAAGGGCACTCTGGTGAAGCATCAATACTGGTGATTCATACTAATAGGGGTGTCTTAGGGGATTGTTATTACTAATAGGGAACTATTGAGGGAAATATTAATAGTGAGGCCATGGTGAGGGAGTGTTATATCAATAGTTCACTATGGGGGAGAGTTATAGTGATTTGGGGTACCATGACCAATGGGGCCACTCTGGGGGATAATTATGAGGTGTTATTAATGGAGCCACTCTGTTAGAGAATTATATGGCATTATTTTATGGGTAGTAGTCTGGTGGGCATAAATACTAAGAGAACTATGGGAAGAGAATTATTAGTATTGAGGGAATTATTAGTAGTGGGGCCACCAGGGCTCTGGAGTTGGTAAGCCGAACCTCTGACTCAATTTCCCTGACTCCGACTCCACAGCACTGGTCAGTACTGAGCATGTGCATAAAGAGCAGCACAGATTCATCTCAACTAAGAGCCCAAATCCTTAGATCAGGGAAGGAACAGACATTTATAGGACATTTCATAACTTTCCCAAATTCATACGAAAACACTTACAGCACATCCTGCATTATACTACTGTACCCAATTTATTATACATTTTAGGAGTCGGAGTCGGTCCATCTTATACCAAGTCTGACTTCACCAAAATGAACTCCGACTCCACAGCCCAGGAGGCCACGGTGAGGGAGCATTATTTCTAATAGGATACTACTGTGGGAGAATTATTACTATTGGGAGAACTATCACTAATATAGCCCCTCTGTGAAACAATTATGGGGCATTACTTCTAATTAGTGATGAGAGAGTGTACTCGTTACTCGGGTGATCGCCGAGTATTTGTGACTGCTCGGAGATTTAGTTTTCATCGCTGCAGCTGAATGATTTACAGCTATTAGACAGCTTGATTGCATCTGAGGATTCCCTAGAAACCAGGCAACCCCCACATGTACTCAGCCTGGCTAGTAGCTGTAAATCATCCAGCTGCCGCAATGAAAACTAAATCTCCGAGCAGTCACAAATACTCGGAGACCATCCGAGCGTGCTCAGGAAAACCCGAGCAACGAGTATATTCGCTCATCACTACTTATAATGGGAGACTCTGAGGGAGTATTTTGGGACACCATGGAGGAGTTGTACTATTAGTGGGGGTATCCTGAGGGAGCATTATTACCCCCGGGTTGGACTATTATTAATAGGGGCACTATCAGTGAGAATTCCTACCACTTGTAGCTCTTTTGGGAGCGCGATCATGGTCTCTGATGTCCCATTACAGTTGCTTAGAGTCACATATTGTAGGAAGATGACATTTTTTTTAATGATAAAACTTGATTTACAGTATTTGCAATTGCATTGCACATATACATAGGAATATCTGCTTTCTTGGGCATGGGCTTTTTATCGTCATATGTGCATACACTGTATTTAAAAAAAACCAGCATAGACTGCAAGAATAGAGATTATTACACACATTGCCACAGATAAACGCAGCAAAAGAAAAAAATGAAACATAACTTGTAACGGGGTCTACCAAGCTGGGGTACCTCTTTCAGTACCACCCCGTGTTTCAGGAGGTCCACTCTGCTTTGGCTGGAGTCTGAATGAAGGACGCTGGCTGGAATTGCTTGGTTACATGGGCGCATATAAAAGATCACTGCTTCTCCACGTATTTCCAGTCTGACAACATTTTACTCACAGGACACAGAATATATCACACAGATACAGAGGGCAGGCCAATAGAAAAGCGGCAGGCCAGACATACATTACAATAGCCCCAGGTGGCTGGAGCCTGCCGATATTTACTGTGGGAATTACAAAGGTGGGGGGCGGACAAAAGGGGAATATCGTGTCCCCTCTGCCCAGGGGCGCAGCCTGTGGGCCGATGCATTAGGGACATGCATCTCTCATGGAACCTATTATACATACATATAACTGCACAACATATTCTGGGTGCTGAGTGGTTCCGTAACACGGCTCCCCTTTTCAGTGACGCGATCGGCATACACAGTCTGATCCTTAACGGATCGGTTTGGGGATGACCGAAGTTTATGGGGTTGGTACAAGTTCCATTTGTCGACTTGGTCCATCGGCGTTACCGTTTTGTTTGCTGGGTCGGTTGTGGATGGTGAAGTCCAGAGGTTGTAGGGCTAAACCCCATCGCAGCAATCTGGCGTCTCCGGAGACCCGATTAAGCCAGACTAGGGGATTATGGTCCGTTAGGAGGGAAAACTGTCATCCATACAAACATGGTTGCAACTTTTTGAGTGCCCATACTACCGCCAGGCACTCCTTCTCGATGGCCGCATAGCTTACTTCACGGGGCAGTAGTTTCCGACTCAGGTAAGCTACCGGGTGTTCTTGGCCGTCCGGCCCGACTTGGCTTAGTACTGCCCCCAATTGAAACATAGAAGCGTCTGTGTGAACCAGGAAACGTTTAGTTGGATTGGGTGCGGCAAATACAGGGGTATTGGTGAGGGCGTCCTTTGGTTGGCGGAAGGCTTCCTCACACTCTGGGGTCCAGGTTACTTGGCGGGGTTGGTTCTTACGGGTCAGATCAGTGAGGGGCTTGGCTACGCTGCTGTAATTGGGAACGAATTTCCTGTAATACCCCGCTGTCCCTAGAAACGCCATGACCTGGGTTTTAGTGCGTGGGGTGGGCCATTTGGCTATGGCCTCAATCTTGGCTGGTTCTGGTTGCTGTTTACCACTTCCCACCCAATGCCCTAAATACTGAACCTCTGCTTTGCCCACGTGACACTTGTTTGGGTTCAGGGTGATTCCGGCCTTGTGGATCCTGTCCAATACTGTCTCTAGGTGATTTAGATGCTTTTCCCATGTCGCACTGTAGATGGCGATGTCGTCCAGGTAGGCACAAGCATAGTCCTGGAGACCATCCAGAAGCCGGTCAGCCAGCCTCTGGAAGGTCGCCGGGGCATTCTTCATCCCGAATGGCATAATTCGAAACTGGAATAAGCCGAACGGGGTGACAAATGCCGACTTGGGAATAGCGTCAGGACTAAGGGGAATCTGCCAGTAGCCTTTGCATAGATCGATGGTGGTCAAATACTTTGCCCTCGCCAGCCGGTCTAACAACTCATCCACACGCAGCATGGGATATGCATCCGTCATTGTTTTCTCATTGAGCTTACCATGTAGTCCCATCCTTCTTGGGCACTAACACTACGGGGGATGCCCAGGGACTATCTGACTCTTCAATGACCCCTAAACGCAACATCTCTTGTATCTCTTGTCGCATCCCCTCTCGTACAGACTCAGGGACGCGGAAGGGGGTTTGTCGCAGGGGGGTCTGATCCTGGGTCTCAACCTTGTGTTGTGCCAGGCGAGTGTACACTGGTCTCCCCGAAAACATCCTCTGTCGCTGGCTCAACAACTCCTCCGCCTGCTGTCTCTCCCGGGGACCTGTTGTGAATTCCGCTCTTGGGCTCCCTCCGGTGGTTGTAAGTGGCACTTTTGTGAGTTCTGCTCTTGGGCTCCCTCTTGTGGTTTCTAGTGGTATGGCTGCTCCTTGGAGTTAGCTGTCATCAGCTGCCTCCACTTATCGTCTCTTCTGCTCTGCTATTTAAGTCTGGCTCTTTCTTCAGCCTGTGCCACTTGTCTATGTTTCCTGGCTGGATTCACATCTCTGCTTGGATTCTCCTGGTTTCCTGACCAGTTCTGCTAAGATAAGTTCTGGCTTTGCTCTTTTCAGTCCACATGTTGTGGACTTATTGTTCTGTGCATTCTATATTTGTCCAGCTTGTCAGTATGGATTATTTCTGTTAGCTGGAAGCTCTGGGAAGCAGATTTAACCTCCACAACTTTAGTCAGGTGTGGAGATTTTTGTAAACTCTGTGTGGATTGTTTTGTAGTTTTTATACTGACCGCACAGTATCCTTTCCTGTCCTATCTATCAAGCTAGACTGGCCTCCTATGCTAAAATCTGATTTCATTTCTGCGTATGTTATTTTCCCCTCCTCTCACCGTCAATATTTGTGGGGGGCTATCTTTCCTTTGGGGATTTTCTCTGAGGCAAGATAGGTTTCCTGTTTCCATCTTTAGGGGTAGTTAGATCTTAGGCTGTGCTGAGGGGTCTAGGGAGCGTCAGGTACCCCCCACGGCTATTTTTAGTTGCGCTGCTAGGTTCAGGGTTTGCGGTCAGTACAGATACCACCTCCTTCAGAGCTTGTCTCATGTTGTTCCTAAACCACCAGATCATAACAGTACAAGTGGCCCAAAAATGAATTAAATGCATCTCAAAAGAAGGAAAAGAAAGTTCTGAACCATTTTTTTTTATGTGCTTTGGTTTGTCTTTTTTTTTTCCTCTTGATGTCTGGGTGGTTCAGGATATATGTTTTGGCATGGATGTTCAGGGTTTGTTTTCTCGTGTGGATCAACTTGCTGCAAGAGTACAGAATATCCAGGACTATGTTGTCCAGACTCCGGCTTTAGAGCCCAGAATTCCTACTCCTGATTTGTTTTTTGGGGACACATCCAAGTTTTTGAACTTTAAAAATAACTGCAAATTGTTTTTTGCTTTGAAACCCCGTTCTTCTGGTGATCCCATTCAGCAAGTAAAAATCATCATATCCTTGCTGCGTGGTGACCCTCAAGACTGGGCTTTTTCTCTTGAAACAGGGGATCCGGCAATATTGAATGTAGATGCATTTTTTCAGGCGCTCGGATTATTGTATGACGAACCTAATTCTGTGGATCATGCAGAAAAAACCCTGTTGGCCTTGTGTCAAGGTCAGGAAGCGGCAGAATTATACTGCCAGAAATTTAGAAAATGGTCTGTGCTCACTAAATGGAATGAAGAGGCTCTGACTGCTATTTTCAGAAAAGGTCTTTCTGGAACCCTTAAAGATGTTATGGTGGGCTTTCCTACGCCTTCCGGTTTGAGCGAATCTATGTCTCTAGCCATTCAGCTTGATCGGCGTCTGCGCGAGCGCAAAGCTGTGCACCATATGGCAGTATCCTCTGAGCAAAGTCCTGAACCTATGCAATGTGATAGGATTTTGACTAGAATAGAACGGCAGGAATTCAGACGTCAGAAAAAGCTGTGTTTTTACTGTGGTGATTCGGCCCATGTTATCTCTGATTGCCCTAAGCGTACTAAGAGAGTCGCTAGGTCTGTCACCATTAGTACTATACAGCCTAAATTTCCTTTATCTGTGACCCTGATTTGCTCATTGTCGTCCTTTTCTGTCATGGCATTTGTGGATTCAGGCGCTGCCCTGAACTTAATGGACTTAGAATTCGCCAGGCGCTGTGGTTTTTCCTTGCAGCCTTTGCAGAGCCCTATTCCTTTGAGGGGCATTGATGCTACACCCTTGGCCAAGGATAAACCTCAGTACTGGACACAGATGACTATGTACATGGCTCCTGCACATCAGGAAGATTGCCGTTTTCTGGTGTTGCATAACCTGCATGATGTTGTTGTACTGGGATTTCCATGGTTACAGGAACATAATTCGGTGCTGGATTGGAAAACTATGTCTGTGACTAGTTGGGGTTGTCGAGGAGGACATAGTGACGTTCCTTTGATGTCAATTTCCTCTTCCCCCTCTTCTGAGGTCCCTGAGTTTTTGTCGGATTTCCAGGATGTATTTGATGAGCCCAAGTCCAGTTCCCTTCCACCACATAGGGACTGTGATTGTGCTATTAACTTGATTCCTGGTTGTAAGTTCCCTAAGGGCCAACTTTTCAATCTGTCTGTGCCAGAGCATGCCGCCATGCGGAACTATGTTAAGGAATCTTTGGAGAAAGGGCATATTCGGCCCTCTTCGTCACCATTGGGAGCGGGTTTATTTTTTGTTGCTAAGAAGGATGGCTCCTTGAGACCCTGTATTGATTATCGTCTTCTTAATAAGATCACGGTCAAATTCCAATACCCCTTGCCTTTGCTTACTGATTTGTTTGCTCAGATTAAGGGGGCTAGTTGGTTTACTAAGATTGACCTCCGAGGGGCATATAATCTTGTTCGTATTAAACAGGGTGAGGAATGGAAAACTGCATTTAATACGCCCGAAGGCCATTTTGAATACCTTGTGATGCCATTTGGGCTCTCTAATGCTCCATCTGTGTTCCAGTCTTTCATGCATGATATTTTCCGCAATTATCTTGATAAATTCATGGTTGTATATTTGGATGATATTTTGATTTTTTCCGATGATTGGGAGTCTCATGTGAAGCAGGTCAGGATGGTGTTCCAGATCCTTCGTGATAATGCTTTATTTGTGAAGGGGTCTAAGTGCCTATTCGGAGTTCAGAAGGTCTCTTTTTGGGTTTTATTTTTTCTCCCTCGTCTATAGAAATGGATCCTGTTAAGGTCCAAGCTATTCATGACTGGATCCAACCCACATCTGTGAAGGGTCTTCAAAAATTTTTGGGCTTTGCTAATTTCTATCGCCGTTTCATTGTCAACTTTTCCAGTGTGGTTAAGCCCCTTACTGATTTGGCTAAGAAAGGCACTGATGTGACGAATTGGTCCTCTGAGGCTGTTGAGGCCTTTCAGGAGCTTAAACGCTGATTTACTTCTGCCCCTGTGTTGCGTCAACTGGATGTTTCTCTTCCTTTTCAGGTTGAGGTTGACGCTTCTGAGATTGGGGCAGGGGCCGTTTTGTCTCAGAGGGAGTCTGATGGTTCTTTGATGAAACCGTGTGCTTTTTTTTCCAGAAAGTTTTCGCCTGCGGAACGCAATTATGATGTCGGCAATCGGGAGTTGTTGGCTATGAAGTGGGCGTTTGAGGAGTGGCGACATTGGCTTGAGGGAGCCAAACACCGTGTTGTGGTCCTAACCGATCATAAGAATCTGATTTACCTCGAGTCGGCCAAGCGGCTGAATCCTAGACAGGCTCGATGGTCCCTGTTTTTCTCCCGTTTTGATTTTGTGGTCTCGTATCTTCCGGGATCTAAGAATGTTAAGGCTGATGCCCTCTCTAGGAGTTTTTCGCCTGATTCTCCTGGAATCCTGGAGCCGGTTGGCATTCTTAAGGAGGGGGTGATTCTTTCTGCCATCTCCCCTGATTTGCGGCGGGTGCTTCAGGAATTTCAGGCTGATAGGCCTGACCGCTGTCCAGTGGGGAAGCTGTTTGTTCCTGATAGATGGACAAGTAAGGTAATTTCTGAGGTTCATTGTTCAGTGTTGGCTGGTCATCCTGGGATTTTTGGTACCAGAGATTTGGTTGCTAGGTCCTTTTGGTGGCCTTCCTTGTCTCGCGATGTGCGTGATTTTGTGCAGTCCTGTGGGACTTGCGCCCGGGCCAAGCCTTGCTGTTCCCGCGCTAGTGGGTTGCTTTTGCCTTTGCCGGTCCCTGAGAGGCCCTGGACGCATATTTCCATGGATTTTATTTTGGATCTTCCTGTTTCCCAGAAGATGTCTGTTATCTGGGTTGTTTGTGACCGGTTCTCTAAAATGGTCCATCTATTACCTTTGCCTAAGTTGCCTTCCTCCTCAGATCTGGTTCCATTATTTTTTCAGCATGTGGTTCGTTTGCATGGCATTCCGGAGAACATTGTGTCTAACAGAGGTTCTCAGTTTGTCTCTAGATTTTGGCGGGCCTTTTGTGCTAGGATGGGCATTGATTTGTCTTTTTCTTCGGCGTTTCATCCTCAGACTAATGGCCAAACTGAGCGAACTAATCAGACCTTGGAGACCTATTTGAGATGCTTTGTGTCTGCTGATCAGGATGATTGGGTGTCTTTCTTGCCGTTGGCCGAGTTTGCCCTTAATAATCGGGCTAGTTCGGCTACTTTGGTTTCACCTTTCTTTTGTAATTTTGGTTTTCATCCTCGTTTTTCTTCTGGGCAGGTTGAGCCTTCTGATTGTCCTGGTTTTAATTCTGTGGTGGACAGGCTGCAGCAGATTTGGACTCATGTGGTGGACAATTTGACGTTGTCTCAGGAAAGGGCTCAACGTTTTGCTAACCGCCGTCGGCGTGTTGGTCACTGGCTTCGTGTGGGGGATTTGGTTTGGTTGTCTTCTCGTCATGTTTCTATGAAGGTTTCTTCTCCTAAGTTTAAGCCTCGGTTTATTGGTCCTTATAAAATTTTTGAAATTATTAATCCGGTGTCTTTTCGTTTGGCTCTTCCTGCCTCTTTTGCCATTCATGATGTTTTCCATAGATCTTTGTTGCGGAGATATGTGGTGCCCGTTGTTCCCTCTGTTGACCCTCCTGCCCCAGTGTTGGTTGAGGGAGAGTTGGAATATGAGGTTGAGAAGATTTTGGATTCTCGTTTTTCGAGGCGGAGGCTTCGGTATCTTGTCAAGTGGAAGGGTTATGGCCAGGAGGATAATTCTTGGGTTGTTGCCTCCGATGTCCATGCCACCGATCTGGTTCGTGCTTTTCACTTGGCTTGTCCTGATCGGCCTGGGGGCTCTGGTGAGGGTTCGGTGACCCCTCCTCAAGGGGGGGGGGTACTGTTGTGAATTCCGCTCTTGGGCTCCCTCCGGTGGTAGTAAGTGGCACTTTTGTGAGTTCTGCTCTTGGGCTCCCTCTTGTGGTTTCTAGTGGTATGGCTGCTCCTTGGAGTTAGCTGTCATCAGCTGCCTCCACTTATCGTCTCTTCTGCTCTGCTATTTAAGTCTGGCTCTTTCTTCAGCCTGTGCCACTTGTCTATGTTTCCTGGCTGGATTCACATCTCTGCTTGGATTCTCCTGGTTTCTTGACCAGTTCTGCTAAGATAAGTTCTGGCTTTGCTCTTTTCAGTCCACATGTTGTGGACTTATTGTTCTGTGCATTCTATATTTGTCCAGCTTGTCAGTATGGATTATTTCTGTTAGCTGGAAGCTCTGGGAAGCAGATTTACCCTCCACACCTTCAGCCAGGTGTGGAGATTTTTGTAAACTCTGTGTGGATTGTTTTGTAATTTTTATACTGACCGCACAGTATCCTTTCCTGTCCTATCTATCAAGCTAGACTGGCCTCCTATGCTAAAATCTGATTTCATTTCTGCGTATGTTATTTTCCCCTCCTCTCACCGTCAATATTTGTGGGGGGCTATCTTTCCTTTGGGGATTTTCTCTGAGGCAAGATAGGTTTCCTGTTTCCATCTTTAGGGGTAGTTAGATCTTAGGCTGTGCCGAGGGGTCTAGGGAGCATCAGGTACCCCCCACGGCTATTTTTAGTTGCGCTGCTAGGTTCAGGGTTTGCGGTCAGTACAGATACCACCTCCTTCAGAGCTTGTCTCATGTTGTTCCTAAACCACCAGATCATAACAGGGACCTAGGTCTTCACCCAAGTGTACCTGGTCCCATGTTTTAGACTGAGTCTTTTCCCCTAAGACATCCGGCAAG
The DNA here is from genome assembly GCF_032444005.1 of Ranitomeya imitator. NCBI lineage: Eukaryota > Metazoa > Chordata > Amphibia > Anura > Dendrobatidae > Ranitomeya > Ranitomeya imitator. The sequence goes on from NC_091283.1 coordinate 811,980,341, forward strand.
GGAAGTCCGGCTAAATCCTCTGCTTCAGGTGCACAGATGGTCACTACCTCTTCAGGGCGCTCCCAATAGGGCTTCAGCATATTCACGTGGAACATGCGGATAACCCTGGGTTCGTCACAATCGGCAACATTATAGGTTGTGTCGGCTATTTTCCCCACTACCTGGTAGGGCCCCTGCCATGCAGCTTGGAACTTGTTCTGCCTAGTGGGCTCTAACACCAGGACCTTCTGTCCTATTTCCAAGGTGCGCTCTCTGGCCCTCCGATCGTACCATACGCGCTGGCGCCGCTGGGTCGCCTGCTTGTTCTCACGTATAGCCTGGGTCAGCTCCTGTAGGCGGTCCCGGAATTCCAGCACATAGGGTACAATAGGCACCCCTTCTATGAGGCCCTCCCCTTCCCAGTGTTCTAGCACTAAGTCTAGGGGTCCCCTTACCCGTCTCCCGTATACCAGCTCGAACGGGGAGAACCCCGTGGATTCTTGGGGCACCTCCCGATAGGCACACAGGAGGTGTGGAAAGAATTTCTCCCAGTCCCTGTAGGTCCGGTAAAAGTCCCAATGAGTTGTTTTAACGTCCCGTTAAAGCGTTCACACAACCCATTGGTTTGCGGGTGGTACGGGGCGCTTCTAATGGACTTTACGCCGCACAGCTTCCACAGTTGGTTGGTCACCTCTGATGTAAACTGGGTACCCTGGTCCGAGATAATCTCCCGGGAAAATCCAACCCCTGAGAAAACCTGGAGCAGGGCGGCCGCCACCGTCTCTGCCAGTATGTTAGGTAACGCAACCGCCTCTGGATACCGTGTGGCATAATCTACCACTGTCAATATATACCTTTTCCCTGACGGACTGGGTTTAGCTAACGGCCCTATCAGATCAACTGCTACTTGGCTAAATGGTTCCTCCACAATGGGGAGGGGGCGTAATTTGGCCTTGCATCTATCTCCCCTCTTGCCAATGCGCTGGCAACTGTCACAGGCCTGGCAGTACTGACGAACATCATAGGTTACCCCCGGCCAAAAGAAGTTTTGTGTCAGACGATGCCTGGTGCGACTGACGCCGAAGTGCCCGGCCAAGGGTATGTCATGAGAGATTCGCAGTAACTCCTGCCTATACTTCTTGGGAACTACCAGCTGTCGTTTCATAGTGTGGCTCGTCCCTGTGTGGTGCTGCTCTGTGATCCGGTAGAGGAGTCCCTGCTTCCATACAAACTGTTCCCCTTCCAGTACCCCTCTCCCCTCCTGTGCCTTCCCGCGATATTCCTCCAATGAAGGATCCTCAAGTAACTCCCTCTTAAATTCATCTGGGGTGGCCCAAGAAATGTGTCTGGCTATGGGAATACGTGTAGGGATGAGATGTCTTACCTGGGCCTCCTCTGAGTGTGATTCCACCTCCGCAGCTCGAGCTTGTCTCCGGGTGGTCAAAGGATATGTCTCAGCCAGAGGGGCAACCGAGAAGGCAGACAACATGGGCCCCAAGTCATTTCCCAGCAAGACGTCTGCAGGCAAATCCTCCATCAAGCCGACCTCAACAAGGCCATCCCCGACTCCCCAGTTAAGGTGAATCCTGGCAGTGGGCAGTCTATGTAAAGCTCCCCCTGCTACACGGACTGCCAGTGTCCGGTCGTCTTCTCTTGGTCCCGGACGAGATAAGGCTTCACCAGGATCAAAGTTGCCCCGGAATCTCTTAGTCCCTGCATACGTTTCCCATGGGGTCTACTTCATGCAGCACTTCCTCCATCTCTTTCACCCCTTGGTTAGTCGTAGCCCCCAATGCCAGGTCAGCTTCGCCTTGGTAGCAGTGTACAGCAGCCCAGCTGAAGATAGCTGTTCCCGCCTTTGGCCACTGGGTATGCTGAGTACGGTTGGGACATTGTCTTTGCAGGTGGCCCAGCTGACGGCAGGTTTGGCATCGCGCCCCAGGGGGACTGTGGTAGGCTGGGTTTCTAGTTGGTCCCCCTACAATCTTTGGTGGTTTGTGGCCCTCCAGGTCCATGGGAGGACCCTTAGTGACCATCTTTGATCCGGACAACTGAGACCTCCTGGCATCATGATGTTCATCGGCCAGACGAGCGGCTTCCTCAAGAGTCATTGGCCGCCTGTCCCGAAGCCATTCCTGTGTCTCGGGGGTTAGTCCATTAAAGAATCGTTCTAACAAGACGAGCTGGAGGACGTCCTCCTTAGTGGTTGCTTGGCTCCCTTGTACCCACTGTAGCAGTGACCGCCATAATTTACAGGCACATTCAGCGTGGGTATCGGTTACGCGTTTTATAAGTCCGCGGAACTTTTGGCGGTATGCCTCTGGTGTCAGCGCATACCGGGCCAAGATCACTTCTTTGATCCGCTCATAGTCCATACAGTTACCTCATCAGGTACCGTGCGATAGGCGTCCACTGCCCGGCCTGTCAGCTTGCTGGCCAGAATCTGAACCCGTTCCTCCGGCTTCACTTGATGAATGGCACGCTGCCGCTCAAAGTCCTGCAGAAAGCCATCAATGTCTTCCTCTGCCTCCCCCAACTGTCGGAAGGCATTATACTGGATCTTTTTGTGGCTTACTGTTGAAGGTACCTGGTCGAAGGCCAGAGCTCCCCCTGCTCGCTGACTCTGCTCTCTCCGCTCTGCCATCTCCATCTTGGCCAGCTCCACTTTGGTCCGCTCTGCCATCTCCATCTTGGCTAGCTCTATCCTGGTCCGCTCGGCCATCTTTTCCTTCAGATCAGTACAGCACATCAGCCATCACCTCTCGTATGATCTCTACTGAAGGGTTTGGGCCTTAGAACGCCAGTCTGTTCTTTACCTCCCTCTGGAATTCAGTCTCCTCCACGTTCACATTGGGGGGCGCTGCACTGTCGTGTTCCATGATGGCTGCGATCAAATCCGCTTTTGTTTTGTTGCTGGCGATCAACCCTCGGGCTTCCACCAGATCTTTTAATGTAGTCCTCTTTAACTTCTGGTAGTTGTTTTCCATTCTGTCACGCTCACGCCCTGACTGGTGGGCGTGAGCTCGGGGGGTTTGTGGCCCCACTGTGCCACAAACCAGACTACCCTGGAAGGGGCGTGACTATGACAGCTGCCTGGGTTTTCACTGGAGCCTCTGATGGTGAGGACAGGCTTGTGCAGCAGGCAGCTGCCAGGTGCTACTCCAGGGTGGTGTCTGGCTGTGGCTGCTGATCCCACTTGGGAGACAGGAATACCAGGATTGGTGCGGGCATTAGGCAGGACTGGCAGAAGAGCACGGCTGGAACACAGACGAGTAGGCTGGCACGGCTGAGACAGGGCTGGCAGAGACACGGCAGAGAACTCAGGGCTGGCAGAGACACGGTAGGAAACAGGACTGGCTAGGACAGCAGGAATACAGGACTGGAAGGCAGGGCAGGAACGGCAGGACTCGCAGGAACACAGGATTGGGAGGCACTGCAGAGAACACAGGACTGGAAGGCAGGGCAGGAACAGCAGGACTGGCAGGAACACAGGATACACAGGACTGGTTGATGTGGTGTATGAATCAGGCTGCACTCTGATGACACCCGAGTGCAGTCCTATTGTGAGTGTGATGAAGGAACAGGTAGGGACCTGTACACACAGACGATGCAGGTACGGAAACAAGCCAGAAGGAAAGGAGAATGAAGGAACAGGTAGGGACCTGTTCACACAGGAGGACCAAGTAACAAGTAGAAGGTGGAACTAAGAGAAGAGAAGGAGAAGGCAGAGCCAAGAACGGAACCGCAAGAGGCGGAGCCAAGGGCGGAGACGCTGGAGGCGGAGCCAAGAGCGGAGACGCTGGAGGCGGAGCCAAGAGCGGAGACACTGGAGGCGGAGCCAAGAGCGGAGACGCTGGAGGCGGAGCCAAGAGCGGAGACGCTGGAGGCGGAGCCAAGAGCGGAGACGCTGGAGGCGGAGCCAAGAGCGGAGACGCTGGAGGCGGAGCCAAGAGCAGAGACGGAGCCGAGTGCAGAAACACAGGAGGCGGGGCCAGATAGTACCGCAAAGAGCGGAGCCAGATAGAACCGCAAAGAGCGGAGCCACAGAGCAAAGCCAGAGAGTGCGAAGCAAGGTCTGAGTACAGAGCCGCAAGAGTGCGGAATGAAAGCAGACAGAAAACACAAAGAAAGAAAGCAGGGAAGAAAGCCACAGACAAGGAGACCGAGAAAAGACAAAGTACAGACAAGGCAATAGAACAAGACACAAGGACAAAGACACAGGGACCAGGATATTCTGCCTCCTGGAGGGCGGACTACAAGAACAAGGCAAAAGCACAGAGAAAAGCTCAGAGGAAATAACTCAGAGCAAGGCCTGGCAAACTCAGCAGCAAAACACTAACTGAGCTAACACATTGCACAGGCCCAGACCACAGGGTGGAGCTGCACTATATACAGGAGGCCTCTTGATAATTGGTCAGGAACTGATTGGACAGATGCACCTGATTCCTATAAGAACCAGAGAGTTCAGGCGCCGGCCCCCTATACACATAGCCATGAGGCATGTACAGAGCAGAGACACAGAACATGGAGCTGGCATTAAAGAGAAAGCACATCATGGCCTGGAGCAGTGGGTAAGATTGTGTGAGAGATGTGAGGCCATGCCGTGATGCCAGCAGAGTTGTTACACATTCATTCCTTTCCTCCTGTAGAAGGGGCATCATATCCCGCTGACTGCCACCAGTGTAACGGGGTCTACCAAGCTGGGGTACCTCTTTCAGTACTACCCCATGTTTCAGGAGGTCTACTCTGCTTTGGCTGGAGTCTGAATGAAGGACGCTGTCTGGAATTGCTTGGTTACATGGGCGCATATAAAAGATCACTGCTTCTCCACGTATTTCCAGTCTGACAACACTTTACTCACATGACACAGAATATATCACACAGATACAGAGGGCAGGTCAATAGAAAAGCGGCAGGCCAGACATACATTACAATAGCCACAGGTGGCCGGAGCCTGCCGATATTTACTGTGGGAATTACAAAGGTGGGGGGCGGACAAAAAGGAAATATCGTGTCCCCTCTGCCCAGGGGCGCAGCCTGTGGGCTGATGCATTAGGGACATGCATCTCACATGGAACCTATTATACATACATATAACTGCACAACATATTCTGGGTGCTGAGTGGTTCCATAACACGTAACATAACTTTTAATCAATAAGTTAATATAATGTAACCATAGGTGTCATCATTAAAAAATCAGGGGACAGAACCTCCAGGCAGGGAGAATAACTCCAACCATATACTCTGGGGGGCTGTCCTCTTATAGGACCAATCGCAGAGCCCGCCACCGCTCTGTATAGGAATAGCCAGGTCAGCTGTGATGTAGGACCAATGTCATGGGATGAGCTGAACACTGGGGTGGTACCTCAACACATATCAAACGATACATGAACTCTAAGAAAAGCGCATGAGACAAAAATAGTAAGTCTAAAAGAGAAGAAATAGAGCTAAAGGGCCAACCGTTGTCCTATTAGGGGTTGGAACCTAAACTAAGAGAATAGGACAGATAGTGGAGGGACTCACATGTCCTAGAACAACACTTTATCTCCTTTATATGAACACAAGCTAGTGCCCTGATGATTTTGCCTGGATGAATCACGTTGGGCCACAACTTTTAAGGAGGGTCCAGGGACTTTCAGCCTAAGGGTATCTGTGGACTGCCCTTGTTAGGGCAGGAGTACTGGGATTACTTTACAACCAGCCCCGTAGGGAATAACATGAATAACGGTAGTTTCTCTTCTTTCCTCTGGAGGACACAACCAGCAAGAAATACACACTCCCCTGGTGAAACTATGCTTCAGGATTGGTGAGACTGGGCTCACAATCTAGATCCCCTATCAGTATGTCTTTGGAATTATGGGAGGAAACCGGAGAACCCGGAGGAAACCCACGCAAACACGGAGAGAACATTAAAACTCTTTGCAGATGTTGTCCTTTATGGGGTTTGAAGCCAGGACTCCAGCGCTGCAAGGCTGCTGTGCTAACCACTGAGAGTATGTTCCAACTTTCATAGATTCACACTTGAATGTTGTCAGATTTTGTGGTACCTATCACTATAGGACAGAAAATTGGCTTTTTTCCCTCTACAGATTGGCGCCCGGCTCTACATACTCCATACAGGATAAGAGATATGGCCCCACTGTTTCAAACCTTATATCTGTAACTAGAGGAGGATTTCATACTTTATTATAGAGTCTCCTTGGTTTCGGTTCCAACCCCTAATAGGACAACAGTTGGCCCTATAGCTCTATTTTTTGTCTTTTAGACTATTTTTGTCTCATGCGCTGTTTTTTTAGAGTTCATATGTGGTTGTTTGATATGGGTTGAGGTACCGCCCCAGTGTTCGGCTCATCCCATGACATTGGTGCTACACCACGGCTGACCTGGCTATTCCTATACAGAGGAGTGGTGGGCTCTGAGCTTGTTCCTATAGCCCCTCAGCGTATACGGTTGGAGTTATTCTCCCTACCGGGAGGCTCTGTCCCGATTTTTTAATGGTGGCACCTATGGTTACATTATATTAACTTATTAAAATGTATGTTTTTAATTTTTTCTCACTTTCACTGTATAGTCACTATTTGGTGAGGTTTCTCTTCATTATCTTCTGTTAAGTAGGCAGTACTCCCACTATATGCTGTCTTGTCCATAGATTAAAACAGCAAAATTAGAATTTACATTAAAAACTATCCTTGTAGTGTAGAAAAGTGGGGTGAGTGCACCCAGCATTCCGTATAACCCTGTCTGACGCCTTATTACATGTTTGTACAACATTCTCCTCCGTCCTCAGCGTTACATCGCTCAACTTCCATCATGTTAACTCTCTGCCAGTGCCATCCACAACATGGCGAAAAGTCACGTTTTCTTAGCGTTTTGACAGCCAGGCCGTGACGTCACAGCACGTCCGGTACATTAGTCGCTGACTTCCTGTCAGGTTCTAGCTCTTAGCCAATGAGCTTCAAAGACACTTTTTCAAACTGGCCAATCAGCAAGCTTGATCTTCAGAGGTCCCGAACTTCAATGGTGGCGGTTTGAAGCTGAAACAGGGAAGAACGGGCGGTATAGACAGGAGGCACGGTGAGTGATCGTGAGGGAATGTGGAGAGAAAGAAGAGGACGAGTGCAGGGAAGCGTGTGAGAAAGACACCGGGCCGTGTGCCTGCCATGCTGCGTGTCTCCGGCTCCTGCAGTGTGGTGGGCTCCGCTCCTGTGTGACTGTGGATCTGCCGCAAGCCTGACGTGTGTGTGATATATGGAACATGAGAGGCGCACTCTGGTTCCTATGTGCCGCTGCTCCAGTTCTCCTCTACTTCAGTTTTGATATCCCCTCTCCCCCCCCCCCATTCATGGTGCTTTGGTATGTTCCCTCATAGAGCTGCTGCGCTAAGGAACGTGCCAAGTTAAGAAGATAGGGGTGTGTGCTGCGTTGACTGAGTACAGGACGGCTGCGGACTCTGCTCCATCTGGATGTTATGTGGACCCAGCACATGCAATAAGTTCTGCTCCACCTGCACAATAGCTACTTCATAGATCTATCAATCTAGATGTATGCTGGCACCCCCACCACACACCAGGGTTGGGGTCCTATCTGCCTTGTAGTTACCACAGGCGATGCAGCAGTGGTCACCCATGCACTCGTGGAGGGTCCCAGTGGCGATACCCCACACTGACCATACATATGTCATGTGGATGTGTCACCCAGATTTCACCTTATAAACTGCATCCATTGTTAAATCTGAGACCTGATGGGACTGGTGTCATTACTTTGAAAAATCTGATATTACAGTTAGCATTTTATAAGCTCTAAACTTAAAAGGAATCTTTCGGCAGGATTCCCCTCCTCCTGCAATTGTTAGAGGCACATGTAGCTCTTTCAAAGACAAGACCTGCAATACCTTTACAAGGTCGGCACGTTCCTGAGAAATCAGCTTTTGTATCGATATGCATTTGAGGCTGAAGAGCTATGGTAGATCTGAAGCCTCTGTCACTCCAGCTCTATTCCCAGCCCAGCATTGCCTCCTGCTGCTTGTCCGATGGCTCCTTTTACCTGAATTCAAACAGCATAGAAGCTGTGAGTGAGGCGGCACTGGGCGGAGAATAGAGCTGGAGTGACAGAGGCTTCAGATCTACCATAGCTCTTCAGCCTCATTTGCATATCAATTCAAATGCTGATTGCTCAAAAATGGAGGAATGGACCGGCTTTGTAAAGGAATTGCTGGATTTGTCTTTGAAAGAGCTATCAGCACATACAGTTTGGGGGTAAAATCCTGCTGACAGATTGTCTTTAAGGGGAACCTGTCAAACTGATTCATGCTTCCCAAACAATGGCCTGGCTGATCGATTGCAGTCAGTTTTGTTCTAGGTCACGTTCAGTATTTAATGAATTTTTTTTTATCTCCGTAATTGTAAGCCAAAATCGGAAGAGGAACAATCAGAGGAAAAGTATAATAGAAACACGTCACCACTTATGCATTTATCACCCACTCCTGGTTTTGGCTTCCAAATACTGGTGTAAAATACTGACCAAATACTGAACGTGTGAAGGCAGCCTATAAGAGATTTCCAGCTCACGCATAAAGTATAGAATGAGCCAGATAGGTCACCAGGAATGAGACTCTCAGAAGAGCTGGAGACCGGAGAGCGCGTCAGTAGGTGAGTACGGTATATTGTCACACCCCCACTACATTATATGCACATGTAACCAACAAAAATAACTTAGGTGGAGTACTTCTTTAAATTTGGCTGTGTTACCGATTTTTGGTGTGAATAATTGATCGTTAGAGTTAAGTAAAACTAGAAGGTAAGTTGCACTACACAAAATTATATGGGAAATATAGAAAAGAGGGTGCTGCGACATGCATATAAAAATATATCAATGTGCGTAAAGAAAAAGACCTATGCATAAAAGGCACACACCTCAATAATAGGAAAAATATACAAAGTATCTTTATTGGCCACAAATAGCACACAGTGAATAAAAAGATTTAAAAGTCAAAAAATGACAAATGATTCCCAGCATTGGGGGCAATCTTCTCATTTGATACATATACTGGGGCTTGAGTCCTTGTTGTTTATGCATTGCATATATTCCTTTTGGATTGTATCATATATATATCTATAGTGATATGGACTTTACTGGTACCTTGGTTGTTGTATTGTCATTTTTTGACTTTTAAATGTTTTTATTCACTGTGTGCTTTTTGTGGTCAATAAAGATATTTTGTATATTTTTCCTATATTGAGGTGTGCGCCTTTTATGCATAGGTCTTTTTCTTTACGCACATTAAGTTAAATAAAAATCTTCACTGTACCAGCCCAGCGAACGTGACACTGTGTAGTGCCTACGAATCAGAAGATGCTTACTTTAAGCAGTGGCCTTTGAAATTGTCCCCCCAAATACTGGCAAGTACATGGTGACCCTGACAATAATTCTGTTGCATAAAGGCCCCGTCACACATAGCGACGCTGCAGCGATACCGACAACGATCCGGATCGCTGCAGCGTCGCTGGAGAGCTGTCACACAGACAGCTCTCCAGCGACCAACGATCCCGAGGTCCCCGGTAACCAGGGTAAACATCGGGTAACTAAGCGCAGGGCCGCGCTTAGTAACCCGATGTTTACCCTGGTTACCATCGTTAAAGTAAAAAAAAAAAAAAAAAACGCTACATACTTACCTATCGCTGTCTGTCCTCGGTGCTCTGCTTCTCTGGTCTGGCTGTGAGCACAGCGGCCGGAAAGCAGAGCGGTGACGTCACCGCTCTGCTTTCCGGCTGCCCGGCGCTCACAGCCAGACCAGAGAAGCTGAGCGCCGAGGACAGACAGCGATAGGTAAGTATGTAGCGTTTGTTTTTTTACTTTTAGGATGGTAACCAGGGTAAACATCGGGTTACTAAGCGCGGCCCTGCGCTTAGTTACCCGATGTTTACCCTGGTTACCAGCGAAGACATCGCTGAATCGGCGTCACACACGCCGATTCAGCGATGTCAGCGGGACCTCAACGATCAAAAAATGGCCCAGGCCATTCCGACACGACCAGCGATCTCACAGCAGGGGCCTGATCGCTGGTACGTGTCACACATAGCGAGATCGCTAATGAGATCGCTGTTGCGTCACAAAACTTGTGACTCAGCAGCGATCTCGCTAGCGATCTTGCTATGTGTGACGGGGCCTTTAGAATTGCCAGCTTCACCCAGAGTCATTATAGTGCCTGACTGTGGCTCCCCAAAGGTAACTGTGCTTCACAGCACTCTACAGTACTTCGGACAGCATCTCCTAATATTAAAGGCGGTGTCCACCAGTGGCCAAAGGGTGATGTATAAATAAACTTATATAATATACTTACCTACTTAACTTGCACTGCTTCTCAGCCCTGTTTTCCCTATAAACAATGTCATATGACCACTGCAGACATCACATTACCCCTTTAAAAAAAAAATGTACTACAGGTCAAAAAAGTGATGATTGCACGTCTTGCCTCATCCCTTTTCCATGTGGCTTTAACCATCTGCGGCTAAGTGAGGAGTGGAAACATCAGCGCCATGCTACCCTGCTCCATAGCTTCACCCCTGCACAGACTACAGACCTATGCCGACTTCTAGCACTGCAGCAGTCGCCTGGAGGTGCTGGGTGTTAGAGATGTCATCAGCGATGTTGGCCCTCCTGGCCGCCCGTTGCTAGAGATGTTATCGGTGATGTCGGCCTTCCTGGCTGCCCAGTGCTAGAGATGTCATCGGTCGTGGCTGCCCAGTGCTAGAGATGTCATCGGTCGTGGCTGCCCAGTGCTAGAGATGTCATCGGTCGTGGCTGCCCAGTGCTAGAGATGTCATCGGTCGTGGCTGCCCAGTGCTAGAGATGTCATCGGTCGTGGCTGCCCAGTGCTAGAGATGTCATCGGTCGTGGCTGCCCAGTGCTAGAGATGTCATCGGTCGTGGCTGCCCAGTGCTAGAGATGTCATCGGTCGTGGCTGCCCAGTGCTAGAGATGTCATCGGTCGTGGCTGCCCAGTGCTAGAGATGTCATCGGTCGTGGCTGCCCAGTGCTAGAGATGTCATCGGTCGTGGCTGCCCAGTGCTAGAGATGTCATCGGTCGTGGCTGCCCAGTGCTAGAGATGTCATCGGTCGTGGCTGCCCAGTGCTAGAGATGTCATCGGTCGTGGCTGCCCAGTGCTAGAGATGTCATCGGTCGTGGCTGCCCAGTGCTAGAGATGTCATCGGTCGTGGCTGCCCAGTGCTAGAGATGTCATCGGTCGTGGCTGCCCAGTGCTAGAGATGTCATCGGTCGTGGCTGCCCAGTGCTAGAGATGTCATCGGTCGTGGCTGCCCAGTGCTAGAGATGTCATCGGTCGTGGCTGCCCAGTGCTAGAGATGTCATCGGTCGTGGCTGCCCAGTGCTAGAGATGTCATCGGTCGTGGCTGCCCAGTGCTAGAGATGTCATCGGTCGTGGCTGCCCAGTGCTAGAGATGTCATCGGTCGTGGCTGCCCAGTGCTAGAGATGTCATCGGTGGTGGCTGCCCAGTGCTAGAGATGTCATCGGTGGTGGCTGCCCAGTGCTAGAGATGTCATCGGTGGTGGCTGCCCAGTGCTAGAGATGTCATCGGTGGTGGCTGCCCAGTGCTAGAGATGTCATCGGTGGTGGCTGCCCAGTGCTAGAGATGTCATCGGTGGTGGCTGCCCAGTGCTAGAGATGTCATCGGTGGTGGCTGCCCAGTGCTAGAGATGTCATCGGTGGTGGCTGCCCAGTGCTAGAGATGTCATCGGTGGTGGCTGCCCAGTGCTAGAGATGTCATCGGTGATGTCAGCCCTCCTGGCTGAAGTTGCCACTGATATCTATGCTGCCGTTCCTATGCTTTGTGAGTCCCTCTCCCCCTCTTATTCATAGACGTACCCCTGTACCGTATGCTGCGGGCTCGCTTTGTGCTAGTAGTTTTCTTGTTGGTTTCTCAACATCTGAATGTGATGTGCCATTTGCAGACTCTCCAAAGCCATCATAATCATGGAGGAAGCCTTCTTGTCATCTTCCCACATCATGCAAATTGTCTTTTTATGGCACGACCTTGTATACGCAGGATGCGGTGTAAATGGTGATCGGCGCACACTCATTATCCTGTTTTCTGGCGGATGGCGCTGTTAGGTAGTTTAGGCGCTCTTGGATTATTGGTGGTGATCATTCTCTCGTCTTCAGCGAATGATGGGAGTAGATGGTGGCATTTTATGTGCACCTGTGTGTTTATGGTGACTGGCTAAACCCTTTGATATAATGAGGCTGTGCTGCTGCACAGGGCAATTACCCGCAGATCTCTGGACCAGGCGCAGGGTTAATTGAGATGGTCCTGTTTATGCAGGCTGTTTTCTAGAGGAGAATCTGTGAAATTAAATTTGCTTGAAGCCACTGGCATATTTTTATTTAAGCGTCTGTAGTATATAATTACTTTATTGATCCGAGAGGAAATGAGTTGCGTTAGTGAGGCTTTCTTATTTTATTAGGGGCTTCATAGAGGCCTCTGCTTATTAAAGACACATGTCTTGTTTAAGCCAATCTTAGTTTCTGGTAATTTAAGAGGTTAAAATACTTAGTAATTAGTGACAGATCTCGTTACAGAGAAGACATTCCTGACCCATTTATTAATATAGTTGCCACCAGAACAGGCCTCGTTAGGAAGAATCACAATGATTACTTACATCTTTCAGAGAAGCGATCTGCTGATGAAGCTGTATTATGGGATGTGTACGGCAGGCTGTCAGAACCATGCCGGCTCATTATCTGGACAGAAAATTTGGGTTTGGGTGACATTAGGATTTTCTGTTTCGGGCTGTCGTCCCCATCATGGTGCGGACCACCATTTCTGGTACGGCCACAGATCTCCTAACCTGGACTCAACAGTTTAATATGTCACTATGAGACGATGGTGTCCCGGTCAGGAGATCTGTGGCTGCTCCGGATATTTCAATCCGCAAGCAAACCATGAATTGCAGATGCGTGAGGCAATTCATCATGAGGCCTCTTCTTTTAGGACTTCATGGTGGACCACAACTTTGTCATCAGCTGTGTCCGAGATGGCCATAAGATTAAAAAAAAAAGAGAAAATACCCTGCAGTTACTAAATAAATAGCAATAATGCATGAAAATAACATGGGGTAATTAGTTAATATTGTTTTGATCGAAAAACAAAAGCCATCCCACCGCGTCACAGTGACCCTACTCGGGATGGTCCTAACCTCTAGTATTAAAACCTTACCATATGTAAAATGTGAGTAAGGGCCGAGCAGGAACGGGTCCCTGACTAGTGGACACCCGGCGATGGAGAGCTATATAAACATAATGTCCAGCTCAAAGGAAAGGGAGGTCAAGCTCTTATTTGCTTCGGGTGCATAAAACGAAATAAATGAACTGGAATATTGTGTTAATGGAATAAAAAACCATTGTATTTTTTTTTTTTTTTGCGAAATCGTCGATAGTGATTTTCACATGTCAGCATAGTGCGAACAATTCTCCATTGAAATCGATGACGTCCGAGGTTTTCCATGGACTCATTGACTTACATGGTCGGTCACGATCCAAATTTTGGATTGAATTCGGGCATGCTGCATTATTTTTCTATATATATTTTGGACCAGTATGAGCAAAAATAATCTGACATGTGCACGACCCCATAGAGTAAGGCTACTTTCACACTAGCGTTTTCTGCAATTTGTCACAATGCGTCGTTTTGCAGAAAAAACGCATCCTGCAAAAGTGCTTGCAGGATGCGTTTTTTCCCCATAGACTTGCATTGATGACGCATTTGCGACGGATTGCCACACGTCGCATCCGTCGAGTAACGGATGCGTCGTGCTTTTGCGGACCGTCGGGAGCAAAAAACGCTACATGTAACGTTTTTTGCTCCTGACGGACCGCTTTTTCCGACCGCGCATGCGCCGCCGGAACTCCGTCCCCACCTCCCCCGCACCTCACAATGGGGCAGCGGATGCGGCGGAGAAATGCATCCGCTGCCTCCATTGTGCAGTACGTTAAACGCTAGCGTCGGAATCTCTCCCCGACGCATTGCGACGGGGAGATTCCGACGCTAGTGTGAAAGTAGCCTAACAGTAATAATCAGAAATACTGTTCTTAAAATGCAAAGTAATTGAGTTTAATATTGGCCTTGTGTTAATCTGCAGCAAGTGTAATTTTTCTATAGATTACCGCAGATGGTTTCAGTGGCTCCAGTTTGGAATGTATCCTGACGAACATGCTCATGTTTTTCAATACTTTTGTTGTTTTAGATGACGGGCTCCAACGAATTTAAGCTCAATCAGGCCCCCGAGGATGGAATATCTGCCGTCAAGTTCAGTCCAAACACTTCCCAGTTCTTACTGGCTTCCTCCTGGGACTCTTCTGTCCGCCTGTATGATGTTCCTGCAAACACAATGAGACTGAAGTACCAGCATGCCGCTCCCGTCCTCGACTGCGCTTTCTACGTACGTGTTTTCTGATAAAGTTCCTTTACTGCTTGGTGTGTGAATGTGACCAGTTCTAGAACACATGTTTGTTTTTCTATGGTAGGATCCTACTCATGCCTGGAGCGGAGGCCTGGATCACCAGTTAAAAATGCACGACCTGAATACAGATGGAGGTAAGTGTGTGAAAAAGAAATGGCTTTTTATTAACTCTTGCCAATTTTCATTTTTACACCCCCCTTTTTCCACCCCTTCTTCCAAGACCCATCTTTTTTTTTCTTCTGTTGACGTGGCCATATGAGGGCTTGTTTTACCATAAAATATACTGAATGACAGAAAAAAAGGCTAAATGAGATAAAATGGTAAAAACAAAGCAATTTTTCCGCTGTTTTTTGGGTTTCGTTTTTATGGCATTCGTCAAACATGATTCTCTAGGTTGGTGCGATTACAGAAATATCAAACCTGCATAGATTTTGAGTAGTAAAAAGAAATTTCAGAAATTTGGAAACTAAAAAAATAAATTTGGTTTGTATTGCCATTTTCCAATACCTGTAATGTTTTCATTTTTCAGTGTATTGAACTGTGGGAAGTATTATTTAAATGATACAAATTTGGGATCCATGTAATGTCTAAATTATTATAATTTTTTTTTATAATATTTATATTAAAGGGGACCTCTTCACCATGTTTTTCGTGGCAAACTGGACACCATGAAATAGTGGCTGCAGAGTGGAATACAAAGGTGTTTTTTTTGTTTTGTTTTTTTTTTTTTTTTTTTTAATTTATTTAGTTTCGTCCCTCTGTGGCAGAGATATTGGCAGTCAAATATTTGGCACCTAATGAGTTAACTTTAGTTAAGTCCAAGTGGATAATACACACATTAATACATAGTTTTCACTGGGGGCGTGTACTTCTGCCTCCTGTATGACTCTGACCAATCATATGCAGGCCACATAGAAGTGCAGAGGGATCTGTGATGTCATCAGTGTCACATGTTGTATGACACAGCACAGAAGTGTGGAGCTATTAACTGGAGTTAATATAACAGCGCTACACTTTTGTGCTGTGTAATATATCTTCAATGCTTATTTAGGCGGCACACTCCGGCTTGTAGGACCTGTGGCCCTAGGTCATGTGACACCGATAACATCATCACAGGTTTGTTTGCATAAGATTCCAACAATAAGGCGAGATTAGGCGAATTTATAAACTAAAAAAAAAAAATTGTTCTACTTTGCAGTCATTATTACATCGTATGTCCAGTTTAACATGAAAAATTTGGTAAAAAGTCCTCTTTAATCTTTTCATAACCTTGCGATTTTCTGTTTGCTTTCTTTTTTCCTCCCCCTTTTTCCAAGAGACATACTTTTTAGTTATTTATGTTTTTAATTTTTCCATCAATTTAACCGTATGAGGGCTTGATTTTTGCAGGAAGTCTTACTTTTTTACCATATAGTGTACTGGAAAATGGGAACAAAATTCCAAGTGTGGTGAAAGTGCAATTCCACAATTTAATTTTTTTTTTTTTTTTTAATAACCATTTTCATTATATGGTAAAACTGACCTGTCGGTATGAGTTGTGTGTTTTGTTTTTGTTTTTTCATGCGGTGAACAGAAAATGCCAAAATTTGTAAGATTAAAAAAAAACTTGCATCACCATTTTCCAAGACCGTTAGTGGTTTCATTTTTGGAGGATCTGGGGCTGGATGACGGCTCATTTTTTGTGGTTTGAGCTTATGTTTTTATTGATGCCATTTTGGGGCAAATATGATGTTTTGACGTAAGTATAAGTCAAAGGTTTTGGAGGGTTTAATGCTATGGTTTAGGCAGTGGAGTGAAGTATCCCCTTTGAGAAAGCTGGACCGCGAAACGCGCGTCAGGGGCATCTGCGATTCACCCCTATTCATGGGTAAGCATGTTGATTTACCTGCAGTAGTTCTAGATCCATGGTCGATATAGGATTCAGGAATTATATGATAGACTTTGATTGAGTGAGTCTCTGAACTCTGCGTGCTGTGACTATAATCATGCTGATACCATGAGGGATTACATTGTGTCTCTCACCTCTTCCCTATCTTATCACTAGTTTTTTTCCTCTTTTTCTCCTGTTTGGGTCTGTATTGTAATATGTACGTTGATATATTTGTATGTACTATTTAATCGAATAAAAATCTATTTTTTTTTTTTTTTTTTTTTTATATAATGATTGGTGGGACATTGCATTTACTCCGTTTTTTTTTTTTTTTGTATATATAGTGGAGTGAAGCTTGTTGTTCTTTATTGTATTTGGCACCCAGGCTCTGGCTCAAAAAAACCAACAACAAAAAAACCCCCAAAATGAAACCCCCTTTTAATATTGCACGTCTTATATTACGCAATAAGGTATGTCACCCCCAGTAAAGGTGTTACTGCACTGAAGAATCTGGAGCATACCTTGCCGAGTGCTGGATCCCCCATGGATCGTGATAGTATGGCTGGGGGGGTTCCTCATTTATACTTATTGATGACCCCCATATGCTGCAGTCCTATAGAGAAGTAATTCAGTGGTGGTGCATGCTAGTACATCACTCCATCCAAACGGGTAACCAGGGAACACCAGAGCACCATTCTCGGGATTGGGTTAAATGGCATTATGGTCCAACCATCTTTACTACCAGTAAAATTATGGTCAATAAGTGCCATTTATATAAATATAGCGTTGTGTTAGCCAGCGACTTGTGAATATAGACCTGACCAGTGTGTCACATAAAGTAAGACTTCATAGTCGTGGCCCGAGGGTGTTATTGATTTTTTATTTATTTTTTTTTTATGTATTTTTTTTTTTTTTTTTTTTCTTGCAATGTTTGTTTTGCAGAAACCGTGGTTGGGAGTCACGATGCTCCCATTCGATGCGTGGAGTTCTGCCCCGAGGTGAACGTTATGGTGACGGGCAGTTGGGACCAGACGGTGAAATTGTGGGATCCGCGGACGCCATGCAACGCGGGAACGTTTTCTCAGCCTGATAAGGTTTGCTTGCTCTTATTATAGGATTTTTTTAGACTGTTTGCTGAAATTTTATCTTTTTTTTTTTTTTTTTTTAACGTTAGGCGGCGTTTTATTCTCTTGTAAACTTATTTGAGTTCTGCCGCATTGCTGCCTGCCTTCCATCATATTTCGCTATGTGAAGCATAAGTTCTGTGCTCAGCTAAAACCAATTGTTTCTTCCGCAGACCTCACATAAGATTACAGCGCCAGCATTTAAGTTATTACATCCTTTTTCTCCTTCATATTTTCTGCTAAGTTACTGTGTCAAGATGAAGCAGGAAAGCTTTTCCTTCCACTAAATCAACACAGCGCTTCTGTGCCTGTGCTTCCTCTTAAATATACTGACCAGTTTGGAGCCATCATTACAGGGCCTGCACTCCATCTAAATGGCCGTCATTTTTACCCCATCACGACTGAATCTACTTCTGGCGAGACCTTTGTGCGGAGCAGAATAATTGCATTGTTTCTTGGTTTGATTTATGGGTGTATGTGGCCGGTAAAAGCCGGTGATGAATAGCTGACAGGACGGCGCATAATAGACGGCCACTGGGAAAGCGCCTACCTATTGGCTCAGACAGCGCGGCACGTCGGGTTTCTTCATTTTCTGTTTTTTACTTTTCTTTCCTTTCATTCTCCTGACATGTGTCCACCCACTCGGCGGCTTGACACCATGGTTTGGGGTGATGGATGAAACCGGTGGCTAAAAAGACTACTTCCAATCCAGGTGTGACACCAGTTTGTAAAGAAGATTTAGCATTCTCCGAGAGATTGTTTCATTACAACTGTTCGTTCTTCTCCCTCCTCCTCCTGCACTTGTGCTATGGTCGCTGTATGTCTTGGTAATGGTGGCAGCAGTCGTACCTGTGGCATTAGTGTAAAGTGGCCAGCGCCGCCGCATTCATTTGTAATTTTTCCTGCTGCTTACACTCGGGTAACGCTCGCTCTAGTTCTTTCACTTGTTTTTATGCCATACTGTTTCTTATGTATTCGCAAGCAATCTAAGAGGCGTCTCTGCAGCATCCCCCCCCCCCCCTGTATTTCAATATAGGGGGCACAAGGTGTGTGGTTATCTATACTGAAAACCCTACATTAATTTTACACCCCATAAGAGACCCTCTAGATATAATCGGACCCCTAAGGGGAGGCTCTGATAGAAATCGGTCTACTGTCACTTGAAAAAAAGCCATCACTTTTTTTTTTTTTTTTTTCTTTCATAAAATAATACACCTTAAATACACCTGGCTATAGTTTTTTTTTTTTTTTTTGGGGTCCGTCGTGTAAATTAGGTTTTTTTTTCTCCTCTGTACCTATGGATGAACACCGAATCCTTGTGTTAGCTTGACGTAACTTAAAGGGCTTGTGAAATATCTATATCCATCATTAAAAATCTAAGTCAACCACTGCCTACCTATTTGCTGCTGATCTGATGCTTTCCAAGTTGGCTACTACTCTCTTAATTCCTTGTGCCACGCGACCAACTCTCTCTTGCGTTGGTGATCCGCCTCTGTCAGTGATCGGCTGCAGCTGGTCACACATCAGAGATTGTCTGGTCACTACTTCCTTCTGCGGGGATGGAAGGACCCAATCAAGGCTAAAATGCGAAATTTAAGAACATCAGCAAATTACGTGACCAAAAACATTTGTGCGCTTTGTGACTTGCTGCCGTGTGACTATTTTACAAAAGCGCTGTTGCTTTAAGGCTACGTTCACATTTGCGTTGTGCGCCGCTGCATCAGCGACGCAACGCACATAAAAACGCATGCAAAAACGCTGCATTTTGCGACGCATGCGTCCTTTTTTGCCGAAATTTGGACGCAAGAAAAATGCAACTTGTTGCGTTTTCTGCGCCCGACGCTTGCGGCAAAAAAAACGCATGCGTCGCACAACGCAGCACAACGCATGTCCATGCGTCCCCCATGTTAAATTTAGGGGCGCATGACGCATGCGTCGCCGCTGCGTCGCCCGACGCAAACACGCAAAACGCTAATGTGAACGTAGCCTAAGAACATGCAAGTCACAGTGACGACTTGCAACCAGCGGCAGAAAATCCGACTCGCTTGGAAACCTTAGCATCTGTGTCGCGGCAGGTCGCAACGTGACGCCATCATTAGATGCGATGTTGCACTATGACCCTGTAATCTGAATGTCGCTCTGCAGACTCGGCCATACTAAGGACCCACAACAGGCTGAATGCTTTCTCCTGGCTCCCACCATTGCTGTCTCATAGAGCCTGGAGAATAAGCATACAGGTCGCTTCATCCAATAGATCGTTATCTGGGAAGAAACTGAAAATCTCTGGGTGAGGGGGCGCCACTTGGGTTTTGTGGGCTGAAATGATGTAAACTGCTCTTTACTGATTGTTCTTGTACGTTGGCCGGCGTAATGAATTCTCTCCTAACCTTCATTGTGCTTGTACCGTAGCCGCTGTAGCAGACCATGTTTATAACCGCGCGGCCATGCGCCGTGGATGGATGCAGAAACTTTGACAAGTTCAGTAATTGACTTTCTTTGTGCACAGCTCCCAGGCTCGAGCGCTTATGGTGTGAATTGATGACATGAAAATGTTTTGCAGCTTTTTTATTTATTTATTTATATGAAATACTGTGGGACTTCTTGTCTTTTGATGGCTTAGACGCAGAAACCTTAATTTACCAGCTGACCTCTCCGGCGCTGCGTTCTGCTTCATTTGTCTTACTTTGGGAACATACTAATAAGATGTTGACATTCTGTGCAGACTTTTTACTTGTATTGAGATATATATATATATATATATATATATATATATATATATATATATATATATATATATATATATATATATATATATATATATCTATCTATCTATCCTCTCATATCTGTGTCGCCTGTTGTTCATGTTTGATTCAATGCTACATATGAAATGTCTCTTTTCTCCCGTAGGTGTATACGCTGTCTGTGTCTGGAGACCGGCTGATTGTGGGCACTGCCGGTAGAAGAGTGTTGGTATGGGATCTCCGGAACATGGGCTATGTGCAACAGAGACGTGAATCCAGTCTAAAGTACCAGACCCGGTGTATCCGAGCATTCCCCAATAAACAGGTAATCGGGAGAGGTCACCACATGTTTTTATATTTGTCACTATGTGCAGTAGCAATATATCCCAACTGTTAAAGGATGCATGGTGTTACTACATGCCAAAATATTGATATTTTATATTGTATTTCTTCCTGGTTGGTTTTTCAAAATGCATTCGCTCCTCTTTAGGAAAACAAAAATGAGTAACAAAATTTCATGTTGCACCAGTCTATCAGCACTTTCATGTTTTAGAAGAAATTAAAATGTGAATTCTTAATGGTTTATATGGGCAAGGCTGAATTCTGATAGCTGTGTACGGACTGTGATGTATGGACTACATTTCAAAAACCTGACCGGCACATCCAAACATAGACTAAGTGTGAACAGGTGCTGAACCTAGAGTCGCCAACTCGTATATAGTTAAGTAAATAAGGCAGCACACTGCAGCGCTAGAACATGCAAACTTGAAATACGAAATTTGAACTGCATTACTGCACTAGAAATATGAAAAATGAGAGCGTTTAGCGCATAAAAATGGCCAATTTTATGTGTACCTGGTAGCCTCTTTACGGCATCTCTCTTATACCAGGTCCTACACTTGCCTTCAGCGTCGGACTGGAGCACCTTGGGCCCACCAGAGAAAATCATTCTTGGGGCCCACTATGTAGCTACATAGAAATAGATACAAGACCACCAATTGTGCAGTAAAAAGCGCTAATATCAGGGTATAATATAAGGTAGTTCACGTCTTAATAATGTAGCAAGGGTTGGGGTAGCCCCCTCACAGAATATAATGTAGCCCCCTCATAAAATATAATGCAGTCCCCTCTCATAGAATATAATGCAGCACCCCACAAAATATAATGCAACACTCTCAGGTATGACGCAGTCCCCACCACAGAATATAATGTAGCCCCCCAGGGCCGTATTTAGAGTTTCTGCTGCCCTAGGCACTTTTAGCTCTGCCTCCCCCTTTGGTGAGTATGACACTATCGGCAGTGACTTTGGCAAGAATCGCTGATGTGAAAGTCGCCTTTTGCAGCAGATCGGGCAGTTTTTCTGCATATGCCGCGTAACGGATCACTTACGGCAACACTGCGTTCGGCCTCATTCATTCCCTATGGGATTTGCGGCACTTGCCGTGATCTGGCAAATGTGGTACCATACCTCCCAACTTTTGAAGGGAAGGAGGTATTAAGTTTGCGGCGCGCATAGTGCGCCGCGACAAATTTTAGGCCACGCCTCTGACCAGACCCATTTCACAACTAGTCACACCCATATCCACGTCCCAACCACACCCATTCAGCACTGCTAATCACACTGTTTTATATACAATAATTATAAGCAAACAAAAATATGGCCACACATGATGCTCCATCCTGTATAATGGCCACACATGATGCTGAATACTGTATAACGGCCACACATGATGCTCCATACTGTATAATGTCCATTGGCCACACATGATGCTCCATACTGTATAATGACCCCCCTCCTGTATGCATGGCTCATCTCCCTCCTATCCCATATACATAGCTCATATTACCCCTCCTGTATGCATGGCTCATATCTCCCCCTGTATGCATGGCTTATATTCCCCCCCTGTATGCATGGCTTATAGTCCGCCCTGTATGCATGGCTCATATTCCCCCCTGCATGGCTCATAGTCCCCCCTGCATGGCTCATAGTCCCCCCCCCCCCCCCTGCATGGCTCATAGTCCCCCCCCCCCCTGCATGGCTCATAGTTCCCCCCCCCCCCCCCTGCATGGCTCATAGTCCCCCCCCCCCCCCTGCATGGCTCATAGTCCCCCCCCCCCTGCATGGCTCATAGTCCCCCCCCCCCCCTGCATGGCTCATAGTTTCCCCCCCCCCCCCCTGCATGGCTCATAGTCCCCCCCCCCCCCCCCCCCCCCCTGCATGGCTCATAGTCCCCCCCCCCCTGCATGGCTCATAGTCCCCCCCCCTGCATGGCTCATAGTCCCCCCCCCCCCCCTGCATGGCTCATAGTCCCCCCCCCCTGCATGGCTCATAGTCCCCCCCCCCCCCCCTGCATGGCTCATAGTCCCCCCCCCCCCCCCCTGCATGGCTCATAGTCCCCCCCCCCCCCTGCATGGCTCATAGTCCCCCCCCCCCCCCCCGCATGGCTCATAGTCCCCCCCCCCCCCCTGCATGGCTCATAGTCCCCCCCCCCTGCATGGCTCATAGTCCCCCCCCCCCCCCCGCATGGCTCATAGTCCCCCCCCCCCCCCTGCATGGCTCATAGTCCCCCCCCCCCCCCTGCATGGCTCATAGTCCCCCCCCCCCTGCATGGCTCATAGTCCCCCCCCCCCCTGCATGGCTCATAGTCCCCCCCCCCCCTGCATGGCTCATATGCCCCCCCCCTGCATGGCTCATAGTCCCCCCCCCCCCTGCATGGCTCATAGTCTCCCCCCCCCCCCCCCCTGCATGGCTCATAGTCCCCCCCCCCCCCCTGCATGGCTCATAGTCCCCCCCCCCTGCATGGCTCATAGTCTCCCCCCCCCCCCCCCCCCTGCATGGCTCATAGTCCCCCCCCCCCTGCATGGCTCATAGTCCCCCCCCTGCATGGCTCATAGTCCCCCCCCTGCATGGCTCATAGTCCCCCCCCTGCATGGCTCATAGTCCCCCCCCCTGCATGGCTCATAGTCCCCCCCTGCATGGCTCATAGTCCCCCCCCCTGCATGGCTCATAGTCCCCCCCTGCATGGCTCATAGTCCCCCCCCTGCATGGCTCATAGTCCCCCCCCCCCCCTGCATGGCTCATAGTCCCCCCCCCCCCCCCCTGCATGGCTCATAGTCCCCCCCCCCCCTGCATGGCTCATAGTCCCCCCCCCCCCTGCATGGCTCATAGTCCCCCCCCCCCCCCTGCATGGCTCATAGTCCCCCCCCCCTGCATGGCTCATAGTCCCCCCCCCTGCATGGCTCATAGTCCCCCCCCTGCATGGCTCATAGTCCCCCCCTGCATGGCTCATAGTCCCCCCCCCCCCCTGCATGGCTCATAGTCCCCCCCCCCCCCCCCTGCATGGCTCATAGTCCCCCCCCTGCATGGCTCATAGTCCCCCCCCCCCTGCATGGCTCATAGTCCCCCCCCCCCCCTGCATGGCTCATAGTCCCCCCCCCCCCCCCCCCCCTGCATGGCTCATAGTCCCCCCCCTGCATGGCTCATAGTCCCCCCCTGCATGGCTCATAGTCCCCCCCTGCATGGCTCATAGTCCCCCCCTGCATGGCTCATAGTCCCCCCCCTGCATGGCTCATAGTCCCCCCCCCCCCCTGCATGGCTCATAGTCCCCCCCCCCCCCTGCATGGCTCATAGTCCCCCCCCTGCATGGCTCATAGTCCCCCCCCCTGCATGGCTCATAGTCCCCCCCCTGCATGGCTCATAGTCCCCCCCCTGCATGGCTCATATCCCCCCCCCCCCCCCCGCATGGCTCATATTCCCCCCCCCCCCCCCCCCCCCGCATGGCTCATAATCCCCCCCCCCCCCGCATGGCTCATATTCCTCCCCCCCCCCCCCCTGCATGGCTCATATTCCTCCCCCCCCCCCCCCTGCATGGCTCATATTCCCCCCTGTATGGCTTATATTCAGGGGTGGATTAAGGGTAGCCAGGGTCCCGGGCTGTTCACACACTGTGGGCCCCCCCGGTCATGTGACGGGGGTCATGTGACGGGGGTCATGATATACCCGAACCAGATTATTCCAGAAAAAGGGCCGGGCCCTACTCTACTGTAACCTATTAAATATTTGTTAAAATCTGCAATACAATTTAGGTATATCTTGACCAATAATATCACATACAAGGAACAAATACCACCGTACCATGACCAGACCACAAATTACAACCACAGTGATCGAATAATATCACATACAAGGAACAAATACCACCGCACCATGTCAAGACCACATATTACCACTTGGTGACCAAATAGCACATACAAGGGACAAATACCACAACACCATTTCCAGACCACATATTACCACCACATAGTGACTGAATACTACAATACTGATCAGTAAAAAAACAAACAAAAAAAACACACAATACTATCACCATAAGTGCCAGTATTCACAGGAGATCTCTACTTAGTATGCAGTGTCTGTGTAGAGGTAATACAGAGATCACTGGTGACATTGTACACAGGACCTCTGTATATAGTATACAGTGTATAGTGTCAGTGTATAGGTAACACTGACTCACCAGTGACGTCTCTAGGTGAAGTCCTTCATCTTTCATCCAGCACAGACCGCCATCATTCCTTCCAGCCAGGACTCGTTTCTGCAGGAAATAACACAGTTATCTCGAGCTCCGCTTGCAGAACACATTACTTAATTTTTCACAACTTCTACATTACACCACATGAAGAAAAAAAGGTGATATAGTGTCACTCTGCACAGTAACAGGACCGCCCCCCCATTTAAAACAGTATACTCAAAAAATAAAATAAATACATCACTGCAGTAATAATATCCCTTAATTAGCCCCTATGGTAATAATATTCCCCACCCCATGTATCTCATTCCTCGCTCCAGCCATATGTTCTCCCATCCTGCACTCATGAGTATCCATTCTACACCATATGATCTCCCCATCCTGCCCCATATGATCTCCCCATCCTGCCCCATCTGTCTCCATCGTATCCATCCTGCCCCATGATCCAATCCTGCCCCATGTCTTTCATTCTACCCCGTGTCTCCAATCATGCCCTGTGTCTACATTCTGCCCATGCCTCCAGTCCTGCCCCCAGTGTGTCCAGCAATCTGCCCCCAGTGTGTCCAGCAATCTCCCCCAGTGTGTCCAGCAATCTGCCCCAGTGTGTCCAGCAATCTGCCCCAGTGTGTCCAGCAATCTGCCCCAGTGTGTCCAGCAATCTGCCCCAGTGTGTCCAGCAATCTGCCCCAGTGTGTCCAGCAATCTGCCCCAGTGTGTCCAGCAATCTGCCCCAGTGTGTCCAGCAATCTGCCCCAGTGTGTCCAGCAATCTGCCCCAGTGTGTCCAGCAATCTGCCCCACTGTCTCCAGCATTGCCCCCAGTGTGTACACCGTTTAACTGATCAAAAAAAAAACCAAACAGTCTCCTCACCTGTCCACGCTCCCGGCGGCGAGCTCCCTTCTGCAGCGCACACTCGCCGGCGACTGACAATGACGTCAGACGCCGGCGACGTGTGCGCGCGGCCGACTTCAGCCGCCAGCCTCCAATTGGCTGGCGGCTGTTGTTGTTAACTATTGACGTGCGGGCGCGCGCCCGCACATCAATAGAAAACCGCCGCAGCGCCGGAAGGGGCCCGGTGAGCAGATGAGAAGGGGCCCGATGCGGGCCCCCTCTCTCTGCCCACCGTGTCCGGGGGCACGTAAACGCCGCCCGGCGGGCATTCACAGATGATTTTCAGAGGGTTAATCTGTGCGGTAGCCCAGGGCCCCCCCAGACCACTGGGCCCTGGGCTACCGCCCATATTGACCCTCTGATAATCCGCCCCTGCTTATATTCCCCCCTGCATGGCTTATATTCCCCCTTGTATGCAGGCTTTTCTCTCCGCTCCTGCTCGGCGCGCCGACTTATGTCCTCCTTCATCCCTTCCCCCCCCCCCCCCCCGTCCCTCATACTCACCTGTCCCACTGCACGGCCGTGCCGACATCCCTCGCGCTCTGTCCCGACTCCAGGCGCCGGCGCAGCACCTTCTTCTGCTTGAGCGGTCATGTGACACCGTTCATTAAGATCATGAATATGCGCATATTCATGATCTTAATGAGCGGTGTCACGTGACAGCTCGTTCAGGACGAGCTGCAGTGCAGACGCCGAGACCATCGCTGGAGCAGGCAGGGTGAGTATTCAAGGCGGGCGGGCCAGCGGGGGAGGGGGCCCTGGAGCGGGGGAGGCCCTGCCAGCAGGTGTCAGTGCCAGGGCCCACCGGAGGATCCTCCGGTTCCCCGGTGGGCCAGTCCGAGCCTGCTTGCCTTACCTCGCTGAGAATAAACGTCTCCATCTGAATGGGTACATGTGAAACCTCTTCCTAGACTAAAATTCTCTCTCTCTCTGTGGAGGGGTACTGGATGTATTGTGATGTATGGACTGGCTGTGCGTCAACTAACCCAAACTCAATAGTCTCCTATGTGCTCATGAGGCTGTTGGGTTTTGGGGCAGGAGACTTGCGGACCGTCCATTAGAATATGGCCTAAGGGTATGTTTCCACGGGCAGAAACCGGCAGCGCTTTGGACGCAGCACATGTCCGCTCCGTCCAAAGCGCTGCCGGCAATTGAACGCAGGTAATTCTGCATGTGTGGTTTTTTTTTTTTTTTTTTTAACCATGTGGAATCACCGCACCCGATACATTGGACGGTGATATTTATCTTGCAGAGACGGAGCGTCTCCGCCAGATAAATTGACATGTTGCGGTCTGGAAAGACACGCTGCGTGTCTGTTTACGCAGGAAAGCCGAACGCGTCCCTCCGCATAGTGGAGTTGGGATTTCATGAAATCCCCTCCACTACGCTTTAACATCTGAACACTGCGGCTGTATGCAGCGTCCAACACGCAGCATTTACTGACCGTGGAAACATACCCTTACGCTTCTCGAATATTTTTTATTTATTTTTTTTACGGAAAATTGATTCAAGATGAAGGATTTGCAAATGTTAAATACTGACAGGTTTTCTTTTCAGCTGTTATTTTTTTCAGAGAAAACTTAGGCTGGCTTCACACTTGCGTTTTTATCTGCAGCGTTTGTACCGCAAAAAAACGCATGCGTTTTCTTCCCCTATGTTTAACATTAAAAACGCATGCTTTTTTTTTTAGACGCGTTTGGTCGCGTTTTTGAACGCATGCGTTTTTTTTGCTGCATGCGTTCTTTTGCAGAAATGCAACATGTAGTAATTTTCAGAGGCGTTTTTTAACGCAAAAAACGCATGCGTTCGTATGCGTTTTTTTTTGTGGCAAAAAATGCATTGGAGTCGATGGAAACGCATGCGTTTTTTAAGCACATGCGTTTGGTTGCGTAAAAAACGCATGTGTTTTTTTTATAGAAAAAAAACAGAAAACACACTGATATGCCACCCCCCCCCCCCCACCATAAAGGTGATAAAGGGATCCTAACCCTAAAGGGATCCTAACCCTAAAGGGATCCTAACCCTAAAGGGATCCTAACCCTAAAGGGATCCTAACCCTAAAGGGATCCTAACCCTAAAGGGATCCTAACCCTAAAGGGATCCGATTCCTAACCCTACCGGGATCCTAACCCTGATCCTAACCCTACCGGGATCCTAACCCTGATCCTAACCCTACCGGGATCCTAACCCTACCCCTAACCTAACCCTAAAGGGATCCTAACCCTACCCCTAACCTAACCCTAAAGGGATCCTAACCCTACCCCTAACCTAACCCTAAAGGGATCCTAACCCTTAGGGTTAGGGTTAGGGTCCCTTTAGGGTTAGGTTAGGGGTAGGGTTAGGATCCCGTTCGGGTTAGGATCCCTACCCCTAACCCTATCTATTTCTGTTTATAGTGGGATTTTTACTTGATTTTGATGATTGGCAGCTGTCACACACTTCTCATCATGCGTTTACAAAATGCAAACGCATGAAAAAACGCATGTAAACGCGTCAAAACGCCGTGTTTTTTTTCACCACATCCTAAAACGCATGCGTCTAAAAAAACGCAGCGTTTGCACGCGTTTACATGCGTTTTTGCACCATGCGTTTTTTTTTTTTTTTTTAAACGCAAGTGTGAAACAAGCCTTAGTTTAAATAAAACTTATTTCAATTTGTAGGCTTGCAATGCTATAAAAGTGACTTTTAGAAGCCAGAATTCTACTGTAATTAACAGACCAAGCAGGGCAGGGAGAAGCCGGCGGCTAGAAGGATAAGGGTCTTCTGTCTCTGTGCCTTTTGCATTCTGATAGCTTCATAATTCCTGAACTTTTCCATTGAGATTATTCTAATCGGCTCAAGTGCTTTTTCCAATTTCCCTACCATAACTTCCATTTCTGGTTGTCTCAGGGCTACGTGTTGAGCTCCATTGAAGGCCGAGTTGCTGTAGAGTATTTAGACCCAAGCTTGGAAGTCCAGAAGAAGAAATATGCCTTCAAGTGTCACCGGCTGAAGGAGAACAACATTGAGCAGATCTATCCTGTGAACGCCGTGTCCTTCCACAGCGTCCACAACACCTTCGCTACAGGTCCGTTCACTTGTCCTCACCAGGAGAGATCTCGCCCCACTTTGTACCCCACTTGATTTCCTACATTACCGCACTGTTTTCTTGTGACCTCATACATAATGGTGCTAACTTCGCCTCTCCTTACATTCTGCAGGTGGCTCAGATGGTTTTGTTAATATTTGGGATCCTTTCAACAAAAAACGTCTGTGCCAGTTCCACCGCTACCCTACAAGCATCGCCTCCCTGGCCTTCAGTATTGACGGCAGCACTCTGGCAATCGCTGCCTCCTACATGTACGAAATGGATGACATTGAACACCCCGAAGATGCTATCTTCATACGGCAAGTGACAGACGCCGAGACAAAGCCCAAGTGAGGCAGCTTCACCTGCCTTTACTCCCCCAGCACCAAGATTTTTTTATTAATTTTCCCTTGCCTCATGAATAGCGTTATTGATGTTGAGGACAGATAACTATGGCTGACTGTAGGGCTGGGGGAGATTTTATCACATCCTCCCAAGCTTTCAATATCCGTCAGTTGATAGACGTCTGACAGATAAAATTATACTCAGTTGTTTTATACAGAAGCGTGTCGACCTCCTCTGCATTTCTTGCCCTTCATTATTTCACCTGGAGGACTCCTGACTGACTCGCCTGCAAATGCAGCTATAAGATTGTCTGTCTGCCGGTCACAGTGTTCAAGATCCCTCTGTCCGCGTCTTCTTTTCTTTCTTTTAATGTTGCATTTTCTAGTTTGTCACTTTTTCCTCTGTATATAATACCCAACTTTCCCTTACATTGATGGACATCTTTGTAAATAAGAACAATAAATATGGAACCCCTTAGTAAATTGTGTTTACCGCTCCCTCTGTGTGTGTTCATGCACTTCTCACTCTGTTTTAATGCCATCTGCCAAATCTAACTTTATTAGATTGGCATTATATAAATCATATTATAAAATATATATTCTATAATTTTTTTTTTATATAAGGTATCATTCTCCAGTCATGCTTTATGCACTTCCAATATAGATATCTACATATCTATAGATTTTTTTTTTTTTTCTTTTTTTCTTCTTCATGATATCTACTATATAATTGTCTAAGGGTCAAGGGTCACTTCCGTCTGTCAGTCACAGATATTCATTGGTTGTGGCCTCTGTCTGTCATGGAAATACAAGTCGCTGATTGGTCGTGGCAAAACGCCCACGACCATTGCCAAGACCAATCAGTGACGGCCATAGTCTGTCAGCGAAATGGCCGCTGCTTTACTGCCCTGCAGTCAGCGCTGAGCGCTCACACAGGGTTAATGCCAGAGTTACCGGAGCGTGGTGTAATGCACTCCGTTACCGCAGCTATTAACCCTGTGACCAACTTTTTACTATTGATAATGCGTATGCAGCATCAATAGTAAAAAGATCTAATGTTACAAATAATAATAATAAAAAAAGGTTATTCTCACCCTCCAACGTGGCGCGCTGTCCTCGGCAGTGCAAGCGGCAGGTTCCGGTGCCAAGGATACTATGCGAGAAGGACCTGCCATGACGTCACGGTAATGTGACCGCGACGTCATCACAGGTCCTGCGCTCATACCAACCCTGGGACCGGAAGCTGCCGCGTGCACCGCACACAGGCGCCAGGATTTGAAGGGGCCTTCGGAAGGGGAGTATGTTTTGTTTTTTTAAGTCTTTTTTTAACCTGTTACATACGTGGCTGTGCAATATACTACGTAGCCTGTGCTATATACTACCTACATATTCTAGAATACCCGATACGTTAGAATCGGGCCACCATCTAGTGTAATATATAAAAATTATACAGGTGCTTTTCAAAAACTTAGAGATCATAAAAAAGTTTGTCTATTCTTCAATACAAAAAGTGAAACTCATATATTATATAGTCTATTTCACGTGTTTATTTCTGTTAATGTTGATGATTATGGCTTACAGCCAATGAAAACCCAAAAGTCATTATCTCAGTAAATTAGAATACTTTGACACCAGCTTGAAATTTGATTTTGTATTAAAGAACTGAAATAAATTAACCTTTTGATATTCTAATTTTGTGAGAAGCACCTGTAAATATTATATAATTATAAGAAAATACACAAAAAATAAATACTAAAAAAAAAAAAATTCATGACTTATTTTCTTAACAAGTATCTAAAAAAATAAAATCCTAAAAAGACTGAGGCCTTATATTGTAGATGGATAATAGGAGAAATAATGCCCCCAGGACGTTTCTGAGGGGTATATTTCAGTTGTACCGCATCAGCTGGTGATCCTTTTTACATGCACAGGATATAATATACTGAAACGCAAACGTATTTGACTTTTTTGGCTGTAATAGATACAGAAATGCGGGACTACATGTGGGCAGCGCTCAGCCCATAGGGTCACGGCCATATTTCCATCCCGTCTGTCTGGCAGGACGGAGGCCCCTGATGATCTGCACTTACCTGATCTAAGCAGGTAAATCCCTTTAATTACACTTGTTTCTGAGTCTACGCAACGACTATGTCACGTGAGAAGTCTATGATGTATCCTCTCATGTAGAGGACGTATCTACATCAGAATTTTTTTTCTAAGCGATTTGTAAAGGCATCAGGGTCTGTAGAGAAATGTCTAGATACGTACCAAGTTATGTGGCTGCAATTTATTGGGGGCCATTTTTCTTTGATGATGTGCCCCATGATGTATTGCGCCCATCCCAGTACCTCCATTCCAGCGCTACAAGTCATCAAGGTGCTGATGTAGGAAATGTCCATCCCCCGGCGGGATATCCCAGGCAGCTTAGCTGCGCAGCGGTGCGTTTTCACCCTTTGCCCTATTGACCTGCTGTAGCGATAACCATCACGAGGACATCAGAGAATCAGAGGCAACATCGGAAGTACCGATAAAGGTGAGGATACCGCCAGGTAATTACCTCATGAGCATGGACCATGGCCATGAGACCGCAAACAAGCCGCCATTGTCCTGAGCACCTCTGTACGGGGTGGGGAGACATATCAGGGGAATTGTATTTGGTCAGGTTAAAAGATCATGTTACGTGGAAACATTTTGTGGCCGCTGATCTGGAGCAGCTCTGTCTGTCGACCTGAAGAGCTCCTTTGTGGAAGGTTTAAGGACTCGCTGACAAGGAGCGATGGGGGAAGTGCGCTCCAAATAGACACTGAATTTTCTACATTCTCACATAGCTGCATCATAAATTTGTGCACTAATGTGCCAATTACAAGTCCAGGGTCCTGTGCCCTCATACATGAGACGTGGAATTAATCGAAACATTTTGACCGTTTGAAGACCTTTCTTGACCTCATCAGTCCTTAGTGTTAAACAACTTAAAGGGGTTATCCAGGACTATATTATTATTTTTTTTTTACCGTTGGCCTAAGAACTAACAGGTAGTTTCTCACTACCTGCCTGTTGTTCCTGGCGCTGATCTCTGTAGGCACTGACTGCTCCTGCCGGCGATTTCTGCAGCTTCGCCTGTTGTCACGTTGACAGAGCAGCGGCTTCTCTTCTGCTCTGTTCTGTTGATGGGCCACGCCAATATCGGGCTGATTGTGAGCAGCTGGCCTTGTATAAAGACTACTGGACCAATGGACATAGAGCGGAATCCACGGCTCTAAGGGATGCAGACTTTTTCCAGCACTGCATCATTTACGTCGAACTTGTGTTTTATTGGACACTTGTTTTCTCGTTGATTTTTAAATGCACTAATTTCACCTGGAAAGTGTCCAGTCTCTGGAATCAGTGTTTCCATTCATTGACAGCAGAGGAAGACGTGCGGACTGGATCTCATGTATACATATGGTAACCGTAAAACAATCATTCTATTACTCTTGTTAGTGTCTCAGAGGCTTCAACTGAGCCATTGTTACATATGAGACTGTATGTTGACTCTTGTTTTATGTTAATTTGTGAATGCCTGCTGATTACCTATTGCCTCAGCCCACTGCAGTTTACCAATCTACACAACTATTAATAACTAGATGGTGGCCAGATTCTAACGCATTGGGTATTCCAGAATATGTATGTATGTCGCGCTGTGAGTGGGGGTTAAATTCCGCGCCAATATTGCTGATTGGTCAATTCACGGCTGGACTGCGTCTGTTGCTGATTGTTCGCAGGATGTTGGGGGTTCAGGGCGCTGGATGTCGGGGGTGCAAGATTTAGCACAGCCACGTAGTATATAGCACAGCCCACGTACTATATAACACAGACAGCCACGTAGTATATAGCACAGCCCATTCAGTATGTAGCACAGCCACATAGTACATAGCACAGCCCACGTACTATATAACACACAGCCACGTGGTATATAGCACAGCCACATAGTAGCACAGCCCACGTATTATATAACACAGCCACGTAGTACATATCAGTCACGCAGTATATAACATAGCCCACGTAGTATACAGCAGTGTGGGCACCATATCTGTTAAAAAAAAAAAGTTATATACTCACCCTCCGGCGTCCACCGATGTGCGCATCAGTGGACGCCGGAGGGTGAGAATAGCACCATTTTTTTTTTTTTTTATTTATTATTTTTAACATATCTTTTTACTATTGATGCTGCATAGGCAGCATCAATAGTAAAAACTTCGTCACGCAGTGTTAACAGACTGCGTTACGCCGCGGTGTAACGTAGTCGGTTTAACGGACTGCTAAAACGCTATGTGGGCGGCGGGAGCTGACTGGGGGGGAATAGGGAGCAGCCATTTCGCGGCCTAACTGTGCCCCTTCGCTGATTGGTCGCGGCCAGGACCAATCAGCGACTTTGGATTTCCGTGACAGACAGACAAACAGACGGAAGTGCCCCTTAGACGAATATATAGATAGGATAAATATGCAATCGCACAGTGAAGAATCACCTCCTCTCACCTTCCTCCAATCCTGGGGAAGAATGTCCTGAAAGGGAGCTGTGGATATTTATAAAGAAGTCGTTGGCCCCCTCTGCAAAGAGACCCTCTTCAGGAACAGCCTAAGGAACCATGCCTCCATCTGGTGGAACACAGGTCTGCTCCTCTGCCCATCACTGAGCCCACAAAGACGTTTGGAGGACCCCGGTTGGGACTGTACTATATGTGGCTGCACCTTTTTACACATCTATTTGAAGTATTCGCCTGTTTTTTTTTGTTTTTTTTTCTTTTGTTAATGGGTGCACGGGTTGGGGTTTCCCAGATATTATTGGCTGATCTGTGATTTAAAAAAAAAAAAAAATTTCTAATTTCTCCCTTCCACTCAGAGAGAGATTTTATGTACAGTGCTGTGCAAATTAATTGGGACAAAGCAAAAAAATAAAATGTTATAATTAGTTACATACTAATTCTGAAAATTACCTTTTTTTTCCACTGGCTGGTTGACCAAGATTTATTTATTATACCGTATATTAAAACTGGTTTGAATCACTGACTGGTAACCAACTTACGATTTAACTTAAAAAAATGCTTTGTCCCAATTAATTTGCACAGCACTGCACATCTGAAATTTTTAGATGGTTTAGCGAAATGTGACACTTTTTTCACCACTTCGTTTAAAGAACTTTTTTTTTTTTTATATTTTGCATAAAATTTGTGAAACGTTCTCCATTTTGAAGAATTTAATGAAAAAGAAAAATTGTTTTTAACTCATCCAAACGCACATGAATTCATGGACCGTCGGAGAAGAAATAGAAGAATTCCGCGGATATGACTCGGGGCAACTACACAAGCCTGAAACGCGTAAATGAACGCTGTCATTGTTTTGGATTTTAAACTGTTTATGAATAAAGCCATGGCAATATTTTATCCTCTGGACTATACGTTTTTATTTTAAAAAATGTTGTCAATGAAGACGTCAACACGAAAAAAGAAAATTGAGCTAAAAGGAACAAGAATGAATCGAGCCCACCAACTTCAAGAATTTGCTGCCTAATGTATTCCATCTCCTGCCAGGAGCCACTGTCCCAAAATAATGTTATTTATTTTGGCTGTCAATGATTTTAAAGGGTTATCCTCAATATTTAAAGTTATCCCCTTTTTATGCGTTACATATTGTTGGGAGACCAGCAGTCGGACCAACGGCGATCTGTAAACGGTTCTTGAAGTTGTGTTGAAAGCAGGAAAATGTGCAATCTTATGGATCTTGGCCGCTTTGACATGGGCCAAATTGTGATGACTAGGTGACTGGGTTACAGCATGGTAAGACTGCAGCTCTTGGGGGATTTTCTTACCTAAAGTAGTCCAAAAACGGACACATGGTGAAGTGTCAACAGGATAATAAGCAACAAAGCCGGTGGTGACCCCCAGACCTCAACACGGAGCAGTAGAAGAAGGTGACCTGGTCTAATAATTCTGCAAAAATTGTTGAGGAACATGATGAAAAGATCAAGGTGGTGACTTGGCCTCCAAATTCTCTAGATCCCAATCCGATCGAACATCTATGAGTTGTGGTGGAAGAAGAAGTCCTCACAGTTTACAGGTAGTTATGGCCGATCAGTGTCAGGGGTGCTGCTGTGTCAGTCCAACTTTGATGTCCACCGCACAAGTCCCATCATTTAAGGCACATTATTACTTAAAGAGACAGAATGAAGAGTAAGACGAGACTAAAACAATAAATTGAAAAAAGTTACTCTTCTAAAATAATAAATGTGCTTGAATATCATAAACTCATAGTCTATTGTGAACATTTTCCAGTTTTGGTACTCTGCCCCCAATCCTTAGGATACCCTGTAAATATCTGGATGGTGGGGGTTCGATTCTCACACTTTGGTATAGGTAATATCTAGGTAGTGCCCGGGCAGGACCTTCCTCCCATTCAGGACAGTTGTAATATAGACGTAATCCAAGCCTTGCCGCAGATGTGATGACTTGTACTGACATCATCGTAGATGTCTAAGATGCTTTTAGTTGACGTCCTCAGACCTGTGGTTGGGCAAGGACTAGTGCCCGTATTAGGCTCATGATACTGTCCTTAAAGGGGTTGTCCACTACTTAAATATTGATAATCTGTCCTTTGGTATTAGATCCCAAATTCATACAGTACCTTATTGAGGTTTTAGGTGGCTGTTCACACTGGATTTCAGCAGTACGGGCCAACCGTACATGTAATATTCAGTTGATGTGCATTCGCCTTATGTGAGAAAACCAAAGGATAGGGCATATTAAATTCCTAAATGGCCGATGCAATCTCTAAAGCAGATATATCACCAGATTTTTCAATATAAGCTACATACATTATTTGATAGATCTCGAAGACCTAATGAGACTGATGTGTTTATTTTGAAAATCCATCTGAGTGGTTGTATAATTATACAATAATAATAATACAGCTAGAACTTCGCTCATAAAACACTCATTTAAATATTAGGCAGAAAACTAATCAAAGGATTATACAGACATTCTAACACTGTCACAGTAAGTACACCAGTCTCATCAGGTCGATGAGATTTATTTCATACCATATGTAGTGTGTATTGGGAAATCTGATCTGATGGCAGATCTGCTTTAAGGGTATTTTGAGGAAGTCCAAAACTATTTTCCAATGGAAACCGTTTCAGGAAACGCTTGTACTTTGTTGAGGTTTTTTTTTGAACGTTTTCATTTCCTGAAGTAATTTGTGAGGCAGTTTTCAAGCATTTTTGCAGAGCTTTTTTTCTAGCAACCTTTTCAACGGAACATTTTCCATGAGGCCAGTCAAAGAAATTATATGCCGGTTTTTGAAAAGAGTCTTTAAAGCATTTTCAATCGATTTTGTTCAGGCATATTTTACAGCAGACCTGCCCCCCCCCCAAAAAAAAACACCTAATAAAACTACCTTTGGAGTATGGTGAAAGTTTTAGGACTTTTTGAAGCAGAAACTGAACAAAAACTCTCCAAGTTTTTGAGAAGGATTCGGAAGCATTTATACGGTTTCTGTTCCAAAAACTCCTAAAAAATCCTCCGTGCTAATTTTTCCCCTATGTTCCCACGATGAGCTTTCGGTGAGTATTTGATATTGTAGAACTTCTGCACCATTTCTGCACGTATTATTGAAATTAGGTTACTTGCGTTTTTTCTTGTGTTTTTTTTTTTGTCTCTTGTCGGTGTGCGATGCTTTAACTAAATTTGCTTTGTTTTTGATACTTTTTGTTTTGCTTTGGCAAAACATTATATACACTGCTCAAAAAAAATAAAGGGAACACTAAAATACCACATCCTAGATATCTCTGAGTGAAATATTCCCCTTGCAAATTTTTATTGATTGCATAGTGGAATGTGTTCAGAACAATAAAACATAACAATTATCAATGTAAATCAAAATAAATGTCCCATGAAGGTCTGGATTTGGAATGATACTCAAAATCAAAGTGGAAAATCAAATTACAGGCTGATCCAACCTCAGTGGAAATGCCTGATCACAAGGAAAAGATGCTCAGTATTGTGTGTGCCCTCCACGTGCCTGTATGACCTCCCTACTGCACAACGCCTGGGCATGCTACTGATGAGGCGGCGGATGGTCTCCTGAGGGATCTCCTCCCAGACCTGGACTAAAGCATCCGCCAACTCCTGGACAGTCTGTGGTGCAACGTGACGTTGGTTGATGGTGCGAGACATGATGTCCCAGATGTGCTCAATAGGATTCAGGTCTGGGGAATGGGCGGACCAGTCCATAGCTTCAATGCCTTCATCTTACAGGAACTGCTGACACACTCCAGCCACATGAAGTCTGGTATTGTCCTGCATTAGGAGGAACCCAGGGCCAACAACACCAGCATATGGTCTCACAAGGGGTCTAAGAATCTCATCTCGGTACCTAATGGCAGTCAGTCTACCTCTGGCGAGCACATGGAGGGCTGTGTGGCCCTCCAAAGAAATGCCACCCCACACCATTACTGACCCACTGCCAAACCGGTCATGCTGAAGGATGTTGCAGGCAGCAGAGACGGCATCTCCAAACTCTGTCACATGTGCTCAGTGTGAACCAGCTTTCATCTGTGAAGAGCACAGGGCGCCAGTGGCGAATTTGCCAATCCTGGTGTTCTGTGGCAAATGCCAAGCGTCCTGCACGGTGTTGGGCTGTGAGCACAACCCCCATCTGTGGATGTCGGGCACTCAGACCATCCTCATGGAGTCGGTTTCTAACCGTTTGTGCAGACACATGCACATTTGTGGCCTGCTGGAGGTCATTTTGCAGTGCTCTGGCAGTGCTCCTCCTGTTCCTCCTTGCACAAAGGCGGAGGTAGCGGTCCTGCTGCTGGGTTGTTGCCCTTCTACGGTCCCCTCCATGTCTCCCCTGTACTGGCCTGTCTCCTGGTAGCACCTCCAGCCTCTGGACACTATGCTGACAGACACAGCAAACCTTGCCACAGCTCGCATTGATGTGCCATCCTGGATGAGCTGCACTACCTGAGCCACTTGTGTGGGTTGTAGAGTCCGTCTCATGCTACCACGAGTGTGAAAGCACAACCAACATTCAAAAGTGACCAAAACATCAGCCAGAAAGCATTGGTACTGAGATGTGGTCTGTGGTCCCCACCTGCAGAACCATTCCTTTATTGAGTGTGTCTTGATAATTGCCAATAATTTCCATCTGTTGTCTATTCCATTTGCACAACAGCATGTGAAATTGATTGTCAACCAGTGTTGCTTTGTAAGTGGACAGTTTGATTTCACGGAAGTTTGATTTACTTGGAGTTATATTCTGTTGTTTAAGTGTTCCCTTTATTTTTTTGAGCAGTGTACTTATGCGCAGATTACATGCATTTTTTATGCTTTTCCGTTGCAGCTGTGTTTCTTTTTTTTTTGCCTGCGCATCTAATGTAAGTCTATGGGGAAAATCCGTATTGAAAACTCAGTAAATCTGCAAGAGACGTGACATGTTGCGGATTTGAAACTCGCACTGCAGGTCAGTTTACGCTGAGTAAAAAAAGAAGCGCAGCGGGTATGAAATCAATAAATCCCATAGTCATCAAAAACGCACTAAATGCTCATCGTGGGAACGTAGCCTCAAACTCGCCGTCTGCGTTGTTGCTATAGGAAGATGTTTCAGGAAAACGCTGGTGGTGTATTTCCTGGCGCATCATTTTTGACGTCTGCGGACGTTTTCTCTCCGTCTTTGCTGACGATTTTTTTTCTCCATTGTGCATATAAACTAACGGGTGACCCTCAAAGAGAAATGATCAGGTCACTTCTTGTATCCGCCTCACAGCTTTCATAGCCTGACAATGATACAAAAGATGGAACATATGTACAAGTCATCGGATATTCCTGTGCATATGTTTATTATGATTTTTTTTAGCTCTTTTTCAGGTGTGCACACATCCTTAGTGGGAAGAATTGAAAACAGCCTCCCAATTGAAAACATATGCATGCTTGGCTGAACTGAGCATGCATACATTTGTGCTCAAAAGTTTACATACCCCAGCAGAATTTTTTGCTTTTTTGGCCTTTTTTCAGAGAATATGAATGATAACACCAAACCTTTTTCTCCAGTCATGGTTAGTGCTTGGGTGAAGCCATTTATTGTCAAACTACTGTTTTTTCTCTTTTTAAATCATAATGACAACCCAAAACATCCAAATGACCCTGATCAAAAGTTCACATCCCCCATTTCTTAATACCGTGTATTGCCCCTCTAACTTCAATGACAGCTTGCAGTCTTTTGTGGTAGTTGTGGATGAGATTCTTTATTTTCTCAGATGTTAAAGCTGCCCTCTCTTCTTGGCAAAAAGCCTCCAGTTCCTGTAAATTGCTGGGCTGTCTAGCATGAACTGCGCACTTGAGATCTCCCCAGAGTAGCTGTATGTTATTGAGGTCAGGAGACTGAGATGGCCACTCTAGAACCTTCACTTTGTTCTGCTGTAGCCAATGACAGGTCGACTTGGCCTTGTGTTTTGGATCGTTATCATGTTGGAACATCCAAGTACATCCCATGCGCAGCTTCCTGGGCTGATGATTCCAAATTTGCCTCCAGTATTTGCTGATAACGTGGTGCATTCATTTTTCTTTCATATTTGACTAAGTTTCCTGTGCCTTTGTAGCTCACACATCCCCAAAACATCAGCGATCCACCTCCGTGCTTTACAGTAGGAATGGTGTTCCTTTCATCATAGGCCTTGTTAACCTCTCTCCAAAAGTAACGTTTTTGGTTGTGGCCAAAAAGTTCAATTTTGGTCTCTTCACTCCAAATTACCTTGTTCCAGTAGTTTTGAGGCTTGTCTCTGTGCTGTTTTGCATATGGTAGGTGAGATACGTTATGGCATTTGCTCAGTAATGGCTTTCTTCTGGCGACTCTACCATTCAGCCCATTTTCTTCAAGTTCCTCCTTACTGTGCATCTTGAATCAGCCACATCACTAGTTTTCAGAGAGTCCTGTATTTCAGCTGATGTTATTTGTGGGTATTTCTTTGCATCCCGAACAATTTTCCTGGCAGTTGTGGACACATTTTTATTGGTCTACCTGACCGTGGTTTTGTTTTTACACGGCCCCTGATTTTCCATTTGTTGATCACAGATTGAACGCTGCATTATCAATTCCGTGGATATCTTTTTGTATCTCTTTCCTGTTTTATACAGTTCAACTACCTTTTCCTGTAGATCAGTTGACAATTTTTTTGCTTTTCCCATGACTCACAATCCAGAAACGTCAGTGGCTGGATGAAAGATGCAAGAGTCTGTCTGGTTCCCAGAAACTCACTCCGCTTGTAATCAGTATGTCTGCATAAAAGCTAACAGGTCACAGGCAAAGATGTTACCTTTAGTAGCCATTCTAACCCATTTGTGTCAACTTCTGTGCAAAAAACACCAGGGTATGTAAACTTTTGATCAGGGTCATTTGGATGTTTTGGGTTGTCATTATGATTTTAAAAAGAGAAAGCACAGTAGTTTCACAATAAATGGCTTCACTCAACCACTAACCACGAGTGGAGAAAAAAGTTTTGGTGTTATCATTCATACTCTCTGAAAAAAGGCCAAGAGAGCAAAAATTTTGACAGGGTATGTAAACTTTTGGGCACAACTGTATATATATACATATATATGCAGTAAATTAAAGTGCACAAAGGTGGAGCAGCGAGTCTTTGTTTTTGCCCAGGGATTAGGATTAAGAAATCTGCTGGAGGTATTTCTCCTGCCGGTCTTATCTCAGGAGTCCGGCGCATGTGGGTCAGAAGAAGGGTTAACCATATCATACGATGGTGTCGCGGCGTCCAGGGGGTGCCTTATTACCGTCACAGGCGCAGATTTTGATTTATGATGCAGACGTAACCTTTGCCTTCCAGCTCCATCTTCCTACACGGCCCCTGGAACACATTCTTCATTGAACAAGCTCGATATTCATAATAATAACAATAATCATCATATAAAAGCGCTTGCGTTTTTCCTTTCTTCCTTCTTGCAGCCCTTAGCTTAATTTGCCTCATTATGCTGTCTGAGGAGCTCTTTATAATCCCACTCTCCTGCAGAGATGGCTTTTACATGTCAGCTCCTTTTAGTCCCTCTTCGGGCTGCAGTCTCGCTCAGGTTTTTTTTTTTTTTTTTTTCCTGAAAGCCGCTCAGACGAGAAAAAGGAATTATTCCATTAAAGAGGAACAATTTTTGTAATGCGACTTAGAGTGTTCTGCAGAAGTGTACCAAGTTTCCCTCAATCTCCGCGGTATTATTCACTCATTTAGTTAAATGATGTTTCTAATTCCTACGTAATTACCTGTAATGAGGGCCTCTTTCTCTTCTGATGAGATTTTAGCTTAATATGAGATGGCGTTTTTTTATTTTCTCTTTTTTTTTTTTTTTCTTTTTTAAGGGGCTAATTACCTTTTCAGAGGAAAAGCGGAGTTTGTTGTCCAGAGGCTACAAATTATTATTATTTTATTTTCTTCCAGCCTGGCTGCCGGTAAATTATGAAATTAGGTTTCACGAGCGCATTAGTGCTATTTGGAAATGACTAGAAGATGGGGGTATTATGGCGACCCCCTCTACTGCACCCCCCAGCTCCTTTTCTTACAGGTCCGCTCTCACCTAATTAGCTTACAGATCGGAAAAAGGAGTAGAATACAGATATTACCCCCCATCAAAATGGCCCCATCACCAAATTTCTAATGCCCAGCTGCAAAACCAAGTCCGTCCTTGTCACTCTTCATTTTTCACTAATTTAATGATCTTGTCTTTTCATTTTTCTTGTACATTATTGTGTCTTCCATGTACGGATACAGCAGATATGTCGTTTAACACTTTTGGTTGAGATATCTTAATTTTTATGAATGGAAGTAGTAATATGGCTGTTTAGGTGCTCATCTCCCAATAAAATGATATCTTTTTTTATAAGATTTGTGAAATCTAGTGTAGAACTTATATGCAAATCATTCTGTAAGTGCACTGGGGGCGTGTCAGTGCAATAAACCCTCATCTTCCAAGTGCATTGACACGCCCCCAGTACACTTACAGAACGATTTGCATATCTTCTACACCGCATTTCACATGACTGACGCATCGAATCTCTGCAAAAAAACATAAATAATTTATATTGAAAGACGTCAGCCTAGTAGTCAAACCACTACATCTATAAACATGCTGATAGGTTATCTTAAGTGATAAGGTGCTATCTAAGCATGCTCAGGTGCTAACCAAGTGTCTTTGGGGGGCTCGAAAAATATATTTTTTTGCTGCATGTCTGGTGGCTGTTACGCAAGCGCAACCCTTCAGGGATTGTCTGTTTGTTAGTCGACCCCTGCATGTGTTGAGGCTGTCGAACAGCCACCAGACATGCAGCCGCGGGGACTCGAACATACTTTTCGAGCACTCCGAAGACGCTCGACACAACTTATGTACATGAGTGAAGCTGTTCCTAGAAAAAAAAAGCAGCCAAAATCGGATGCGATCCAGGATAGAAAAGACACAAGTGCAGAATGTATTCTGTTTACTTTGCTCTATTTTACCAAGGTTTGGTTTAGTACAGGTTTCATACAAATGTGTATGTTTGGATATAGCTGAATTAGTCATTTAATGCTAGCCTGTCATTGTGGGGCCCAAACAAAACCAAGAAAATGCACATCTCCTGTATACAAGTAATAAGCTCAGTATATACCTACAGTTATGAACAAAACTAAGTAAACTCTACGGAATTCTAAGGTTTCAGGTATAGCGAACTAGTAATAAAACATCTGGTTCTTAGAAGATCTTAAAATTAGGTAAATGGAACTAAAGGTACCATCACACATAACGATTTCGTTAACGATATCATTGCTTTTTGTGACGTAGCAACAATATCGTTAACGAAATCGTTATGCGTGACAGCGACCAACGATCAGGCCCCTGCTGGGTGATCGTTGGTCGCTGCGAATGATCAGGACCTTTATTTGGTCGCTGATCACCCGCTGTCATCGCTGGATCGGCGTGTGTGATGCCGATCCAGCGATGTGTTCACTGGTAACCAGGGTAAATATCGGGTTACTAAGCGCAGGGCTGCGCTTAGTAACCCGATGTTTACCCTGGCTACCATTGTAAATGTAAAAAAAAAAAAAACACTACATACTTACATTCCGGTGTCTGTCGCGTCCCCCGGCGTCAGCTTCCCTGCACTGTGTCAGCGCCGGCCGGCCGTAAAGCAGAGCACAGCAGTGATGTCACCGTTCTGCTTTACGGCCGGCGCTTACACAGTGCAGGGAAGCTGACGCCGGGGGACGCGACAGACACCGGAATGTAAGTATGTAGTTTTTTTTTTACATTTACAATGGTAACCAGAGTAAAAATCGGGTTACTAAGCGCGGCCCTGCGCTTAGTAGCCCGATGTCTACCCTGGTTACCGGGGGACTTCGGCATCGTTGGTCGCTGGAGAGCTGTCTGTGTGACAGCTCTCCAGCGACCACACAACGACTTACCAACGATCACGGCCAGGTCGTATCGCTGGTCGTGATCGTTGGTAAATCGTTTAGTGCAACGGTACCTTAAGATGAACAATAACACAGGACAAATTACATTGTGTCATTGTTTATTAAACTAGGCCAAAATGCAGAAGTACTATTTGAAAAATTAAGTACACCCAATGGGTAGATTGTACAACCACGTTTAGCAGCAATAACGAAGTAAAAATCAAAATAAATGAACTGGAGAATAAGTCGGTATACATGCAGCGTGTAGGCGTATATTCACACTGGCCACTAAGCAAACAAAATGAATGAATGCCCTGATGTAAAATAATAAACAGCAATAGTGCATGAAAATGATATAGGGAACTTAGTTAACTTAATTTTGATAAAAATAAAAAAAAATGAAAAGCCATCGCACCGCGTCACAGTGACCCTACTCTGGAAGGTCCTAACCTCTAATGTTAAAACCTTATCAAATATCTAATGATGGAAATGTGAATTAGGGCTGAGAAAGCCCCAACTAATGGACACCCAGCAATGGGGAGCTATATAAACGTAATGTCCAGCTCGATATAAAGGTAGGCAACACCCCTATTTGAACAGAACACAAAAACCTGAAAGAAATTACGGTAACTGGAATATAAGTTGGTATGGCTGCAGCGTGAAGTAATAGTATGACTTACTCAGCCTTTCACATCGTACTGAAGCAACATTGCTTAAAGGGGTTATCCAGCTTTAGGGCACAAGTATGTAGTCATTCTATATGACTGCAGACTTGTGAATCATCACAGAGTGCACTGTACACACTGTCAGGATTATACGATGCTGGAAGCGGACGGGCGAGTGACTGCAAGTATTGATTTGCATGCATGCAGTCACATGCCGACTAGACGTGCGCGGCCTCTCTCAATACAACTGAGTTAGTTCTTTTGCCTATCCAAAGAGAGGACTTATGTATATAGAAAGACTGACCTGAACGGTGGTTTGGTTGTACTCACTCCAAGGTTATAGATTTATCCAGGTGGACAGTACGCTCGTTGAAGTGTACATTCTCAGAAGTGAATGCTTTTAGTGTAGGTAGACGCTGGAGTCTTTACAGTACCTGTGAGCAGGTGTCCAAGTAGAGTTAGTACTGGTGGATGCGAG
Source organism: Ranitomeya imitator (assembly GCF_032444005.1). NCBI lineage: Eukaryota > Metazoa > Chordata > Amphibia > Anura > Dendrobatidae > Ranitomeya > Ranitomeya imitator. Next base: position 812,024,961 of record NC_091283.1, read on the forward strand.
CTAGGGTAGCGGGGCTGCAGCTGTCACCAGACCCAAGTTCCCTGCCAAGTCTGGAGAGGGATTTGGTTACTGGTCCAATTGGAGTCTCCTTTCTTACCTTACAGTTGCCCGAATGAAAGAATGATCAAGTGCCCACTATGGCTCACCTATGTACCTCGGAGGAGAAAGTAGTTGAGCTGGAGGCTTCACAGTTGTCTCAGGGAATCGCAGAAGAAGAGACCAGGCCTTTGATACCAGACCATTTGTGATGGAAGACTCTATCAACATCTATGGTTAGCCCTCAGTTCAAGTGTTTCGGTATTCGCAGGGTAGCCTGACATCCACCTTAGCGGCACTATCCTCTGAGCATTATAGGAGCACTAGCAGACATTAGCACCATGCTGTTTGGGATGAGCTTCGATGGTGCACAGTTACATTGTTAGCTTGGTTAAAAATAAGACTCATGCCCATCAAGTAGAACAGCACAGCAGTCTTTCAGGAGGTAGGAATTGATGGTTGAACTGAGAAGTATAGGATCAGAGACTGTATTGTTGGATTGGACCTGTGAAGTAATTGGCCAAACTCAGTTTATGTACATGTCAATTATTTAAGTGGCAAAATGGGCACTGGCTCCTCAAGTAATAGGGCACCTTGTACCCTTGTAACCGTTATGTCGCCCTGTAGAGAATCTATACAGTAGAGTTTCTATATAGGTAACTTTATGCTTGAACCAGGCGCCAGGCTACGACGTATATTGCTTGTGGTGTGTATGCAGGATGGTTGAGGTCAGAGTCACCAGCACATTACACTGAAGTGTGCCAACCGAGCTTTATTCTACGAGGGTCCTTAGTACAAAAACGGGCAGATATGGGTCCTTTTTGGCAGACAGAATAGAGAGTTCTCATGTAAAGTGAACAATTGAGTGCAGTCAGCCAAAGTTATGCCTGTCGGTCAGTAGCGCTCGGTTATTTCAAGCAGTTTCACGGACAACCCCATTTATGGAATTTCTGGAGACCCTAGTGGATCCAATTTCTGGAACCCTAACGATCAGTAAGTTATCCATTAACATAAGATAGTAGATAACTTACTATTTTGGCAATAATCTTTGCAATCTAAGAGTAAAGTCATTAGATATTTCACAAAAACCATTCTAACTCAGTGAAGCTACAGCCCCCTATATTCAGACACCAAGGGGCTGATTTATCAAAGTATTTGCTCCAGAAAACTTTCTTAAAATAGAAAAGTTGCTTAAAAATTTGACGCTTTTGGTGTTTTCAAGACATTTTTGGCCAACTCCCTTAATGTGGGTGGAGAAGGCGGGACCCAGGGTGGGACCGGACAAGGCTAATCCCACCCATGAAATTCATGAAAAGTGACGGCGCATCTTACTCCAGTCGCTGTCGGGAGAAACATTTCTAGCGAGGCACACGCCACTGATAATATGTGCTGAATCCTTAATGAATTAGTCTGCCTTATTCTCGCACACCCCTCGTTAAGACTCACGTGCGACACGCTGATCTCAATGAATCAAGACCTATGACTTTAATTCCGAGAATAGAGCTGATGAAAAGCCGCCATTGTGGATAGGAATATTGCTAGTTGGGGAAATTTATAGAAATGATTATCTTTCCTTTAACGCACGGATAATGAGTATTTGTTTATATTTTTGGTGCAGAAGTACGGACGATTAAAATGCGCATCACGCCGCTATTCTAACTTAATGCAGCTGGATCTGTGAAATAATGTTTGTGTTACTAATAATTATGTGCAATTCCTGAATGATTAATGAAGGTAAATGATGTCGGAAAATGACAGGACAAAACATTTTGCTAATTAAGAGGCTGAGAATTGCTAATGAAGCTGCAGCTGAAGTTAATTGTCAGTTTTTGGTTCACCATAGAAAACAATTTGTGGATAGCGCTCCCTCATCAATACAGATTCAGCACTTGAGAATTAACATTGCATATGTATAGCACATGGCCACAACAAGAAAGCCGAGGAACAGATTACATGTCGGGGACAAAAAGTGTCTGCCGCTGAAACGACATGACACAAGGAGACCATTGGAGGTGAGAAATGCGCCGGCTCTCCGTCAGTACACCAGAACCACACCATTTTTTGTAGAAGTTCATGTCCAAATAGGTACACTGGTGAATTTTTTATTACTTTTCTTTTTCCAAAAGGGAATTTTGGAAGTTAAACACTAATAGCATAAGACCTCACCGACCATCAGAATGAAGCACAACTAGTATCTTCTGATCCGCAGGGAGTCACCTGTGTCCGCTCCGCCGCATGTAAAATGTTCAGTCTGCTATCATAGCAATATGTCCTGGCCAAGGCAGAGTGACACCAAAGTCTGAACTGTACACTTAAAGGGGTTATCTGGCCTTAGGGTACAAGTCTGCAGTCACTCAGAACTGTGAGGATTCTCCACTGTCGATGCTGTGAGCGAGCGGTCATGTAGCCACAAGTATGTGATTTGCGTACTTCTGGCCACATTCCGACTAGACGCGTCCGACCTTGCTCAGTACTCTTGCATTGAGAAAGGCCATGCACGTCTAGTTGGCATGTGACCACAAGTGAGAAATCACAAATCTGCAGTTGCATCTGGAGCGCCCCCGTAGGACAGTGGGATACTCGGTACCGGGCCCTTCGGTTCTCAAGGGGGATGTCATGGTGGCTGACCCGGTCCGTGGCCCTGGGGAGGTCCATTGTAAATGGGGAAAGTCTTTAAAGGGATAATGTTTGTGACGCCACCTGTGGTATTCGGTCAGGGTGACCGACGCTGCTTAGGGGTCCGCTGGGATTATGTTATGGCAGCTAGTTGGTATACCTTCCCACAGGTGAAGTATGTCCCCAGGGCTTCCCAGTGTGAAGATGATGGATGGTGTGAGTCGCAGTGAAGAACAAGGACACAAGGTTGCAGTCTCTTTACCTTTTTACTGAAGGCTTCAGCGTCCACAGCCCCAGATCACAGGGTCGGCAGAGTCCGGCCGGTCTGAAGGCAAATCCAGAGCCCCCTTATCCAGGAGGAAATCAGTAGCCTTCCTCTAGCGCCTGGATGTTGTAGTACCTCCTTGCTGAGCCTCTCATAAGGTCCTCACAACTGATATTGGTGTTCTAAATGTTATGTCTTTCTCTCTGTCCCCCAGATGGATAGGAACAACCCGTATGACTGATGGCCTGAGGCTTTTTACAGGGACTCTAGCACGCCCCAGCCCCCACAAGTTACCACTGTGCCTCCTGGGTATAGGTCGGGCAGGTAACGTGGAATTCTCTGTCCTGCCAGTCTCTGAAGTAAAGCGTAGAGATCCTTACTCCCTCGGTGTTCTGGCTACCGGATTCTGATCTTCAGAAGGAAGCAGCCTGCTCCTGACTGGTCTCCCTCCGATATTCCTCTTCTGTGCTCTGCTTTCCTGCACACTCTCTGCAATATGTTTGCTTTAGTGTCTTCTTCCAGGAGCTGCAGCACTTCAGGCTCCAGGACTCCGTCCTCCCCCTCTGTCTTCCTGACAGGAACTGAACTCTGAACCTTTTTTCCCTCCAGATCAGGATGTTTTATAGGGGAGTTCACCTAAAACAGGCTTAGAGCTCCCCCTTCTGGTCTCGAGTGTGAACATGTTGAATGCATAGTGTTTACCTGGTAAAAAGATCTACTTTATTGCCTTCAGGTGTAACATCACTCCCCCTAGAGGAGAATGATATTACTGCAACGACCAGGACCCTGGGGCGCTGCGCATCGTGTAACTGGCTGTCAATCAGAATGCCATCAGAAGTTTCACCCTGTTGACACCGCAGAGTGGAAAAGAAGCTGCCGCTCTGTCGATGTAACATCAACAGAGGCAGCTGAATCGCCGGCATGAGCGGTCTGTGACAGGGAAGAACGGCATCGGGAATTAGAGACAGATAAGTAGCAACTACCTGCCTGTTAGCACTTAGGCACATTTTTTATTTTCCAGAAAGTCCCAGGCATACCGTTAAACTATTTATACAAAATTTATTCAACACCGTCCACCTACTTCCCCTATTTCAATTCATTTAGATTAATAAATGAAAATATTGCTCACGTGTGGACAGTTCCTTTAAATCTGGACAGCAATAAAATGTTCTGAACGTCAACAAGATTGCGATAATAGCTATCAGTAATGATCATACATTGTCATTTCTAACGTATAGAAAAAATGTACAATAAAAGGAAAACCCGAAAAAATGAGATTATGGGATAAGCTCTGTCCAGCTATGGCAGGGCACCGGAGGGTTGTGTACAAACCTGCTCATGCTGCTTATAATCCAGGCGTCTCAATGCTGGCATTTTTATTTTCTGCAGAGGGATGGCTTCCAAAAATATCCAGTTATTGATCTGCTCTAATTGACATTATCAGAGATACTATATTAACCATTAATTAATTCGACCAGACATTGCTCACTATCCAAGTATCTGTCATGCCAGAGCGAAGGCAAGAGCCCCGTGTATATGTAATAATCGGGCAGATAAGACTCCTGTCTGTGTTGACACAGAGTGCAAATATATGGCTATGCTGTCAGACATACGTCTCAATACACATCTATCATGGAGGAAATCTAGTGTTTCCATCTGTGTCTCTGACTTGCAGTCCTCCACTATTATTATATGGAGCTGGTGTCTCTCTCCTAACGTCATTACCCGGAGAGGCCTGTCTCCAGAGCTGAGACATGTTAAATAAAGCAGAAGCTTCTGTGCCCAACCCTGCGAGACAGACCCTGTGATTGAGCGCAGTACTAAATCACCCGCTCATCGCCTCATAACATATGCTTACATTTCGCCTTTATCTCTAATCTTTGTTTGCAAGTGGAAGAGGAACGAAGAATGGAGAAATGGGATTTATCAGTCTTTATGTCATTCTTTAAAGAAGCACTCCTCCTCCCATCAAAGTTTTTATCCTCTTAATATATTGCGGTCATCATATTATACAGCACTGTGTACTTACAATTGCTCCTTTTGCCTTTCTACCCAGTTATTTCTTCTCTTTTCCATTAGGTTTATGACATCACATCATTAAAAACTAACTAGCTGACTCCTTCTAAGCTCTATGTAGAAACGGGAGGTTAATTTTCCCTGCATAAATCAGACCTCTCTTCAACTCCTGACCCAGCTGTTCCACTCCTTCCCAATGCCAGGGACTTTTGCAGTGATGACTCTCTCTATATAGAGCTTCGAAAGATTCAGCTAGTCAGTTTTTAAGCATGTGATGTCATAGACCTAATGGAAAAGAGAAGAAGTAATTGGGTAGAAAGGCAAAATGAGTACACGATGCTATATAATATGATGACTGCAATATGTCAACAGGATAAAAATTTTGATGGGAGCGCTTATTTAAAGATGGGACTACGGTTAAATGAAAGGCGGCCTAGCCTGTCAATTTTGGGTTAGTTGGCCAACTATCTAATGTACATTTGGTCACTTTGGTAGTCTGTTGGTGGCAGAAGTCTGGGGAAAGAAGGGTTGTGCATGGTAGATTTTCAAATGCACAGTCCATTGTTTACAGGGGGCATAGTATATTTCCAAAGGTGTGCGGACCACCTTCTAATTATTGAGTTTTGGTGTTTACAAGAAGAACCGGGTGCATTAAGTCAAGCACACAGCCATATGATCTCCATAGACCAACGCTTGTCGTTTTATGGGTTGTACCAAAAAATGTGTTGAGCCTATGTAGGACACGGTTATAGGGTATGATCTGCACTGTACCTAGGCTGGCCATCCACTTTAGATGGCTGATGGTCAAAAGATAGTCATCTCACCCAACTCTCCCATACACAGAAGCACTCATTTGGCTAAGCACTTTTGTGTTCTCTATGAGAAAGACATGTCGGTCGACGTCTTATCTTAAGGAGAACAATGCTATTGGGAGTTTGAAATTGGACAGGCCTCATCGACATCACTCCTGACCATCATTTGGCCGGCGCCCTCTTATACATTAGAACGTTGGCCGAACTATCAGGCTGGGATCATATGGTGATATGTGTCACACAACTGCAATTCTTATGGAAATTGTGCAACCAAAAACATCTCTGCGACTTGTTTTTGCTCTCTATATTAGTGCTGCAATTTTTCTGCAAAAAAAACAACAACGTCCGTATCGCCGACACGTCTCATGGAAGTTGAAGCTGTATGAGACTTACAGGTGCTTCTCAGAAAATTAGAATATCATCAAAAAGTTAATTTATTTCAGTTCTTCAATACAAAACGTGAAACTCATATATAGAGTCATTACAAACAGAGTGATCTATGTCAAGTGTTTATTTCTGTTAATGTTGATGATTATGGCTTAGAGCCAATGAAAACCCAAAAGTCATTTAGAATAATTAACAAAAAACACCAACAAAGGTTTCCTAAGCGTTTAAAAAGGTCCCTTAGTCTCTTTCAGTAGCTCCACAATCATGGGGAAGACTGCTGACCTGACAGATGTCCAGAAGGTAGTCATTGACACACTCCACAAGGAGAGTAAGCCACAAAAGGTCATTGCTAAAGAAGCTGGCTGTTCACAGAGTGCTGTATCCAAGCATATTAACCCCTTCACCCCCGGAGCTTTTTCCGCTTTTTCATTTTCGTTTTTTGCTCCCCTCCTTCCCAGAGCCATAACTTTTTTATTTTTCCGTCAATATGGCCATGTGAGGGCTTATTTTTTGCGGGACGAGATGTACTTTTGAACGATACCATTGATTTTACCATGCCATGTAACAGAAAACGGGAAAAAAATTCCAAGTGTGATGAAATTGCAAAAAAGTGCAATCTCACACTTGTTTTTTGTTTGGCTTTTTTGCTAGGTTCACTAAATGCTAAAACTAACCTGCCATTATGATTCTCCAGGTCATTATGAGTTCATAGACACCAAACATGTCTAGGTTATTTTTTATCTAAGTGGTGAAAAAAATTTCCAAATTTTGCTAAAAAAAAAAAAAATAAAATTGCGCGATTTTCCGATACCCGTAGCGTCTCCAATTTTCGTGATCTGGGGTCAGGTGAGGGCTTATTTTTTGCGTGCCGAGCTGGCGTTTTTAATGATACCATTTTGGTGTAGATACGTTCTTTTGATCGCCCGTTATTGCATTTTAATGCAATGTTGCGGCGACCAAAAAAACGTAATTTTGGCGTTTTGATTTTTTTTCTCGCTACGTCATTTAGCGGTCAGGTTAATCCTTTGTTTTTATTGATAGATCGGGCGATTCTGAACGCGGCGATACCAAATATGTGTATGTTTGATTTTTTTTTAATTGTTTTATTTTGATTGGGGCGAAAGGGGGGTGATTTGAACTTTTATATATTTTTAATTTTTTTTATATTTTTAATCACTTTTTTTTTTTAATTTTAGCATGCTTCAATAGCCTCCATGGGAGGCTAGAAGCATGCATAACTCGATCGGCTCTGCTACATAGAGGTGAAGTACAGATCACCTCTATGTAGCAAAAATGCAGGGTTGCTTTGAACGCCGACCACAGGGTGGCGCTCAAAGCAATCGGCCATCAACAACCATAGAGGTCTCAAGGAGACCTCTGGTTGTTATGGCGATGCAGTGCTGACCCCCGATCATGTGACGGGGGTCAGCAGTGCGAGCACTTCCGGCCGCGCGGCCCGGAGCGCTAGTTAAATGCCGCTGTCAGCGCTTGACGGCGGCATTTAACTAGTTAATGAGCGCGGGCGGATCGCGATTCCGCTCGCGCTCATTGCGCGCACATGTCAGCTGTACAAAACAGCTGACATGTCACGGCTTTGAGGTGGGCTCACCGCCGGAGCCCACCTCAAAGCAGGGGATCTGCCAGCTGACGTACTATTCCGTCAGCTGGCAGAAAGGGGTTAATGGAAAGTTGAGTGGAAGGAAAATGTGTGGTAGAAAATTCCAAAGACATTTCCAAAACTTTGTAGAAAATCTTCCCAAAAGATTGGGGGCTATTGTAGCTACAAAACAGGCGTAACTCTATATTGGCACCTATAGTTTGGAATGGGAGGTCTAACAAGCTCATACAGTTGTGACGGCTTGGTGTCCACATGTCATTGGCCGTCTAGTGTAATGTCTGGCCATAGATATCTGGTACTACTTTTTTCCTATTGGAATAAACATGCATGGATGGTCTATTGTATGGGAAGTTACAACAGACTGATAACTGTCGAACTAGAATTTAACTAATTCGCATTGTTGAATTTTCTCATTGCTCATTCCTCGGCAATCAGGTAAACATGACCTTCCTCTATTTAGTTTCTGCGGATTTACTGTTCCATTTCCATGTAAATCTTTACTTATCCTTTACCTAAGCTGCTTTGTGTATAACTGACCCTATAGCACTCAAGACACATACATGACCCAATGACAGGGACCACCAAGTTGGATAACCAAGAAATAGTCCACCAAAATCCATTTTAGTATCAAATTACTATATCTTAAATTTGCAGGTCGTGCCTATGTAAACATTGGAAAAAATGGAACTGCATGAAGATTTTCTAAAATAACTTTCCCAGAAAGATCATTTATGCCTTCTCCGGGGTCATTGAACATATATATGTCTTCTTTCCATGATTGTAATAACTAATATGGAATACAATGTGCAGGGCCGCATTGGTTACACGAGTGTTCACCAGTCAATCAGTCGATGTTCATTAGTTGATGGACATGATGGTTCAACCACCAACCAACACACTGGTGGACACAGGCAGAAAAGGGCCCCTGTGCAAGAACAATATATGGGCCCTTTGCAGCCCAAGTGCTCCTAAAAAGGCAAAATTGCCCCTGCTTTGGAAGTAGAATTGGTCCCCCTTACTTCTTGGACCGCACACGTTGCACCAATGATATGTCCACCCCTGAGCCAACATCTATCTACTGTTTGTGGCCATGTTTAGAGGCTAAACTGAGTGCTGAAAGGAGAGCAAGATAACAAGAGGAAATGTGATAACAGAAGAACCATAAGTGTTTTGTCCCCATAAGCAAAGAATCCAGACTAGGTCAGCCAGGAACACAATGCCTATATCTACACGTCCATAACCCTGATGGATCTACTTCAGCCTAATGTTGTGCTAATCGGGGTTTTCGTTCAGACTTCATTAAGGTGCAATCTCATCGAGATCACAAGAAATCTCCTTAAATGATAACTTCATAGAGTTTGCATGTTCTCCATATAGATTTTCTCCCACTGCCTGACATAGGGAAATTAAATTTCGAGCCCCACTGTGCGTTACGCATTAAAGAAAAAACAATGTTCGCGATATTTTTAATCATATAAAAATTGTTATGAAAAAAATGAGTAATCTTGTAATTTTCACAACAGCAACTGGAACTTTTTTTTAGACTCATACTTCCTGCCCTTTCTGGATGAGTTTTCACCAGGCTCCTAATCATCAGAGGCAGGATTACAACGACTGACGCCTCAATTCACCTTACATGTTACAAAGGAAATCATTTCTGGAGCCGGGAACCTAATCCTAATAACTACTGTGGGCAAACCGAAAACAAAGGATTTAACCCTGCTGTTCTGTTCGGTCTGGGGAGACCTATTTTGAACTTTGGTATTTTTGGGGTGTTCAAGATGCGGTTCTGAAACTTGTGGTTGATTGACTTAAATGAGGATGGGTCGGTCGGCCACGGGTTTCAGAGCCGCATCTTGAATATTTTAAAGAATATTGAAGTTCAAAGTCGGTCATTTTTGACCAATAGAACAGCAGGGTTAATAAGTCTATTAGTTAAACAAGATCCAGAAAGAATAGGATCAAACAAAGCAAACTCCAACACTCAAGTACTAAACCTAAGGCCACGGTCACACGTTCAGTATTTGGTCAGTATTTTACATCAGTATTTGGAAGCCAAAACCAGGAGTGGGTGATAAATGCAGAAGTGGTGACGTGTTTCTCTTCTAGTTTTCCTCTGATTGTTCCACTCCTGGTTTTGGCTTACAAATACTGATGAAAAATACTGACCGAATACTGATAGTGTGAACGTGGCCTTAGGTTTAGTCCTTTACCACAGCAGTGTGCATGTTTGACCCTATTCTTTCTCACTGTTTTGACACAGAGCCAGTCGGTCCGCCTGCACCTAGTTTATTCCATTATTAACCTTATAGGAGGCGATAGTGTGTCTTATTCATTTTAAGATCCAGACCTGAAGGGTTTTCTGTCACTTTTAGAAGCCCTGGGAACAAGATTTGGAAGCTGTGTCCAATCATTTTGTAATTAATACACAAAGACCCCAAAGGTGACACAAGTGACACCTGCGGAGCCTTAAATGAAGAGTCTCATTCACAAATGACCCTCACTAATTTGATGATGGGTGATAGCAATAACAAAACCTGGGGGGGAGTCGCGCTAAGAAGGTTACAGGTTAATATTCCTCAAATACACACAAAGACCTAACCAACAAAGGGTCATTTTCCTAAATATATTAGCTCTGTGAAATGGCAGAGACAGAGAAAGGACCCTGGAGAAAGGGAAAGGTGTCTTGTTAGACACACCGCCCTGGGGAGGATGAGTGCCATTACTGATGGACACGCTCTCGATCTATAGAGAGGCACGTAAAAAAATATCTATTTGTTTATTTATTATGCATTGCTTATACAGTTATGAAAAAGTTTGGGCACCCCTATTCATCTTAAGCTTAATGTTTTATAAAAATTGTTTTTTTGCAACAGCTATTTCAGTTTCATATATCTAATAACTGTTGGACACAGTAATGTTTCTGCCTTGAAATCAGGTTTCTTGTACTAACACAAAATGTGCAATCTGCAGTCAAACAAAATTTGACAGGTGCATAAGTATGGGCACCCTTATCATTTTCTTGTTTTAAATACTCCTACCTACTTTTTACTGACTTACTAAAGCACTTTTTTTTGTTTTCTAACCTCATTGAGCTTTGAACTTCATAGCCAGGTGTATGCAATCATGAGAAATGCTACTTAAAGTGGCCACTTGCAAGTTGTTCTCCTGTTTGAATCTCCTCTGAAGAGTGGCATCATGGGCTCCTCAAAACAACTGTCTAATGATCTGAAAGCAAAGATTATTCAACATAGTTGTTCAGGGGAAGGATACAAAAAGCTGTCTCAGAGATTTAACCTGTCAATTTCCACTGTGAGGAACATAGTAAGGAAATGGAAGAACACAGGTACAGTTCTTGTTAAGGCCAGAAGTGGCAGGCCAAGAAAACATCAGAAAAGAAGAATGGTGAGATCAGTCAAGGACAATCCTCAGACCACCTCCAGAGAGCTGCAGCATCAACTTGCTGCAGATGGTGGCACTGTGCATCGGCCAACTATACAACGCACTTTGCACAAGTTGAAGCTGTATGGGAGAGTGATGCGAAAGAAGCCGTTTCTGCAAGCACGCCACAAACAGAGTCGGCTGAGGTATGCAAAAGCACATTTTGAGAAGCCAATTTCTTTTTGGAAGAAGGTCCTGTGGACTGATGAAACCAAGATTGAGTTGTTTGGTCATACAAAAAGGTGTTATGCATGGCGGCCAAAAAACACAGCATTCCAAGAAAAACACTTGCTACCCACAGTAAAATTTGGTGGAGGTTCCATCATGCTTGGGGCTGTGTGGCCAATGCCGGCACCGGGAATCTTGTTAAAGTTGAGGGACGCATGGATTCCTCTCAGTATCAGCAGATTCTTGACAATAATGTTCATGAATCAGTGACAAAGTTGAAGTTACGTAGGGGATGGATCTTTCAGCAAGACAATGATCCAAAACACCGCTCCAAATCTACTCAGGCATTCATGCAGAGGAACAATTACACTGTTCTGGAATGGCCATCCCAGTCCCCAGACCTGAATATCATTGAACATCTGTGGGATCATTTGAAGAGGGCTGTCCATGCTCGGCGACCATCAAACTTAACTGAACTGGAATTGTTTTGTAAAGAGGAATGGTCAAAAATACCTTCATCCAGGATCCAGGAACTCATTAAAAGCTACAGGAAGCGACTAGAGGCTGTTATTTTTGCAAAAGGAGGATCTACTAAATATTAATGTCACTTTTCTGGTGGGGTGCCCATACTTATGCACCTGTCAAATTTTGTTTGAATGCAGATTGCACATTTTCTGTATAACCTCATTTCAAGGCAGAAACATTACTGTGTCCAACAGTTATTAGATATATAAAACTGAAATAGCTGTTGCAAAAAAAAACAATTTTTATAAAACATTAAGCTTAAGATTAATAGGGGTGCCCAAACTTTTTCATATAACTGTATAGCGTTAACTTATTCCGCATCGCTTTACAGTTTTGCACACATTATCATCGCTGTCCCCAATGGGGCTCACAATCTAAATATCATATGCCTCGAAAATACTACCTTACCAATGACTTGTATCTAGAAATATAAAGGGGTATCTGGGTTATTTTCAACTATCTATTAGGGCATTTGGAGTCCTTCATTGGGACTATCATCTGTAAATCGGGACTATCATCTGTAAATCAGAACTAATAGAACATCAACTATTTCTCTTTGGAGGACCCAAAATGTCCATGCATTACACCAAAAGATCATTTATGTGCAAGGGGACCCATGCAATGCTTCATTCCCCCTGTGGGGGCACTGCAGAACAATAGAACACTCACTGCCAGATTCCTGCATGGATTATATAGTGCCTTGAAAAAGTATTCACACCCCATGAACTTTTCCTAGTTTTTTCATGTTATACCCACAAACATATATGTATTTTATTGGGATTGTATGTGATAATCCAACACAAAGTATCAAGTATTTGTAAAGTGTAAAGAAAATGATACCCGGTTTTCTAATTATTTTAAAAATATAAATATGAAAATTGTGATGTGCATTTGTATTCAGCCCCCCTAAGTCAATAATTTATAGGACTACCTTGCTCTGAAATTACTACTGCTAGTATTTTGGTGTTTGTCTCCACTAGCTTTGCACACCTAGAGTATGAAACTTTTGCCCATTCTTCTTTACACACTCACTCTCCCTCATGAGGTTGGATGGAGGTGTCTGTGAACAGCAAATCTCAAGTCTTGCCTGTTGTGAATTCTGTGGCAGAGCTCCCTCCTGTGGTCACAAGTGGTACTTCGGCTGATTCTCTCTGTGAGCTTCCGTTGGTGGAGGAAAGTGGTACTGCGGCTTCTGAGTTTCCTTCCTCAGGTGATGTGGTGAAGTCGTTAGGTGCTGCTCTATTTAACTCCACCTAGTGCTTTGATCCTGGCCTCCAGTCAATGTTCTAGTATTGGCCTGCTGCTCTGCATAGCTAAGTTTTGCTTTGCTATTTTGTTTGCTGTATTTTTCTGTCCAGCTTGTCTATTTGTTTTTCCTGCTTGCTGGAAGCTCTGGGACGCAGAGGGTGTACCTCCGTGCCATTAGTTCGGTACGGAGGGTCTTTTTGCCCCCTTTGCGTGGTTTTTGTAGGGTTTTGTGTTGACCGCAAAGTTACCTTTCCTATCCTCGCTCTGTTCTGAAAGTCGGGCCTCACTTTGCTAAATCTATTTCATCTCTACGTTTGTCTTTTCATCTTAACTCACAGTCATTATATGTGGGGGCTGCCTTTTCCTTTGGGGTATTTCTCTGAGGCAAGGTAGGCTTATTTTCTATCTTCAGGCTAGTTAGTTTCTCAGGCTGTGCCGAGTTGCATAGGCAGAGTTAGGCGCAATCCACGGCTGCCTCTAGTGTTGTTTGGAGAGGATTAGGGATTGCGGTCTGCAGAGTTCCCACGTCTCAGAGCTCGTTCTATGTTTTTGGGTTATTGTCAGGTCACTGTATGTGCTCTGACCTCTATGTCCATTGTGGTACTGAATTACCTTATCATAACACTTGCCACAGATTGTCAATGGGATTTCGCTCTAGACTGTGACTGGACCACTCACAGACATGAATATGCTTTGATCTACACCATCCATTTTAACTCTTGAACCTTTATATTCGTTGTCCTGCTGGAAGGTGAACCTACTCCCCAGACTCAAGTCTTTTTCAGCCTCTATTAGGTTTTCTTCCAGGATTGTCCTGTATTTAGCTCCATCCATCTTCCCCATCAACTCAGACTAGATTCCCTGTCCCTGCTGAAGAATAGCATCTCCATGGCATGATGCTGTTACCACCATGTGTGACAGTAGGGATGGTGTTTTCAGGGTGATGTGCAGTGTTAGATTTTCTCCACACAAAGTGTTTTGCATTTAGCCCAAAAAGTTATATTTTGCTCTTATCTGACGTGAGCACCTTCTTCCACAGGCTACCTGCATCTCTTACATGTGGAAGAAGGTGTTTTTGCCAAGTGAGATTCAAACGATGCTTAGTTCCTTCTTTCGGTGATGTGCCTCATCTTGTGCCACACATCCTATATGTGACTTTCACCTGTCATCACATATGCCAATCTGTTGCCCAGTACGAAGGGGTACAGACAATGTGCATGCACTGTGAGAAAGAGTGATTCAACTCAACTATGTATGTGACGCCTGTTAAATTGGGTCAAGGCCTCAGTATGATGGACCCATTGCCAGAAATCGGGACCAAGTGCCACATCAAGAACAGCAAATCTGTGAGACTTTAAATGAGGATTAACAAACTGATTGAAAAAAAAAATATAGTCCCAGAAAACTCGATTATGTCAATGGCAGACCCGCCATGCCCAAGTTTTTGGGAAATCTTTCCTGATTTAACATGAGATAAAATCTTGTCTTATAATAAGTAAATGGTTTTCTATTGGCCAAAGTACTCGGAGTCGGCACCCATCTCCTCATTAAGAACCAAAAGATGGGAAACGCAGTCTGGACCCTTCTTTCACAAAGTTGTGTAGGAAAGTTGCCTCTATTAACCCAACTTTATTTTTGGGGCTTCCTCAGGAATGCTTCCAGGCCTTTGTATCTGGCCAGACATCATGTTTGCAGCAGGTTATAACAGCCAGAGGGTGCTCTACTAAGTACTATAGGGGGTGAATAATTTTGAGACTGCAGTAATGAGTAGAAGTGTCGTTTTGTGTTGAAATTCGTTGTGTTGTCCTATTTACATTGTTCTTGTTTTATTGGTTTATTGCAAAAAGTGAACAAGTTTGTAAATTTGACAAGTAAACCGAATCTGTCCTGGGGGTGGAATAATTTTGATTGCGACAGTATATGATGTAATAACCTTATATTATACAGATTATCCTCAGATAAAAGTACCTTGTGGACGTGATGGCTCCAGCAATGTGTGTAACCACAATCTGTAGACATGGAGAGATGGATGCCCCCACACTTGTATATCTGGCTGTGGTGGATTGCAGGGTCACATCTTCTGCACCAAGATATCATGTTCCCTCTTTATTACCTGCCGAATCTCTGCCGCCTGCTCCCTTGGAGCAATGGATCATAGTGGACGGAGATGGTGGGAGCCTGTCAGATGCGCTCATACATGGCTCTCATCTCTACACTGCCCCGGGGAGGCTTTTAAAGAGGTTGTGAGTGAGAAAACATTCTGCAGATGAGTTTTAGTTACATTAGAAACCAATTAGCAGCGCTTAGGGCGATGTCAGACCCCCGCAGCGACCCTACATTACCGCACAACTCCCAGCCACTCACTGCTGTCACCTCTCTATCAGTCCTTTCATTGCTCGGTCCTTAGGACGGGCCATAGGGGCGCAGAGCATTCGGACAATATGTAGTTTACAAATAATGAAGTAAATTAAATGTAATAATCCAGATAATTCTGTACATCCCACCGCTGATAACGTACGTCACCGCGTCTCGCTGGGATCATCCTTAGCACTCACTCATGTACAAAACTGCAATATATAGATAAATCACAGCCAAAAAGTCATTCTCACGGGAAATCTGCAGCGTCTGCACAGCAGCCTAATATGAAGATCGTCCGCTACGATGCAGAATTTCCAGCAGGGCCTCCCACAATCGCGGGTCTGTAATACTATTGTTTATTTCATATGGGACAAAGGAACCTTTTGGGCCCGGATGTAACTGTGATGCCTGCGCCCAGTATAGGTGCACCCCAAATCCTGTGTGTGTTACTGGTCATCCATATGTAATAGTGACTGAGCGTGCGGAGGTGTATGTGAAGATGGAAGATGCGAATTATAATCTGCATTACTGCCATGTAGACCGTCCTTAGAGAACTGACATACTTTGTGCAAAAGGCAACCAATGTGTGTGTGCCCATCCGCCAGCAACAAGGCCACACCATACTACATGAGAGATCACACTATCTATCTATCTATCTATCTATCTATCTATCTATCTATCTATCTATCTATCTATCTATTATCCATATGTATCTATCTATCTATCTATCTATCTATCTATCTATTATCTATCTATCATCTATCTATCTATCTATCTATCTATCTATCTATCTATCTATCTATCTATCTATCTATCTATCTATCTATTATCCATATGTATCTATCTATCTATCTATCTATCTATCTATCTATTATCTATCTATCATCTATCTATCTATCTATCTATCTATTATCCATATGTATCTATCTATCTATCTATCTATCTATCTATCTATCTATCTATTATCCATATCTATCTATCTATCTATCTATCTATCTATCTATCTATCTATCTATCTATCTATTATCTATCTATCTATCTATCTATTATCCATATGTATCTATCTATCTATCTATCTATCTATCTATCTATCTATCTATCTATTATCTATCATCTATCTATCTATCTATCTATCTATCTATCTATCTATCTATCTATCTATCTATTATCCATATGTATCTATCTATCTATCTATCTATCTATCTATCTATCTATCTATCTATCTATCTATTATCTATCTATCATCTATCTATCTATCTATTATCCATATGTATCTATCTATCTATCTATCTATCTATCTATTATCTATCTATCTATCTATCTATCTATCTATCTATCTATCTATCTATCTATCTATCTAGAGTCCAAAAAGTCAGAGGCAGCACACTATTGCAAATAAGTTTCAAAAAGTCCAACGGCAAAAAAAGAAGAAGGAAAGCGCTACCGCACAACTGTTATACGTCAAATCCAAATACCTCCAACCCTTTCAATCCACACCAAGCCGTATTATTATAGCCCCATAAATCCTTCGGGTGCAGCTCAAAAACTACAACTCCGTCTGTCTGTCTCCACTGTTCTCCCTGCTGGTTTTTTCGTATATCTGAATAAAGGATTGAAGTTTCAAAAAGTGTTCTCAAGCCTTGGCTTGAGAAAGGCTCTCCATGAGCTGAAACATCGCCATGATGGGCTATTAAAACCTGAACACTTTTTGAAACTTATTTGCAATGGTGTGCTGCCTCTGACTTTTTGGACTCTTATTATAAGGTTTGGTATATGCCTGAGGGGCTTTGCACTCTGAATTTGCTTTTCTGTGTGCTCTCACTTTTTGCAATCTATCTATCTATCTATCTATCTATCTATCTATCTATCTATCTATCTATCTATCTATCTATCTATCTATTGTATCTATCTATCTATTATCTATCTATCTATCTATCTATCATCTATTATCTATCTATTGTCTTTCTATCTATCTATCACCTATCTATCTATTATCTATCTATCTATCTATCTATTATCTATCTATTGTCTTTCTATCTATCTATCACCTATCTATCTAGCTATTATTTATTTATTTATATATTATTGTATTTAAATGAATTATCTGTAATTTATTTTGTGAAAAGTAACAAAGAAAAGATGGAATATATTTTCTATCCTAATAATTTAAGAATTTCAAGGGCACATATTAGATAATATATCACAAGTAATTTTATGTCAGACCATTGAGTGATTAATTCATTCATTAGTTGCTGATTCAAGTGTCCACTTTACATATTAAAGTTTTCAGTCACAATCTCGTTAGTGTATTTGTTATATCAGGTGGCAGAAAAAAAGGAATTTGTTCCTTTTTGATTTTTTCATATTATTTTATTCTTATGCTACTTATATCTAGTTTAGGACATATTACAATGACGTAGGCTGTGTTCACATGTGTTTTTGTCGCGTTTTTGTGTTTTTGCGCTGTGTGTTTTTTCATTTTTCCTGATCTCATCATCTGGTCTGCCTGGGATTACATGAAGAGACAGAAGGATTTGCCCAAGCGACATCCACAGAAGATCTGCGGTCAGTCCTCCAAGATGTTTGGAACAACCTCCCTGCATTGTTCCTTCAAAAACTGGTGTGCAAGAGTACCGAGAAGAACTGATGTTATCATGAAGACAAAGAACGGTCACCAAATATTGATTGATTATATTGATTGATTAAGATTTTTGGTTTTTTCATTCACTTTGCATTTTGTTAGTTGATAAAAATAAACGATCACTTCTATTATTGAAGGCATCTTACTTTGCAACATTTTTTCCACATCTGCCTTAAACCTTTGCCCAGTCCTGTTAGCCTGAATATATACATACAGTATATATATATATATATATAATTAGACCTATATGAAAAATGGAGACGAGTAGATTAGATGTGGCATTACTTCTGTGTAACGAGGTTAATAAAGTCAGCAGAGTTGAAGTCGTGTTGGATCAACCGATGTGACAGCACCGGGCGGCAGCCACAACATCCCGCCCCGCCAAGTGTCCCCTTGTCCTGGGCAGTATTACAGCGAATTAATGGATGAATAGAATGGCAAATTGAGTGGGAGGGGGACACCCAGAATGTAATAGTTGAAGCAGCTGTTTTCCCCAATTAAGTTCCCTCTTGTTTGGCGCTGAAGTGATGGGGGCACTTTGTCCTCTGCATTGTAGCTGGAGAGAGTCACAGGCACTTGGTCCCAATGTGTTCAGTATCAGCCATTCTTCGGAGTCACTGCCGGTGCTATCCACCTGCCCCTATTCACACACAAGAGCCGAGCGATAGAGTATTTACTTCCTCCGTCTATAAGGAGCATCTGCGCTCTCTGCCGTCCCCTTAGACCTGATGAGTAGGGGGCCCGCTATCCCTCTTATACCAAAAAAAAGAGACGAGAAGCGGCCCGCGCGGCCCGCTCCATACCTGAGGTCTAAAAGCCCTCTCAGCCTCTTTCTTTTGGAAGGAGATTGGCGCATCGGTTGTGTGATAGCGGAGTATAAAAGAACACACCGATACCCCAGTCAATAATTTTATTTCGGGGAAAGCATCCCCCCCCCCCATCACCACCGCCACCACCCACCATCCTTCTTTCATTTCCAGCCTTTCTGTCACTAATTGGCAAAGCGTGGCCGTTTTATGAAGTAATCACTTAATGCAGTAATTACCCTCGCTCTTCTCTCGCTCAGATTGATGCACTATCTGGCACCCATCTATTAACTCATTGCATCCTGGAGAAGAGCTCACACAGCGCGGCATTGTCATGGCTAATGAATGGCGCCGACCAGATACTCTCTACATTTCCACCGGACACAGAGACGCTTAGGATCCATTTTTTTTCCCTTTTCTTCCACAGACAGTGCGGTATTTTTTTATTAGGATGATGAGACTCTACTAAACAGTGATAATTGCACGAACCCATTCACACATAGCGATTTCCCCATATGGAGTGCTCATTTTAGTTTTTTGTTTTTTTTTTGTAAAAAAACTAAACAATATTTTGATTTTTTTTTCCTACTAGTTGATACGTGAAAAACCCACATTTGTGAAATCTGCTAGCAAAAAAACAAACAAAAAAAATTATGTGCATATTGTATATGTTAACTATGCAGAGAACACAAGAGCTAAATCTGCTGCTAATCAGTAATGGATGCTTAAAGATTTTCTTCCTTAGACAAAGGGGTGGGGCCTGTTTATCTGTAGTCCGGAGGGGAGAGGCTCCTGCTGCAGCAAGTTGTCTTATAGCCGGACACAGGACATTGACGATGAAGAGGAAGGAAACATTGCTAATCTCCTAAGACATCAAGATGATTTATTTATATATTTCTCATTTTCAATTGTAATATGAGAGAAAAATAGGATAAAGAAAGGAGGAAATTAAAAAATTCCTGGGATTTTTTTTTTTAAACTTTGTATATTTTCCTGATTTTTGGCTTATAAATACTGATGTAAAATACTGACCAAATACTTAACGTGTGAACATGGTCTGATGGACACATACAACTAATTAATATGCATATACTCAAAGTATGTGCGAAAACAGATAAAATTCAGCTATGCCCTACAAAATGTGAACTATTATGGAACATTCACTAATTTTACACAACAGATTTTACCAGGGATCCACGTCACACCAGCACCTAAATCTGAAGGATTTTTTCATTTTAATGTGAATTTGCAGCAATGAAGGATAAAATCCTTGATGAAAAGTTGTAGTATAAATTGATATTCTCCAAAGCTGAATTCTATGAGAAAAAAAGAACATAAAAAAGAACATAAGATGGACACAAAACTGGTTGTAATGATGTAAAACCCATCGCTTGTCTGGAGTTCAAATATGAGTATTTGTCATCCCTGTGTTTTCCATCAGCACATCATATTCTATGGGATAGTCACATTTATAACTATTTTTGGGGAAGACCGATGCTATGATTAAAAATAATGGTGGCATGTTCTACTCTGAAAAACGCACTCATTTCAGTGATTGGATCTGCGGTTAAGTCTTCGCAGAGATGCTTGAGAAACCTCTATTTTATTTATTTTTTGAAATAGGGATGGAAAATGGACACATTGATGGTAAACGGATGAGGAATGGAACATCACGTGGACGAAAAACAATCCTTAGGCTACATTCATTGTTTGTTTGTTCCATTTTTAAGAACAAACCAAATTAATGTCAAAAACTGAGGCAAACGGAAGCAAAGGACTTTACTGAATTACCATTGGATGCATCAGGTTCCGTTATGTGTCTGTTCCTAGAACAAAAGAAAAATATTTGCATGCCGCACTTTTTCTTTTATTCTAAAAACGGAATCCGGACAGACCCCATATTATTTCACTGTGGCTCCATTTTGACGTTAAATTCGCTTGCGTCTGTTCCTAAACTTTAATGTCAAGAGGCAAGAAGCAAAGCGGACTTGTGAATAAGGTCTTATTGTGTCCTCGTCTGTTTTTCCTTTTAGCCATGCTCCATTACAGCCTTTGCACAATTTCACCACCAAATGACAAAAATTGCAAAAAATTTTCCTCCTTGAAATTTGGAGCTTAAAAAGCCTAACTCTGCCAATTCCCTTTCTTGCTCACCAGTCCGCAGACTGCTCATATATATACATTGTAAGGAGTCTTTCTAAACATTTGTTTTTGCTTCCGTTCACCAAGTTAAAGGAAAAGAGAAAAAAAAGCCCTTTTTCCTGGGACGCGCAGGTGTAACATTACAAAGAGTCTACAGAAGTCTATACAAAGCCTCCATCAGATCTCCGAGTACAACATGGATGAGGTCCAATCTCCGCGACTGTTAACACAGTTTATCCCATTGCTGTAAAATGTTGACTTTCCAGAAGAAAGGATCATCATTGTTCCATTCAGAGCTAAACCTTGTTTAGCGGTAACATCTAAATACCAGGTTAAGATTTTGGTACGGAGGGGCCGGTACTGCGCCCCTCTCCATGTCTGTCTTGTGATACTTAGCATTCACCCTGGAGGCAGAGAGGAATCAGTGAATTCTTCCTGCACGTCCCATTCATGGTCAGCTGAGCAGAACTAATGTAACAAAATGTCTTTGGCCCTTTGAGGTTCAGGTTGCATGTTTTGGGAGCGGCTGGAGGGGATCCTTTGCCGGCTTGGGCAAAGGGAGGGGAGGCGGAGAACCGAGAAGTATCTGTTACTTCATTGTCAATTTCATCCCTTGACCTCTGCAACCTGATGTGATCTGTTTAACTCTCTCCTCGCTGCTCGCCCGCCACAACTCAGGAAATTGCCTGTGTCTTGTCTGATGAAGGCCAAATGATCTAAGAGAGTGTTTATCCCTTTATTGTCGCGGTGCAATTATTAGCTCCTCTGCCCGTCCCGTGGAATCAATAGAGACCGTGTGGTGCGTTTGCTTGATACCAAGAGGAAATGAATGGTAACCTAGAATTCAATGAAACGTCTTTAAGCGGCACAATTTTACAATGGATGAAAAGAATAATTCATCCCCTCCAAAAAAAAAAAATCCATATAGTGCTGCAAAATATCAGCAAGTTTAGCTCTAAGGATCGGCCAACATTGCGCCCGCCCAAGGATATTGTTTCACAATCGTACGGCCACTAGCCCTTCATGGGTTCACACAGTTTTGCTCAGCCACAGCGTGTCACCGTAACGTCAAGGTATTATCATAGGAGAGAGATCTAAATCCGATGGTCGTATTTCCAGGTTGTAGGAGGCAGCATTGTGGGGTCCAGCCACAGATTACGAGAATGGAGGTCCCTTGTCCCATGTGTGAATATTGGGCACTGTCTATAGAATCGGTGGCCACACATGCGCAGTACATCTCCCAGAGAAGCGGTAGTCACTAGAGATGAGCAAATCGATTTGTAATAAATCGATTTTTCTTACGAATTTCCCCCCAAATTTTGGATGCGCTCCGCTTTGCTGAATTCTTTAGAAAGTTGGGAAAAGGTTAAGATACAAAATAAAAAAGAAACATTGAAAAACATTTTGCTACCTTGGTCCTCTGCGTGGTCCTGGATGGTTCCAGCGCCGATGCCCGCAATGACACGTGGGAGAAAGTCAATGCCGTGTGTCGCTCCCTCTCGTGATCTCATGAGCTTTAGTTATGGAAGAATTGAAGACCCTCTTGGAGGACCAGGGAAGCTGCAATGACAGTGGGAAAAAAGCAACTGATCAAAGAAAAAAACAGAAAGAAGATTTATACCTGTCGGAGGGCAAACAATGGATATAAATAGTTAATTAGCAAAATTCCTCATATATCCATAAAGGGGTTATCCGGAACTATTATTTTTTAACTAATGACCTAAAAACTAATAGGTAGTTAGATGCTATCTACTTGACTCTTCTACCTGGCGCTGGCACGGAGCGGTCATTGATAACTCCTGCCGGCGACTCAGCTGCTCCACATCAACAGAGCAGCTCTTCCTCTTCCGAGCTGCTCTGTCGACGGGGTGTGACAGCCAGCGTCATGCTGATTGACAGCTGGCTCCCCGCAGTTAGACAGCAGGAATCTGTCTGTCTTACAGCACGACATCAGCAGTCACGCCCTGCCAGTAGAGCAGAGTGGAAGAGACAGATCGTCGCCGGGTTCAACAAGCAGAAGTAGCAACTACCGGCCCGATAGTTTTTAGGCCCATTGTAAAAAAAAAAAACAGTCCTGGATAAGCCCTTTAAGGTGTACTGAAGACCACATTTCTTATATAATATAATTTTATATTATTGGGTATATGTCGGGGGTAGACCTACCATGATGTGATCATATTCCGAGTTGACGCACTTTTGGAAGGGGTGAGTGTCTCAGTGAAGTCTATTTATCATCTTTATATTTCACCAACATCATCTTGGATTGGTAACAGTAGTAAAATATAAGGATTTTTAGCCAATTTGGCTTGACATTTCAGGATTAGCCCCATCAAGATTTTTCACCTCTAGTGTCGGAGGTTTGTAGGTGGCTGGTCCTCTGAGTTCTTCTCTTATGTTTCATGCTTTCCATGCCATACACGCATCCTTCGCGTCTTCTGTTTGCACTTACGGTTCTCTTTTGCCGATATCAGAGGCCTCTCCAATGTTTATAAAGGAATGGAGTGTAATAATTTATATTTCACGGTTTGATGTATACAGTATAAACTCCACTGGATGTTTCGTGTACTTTGTCAGGACTGGGGCAGGTAGGAGAATTTGGCGAGGGTATTTCTGAATATTAATTGCTAAAAAACTTAAGAGACCTAAATCAGAACTGTAAGCTTTGCCACTTGTTGGCCACAATGGGTACTTTTATATGTCAATTTTGTTTTCAAAACTTAAAGGGAATTTGTTGGGTCAAAATGATTGTTCAAACCAAACACAGGTACCTGGTGCACCATCGACTTGGCCGAACAGTTCAATGCATCTTCCCATCTACTTGTTTTCAACTATTTCCTCCCTCCTCTTCCCCGATCGACAGCTCTGGTTTTCCGAGAGTCAGAGGAGGGGGAAACAGATGATAAATAAATAGGAAAATGCACAAAGGTTTTTGGCATCGCCAAGAGTGAACCGAGCCCCTCGGCTTGGGGAAGAATCCCTCTAAAATGCATTTTTAGAAGGTGATTTACTTGAACTTCCAATTCTTTGTTATGGTATTTTAATTAGGTTGCCAAATCGCGAGAAATGGTTAAACTATAAAAATGATGATTATTAATCCATGAAGTCATCCTCTACACCAGTGGTGCTCGCTCCTCCTGCAGCAATGATGCAAGGGCTGTTAGTGGTTACCTGAATGAGGGATGGACATGACATCATTACTGCAGGATGAGCAGGCACAGATGAAGGAAAAATAGATGAGCAATAAGACCAGATTCCCCATCAGTGAATTTCGACCTAATGACTGAGGATTCAATAAACCTTCCAGAAGAGCTGCTTTCTTGGAGTTTTCTTTCCAGGGCCAGTGAGATTTGGCAACTTTTCTGGGAGTCCAAGAGGTTTCCCATATTCCCTAGAATTTCCCAGATGTTCCGAGAGAGTTGTCAAGAGATTGTCCACTACTTTTACACTGACGACCTATTCTTAGATCAATGTCTGATCGACTGGGGTCTGATACCCGGCTCCCCCTCCGATCAGTTGTCATCGGTGTTGGCGGACGTACTTGCTTACTGAGCTGCTCCATCTTATTATGTCATTTGAATAGAAGGCGATTGTACAGTACCAAGCCCCGGCCACTACCAGAAGGCAGAGCAGCACGGCAAGTGAGGACTTCCGTCCGGCGATGCCGACACCGATAGCAGCTGATCAGCGGGGGTTCCGGGTGTCGGACCATGGCGGATCAGACATTGATGACCTATCCTTAGGATAGATCATCATCAGTGTAAAAGTAGTGGACAACCTCTTTAATTATATGTATAAAATCCTTATATCTATGGTTAGCTCCTCAGGAAATGAAGTTCCCACAAGACTTTAAAGACTATGTACATCTTTGTACAGAATGTTTCCTTAAGCAAATTTCCAAATAATTCTCATTAAAAATTTTCTACCATTTGCTGCAGAGTGATCTTTAAAAATGTTAGAAATTCGTCAGAGCCCCTGTTCCAAGTTTTGATGGATCTTTCATCTTTTGCTTTTTTTTTGCTAAGGGTATATTAACCTTCTTCAGGCTGCATAATTTTACAACAGGCTGCAGAGGTACAATTGTACCTTCATATATTTTATTGAAATTTGGCCAATATATTCTGGACCAAAACTGCAGAGATGTCACGAAATTTCAGCCCTCTACGGCTTTTCGAAAAAAAAAGTTGTTGCAATTTTAAAACGGAATAGTTACAATTGTACCTACTCAGCCGGACGAAGGTTAAGTATTTGCTGCAGAAATTTCTGAATTTCGTGTCAAGAAAAATGCTGGGTAAAATAAAATACACGCATTTTTTACATGTGTTTTTGGTGCAGATTTTTCCCCACTCATTAGTATGGGTGAAATCTGCAGCAAAAACAGTGAAAGAATTGACATTGCTGTAGGTTTAAATTTGAAAGTCAAAACTAAGCAATGTATGTACGAGACTTCAGGATTCTCAGACACTTTACTGGCATCAGGAAACCCTTAATAATAATAATAATAATAATAATAGTCTTTATTTATAGCGTCAACATATTCCACAGCGCTTTACATTTCATCAGTTCATTCACAAGTTATAGATAGCAAAATTACAGATAATACAATAATTAAAGCAAAGATAATGACGACCCTGCTCGTAAAAGCTTACAAAACCTTCAGATTTTGTGATGAATCTGCGACAAAAACGCGACAAATCTGCACAATATGCAGAAGCCCTAAGTGTTAGGCAGGGAGGGGCTTGTAAAAAGCTTTTTATAGCATGAAGCAGGGATAAAGCATGTACTGTATCATGGAGGGCAGACAGAAAAATACAAGCTATAGATAAGAGGGCAAGCACGAGAAGAGGAAATAAGTGCTGGATAGAAGCTGTGCTGATATTTAAGCTAATGTTGGCAGCAGCACCTGCTCACATCCAGCCTGTATTACTGGGAAGGGCACTCCCACAAGACAAAAATCTGAATGAAAGAAGAAAATAAGATTGCAAAGATAAATTTCATAACTAAATGTAACCACTATCACTTGTAAGAATCATTTCTTCCAGGCCTTTAACGTTTATCATTTTCACCTGGCAGCATCGTTCTTACGCAACGCGTGGCAGATGAAGCAAATGATTCTCATTCCAGTTAAGAGCACCGGCAACACATCTTAATTACACAAGATTTCAGGCTCGCTCAATGGAACGATAAACCAATCCACCAATGCGAAGCGCAGGCGGGAGAAGGGGAGAAATGTATAGAAAAAAAAAAGAACGAGATTTCCACCCTCCTTTCTCCGCGATCAGGTCTGCGGCAGCGCGGAAAACACAAACATGACATTGGTATCTAGGAGAAAATAATTAGTGCCCTCATCAGTGTAATTCCCTCTAATAACGCCCCTGGAGCTGACATATAACTCACGGCACTCAGCTTTAATGAATAGATGGACTGCTTGTTTGCTAAAAAGGTTTTTAGCGGAAAATCGATAATGTTACTTCAGCATTCGTGATTGCAAATGCAATTACTGTGGCTGTGATTAGCTATAGTCTTATCATTGTTCTCATGATTATTATTATTATTTTATAAAACGGAGCCTTCTATAGAGGAGCGGAATAATCATCCCCTGCACAATAACACTTAGCTCCTACTGTCATGGTAGCTTCTCATGCGCCAATTAACTCATTAACCCTTCCAGATGGATACCCCACCACGGAAATCCTCCCGTTCTGTAAAAATCATCTTGTAGCTTTAAGCCCTAAAAAAAAAAGAGGAATTAAAGGCAAAGTATCAGCGAACATGACAGACGTTTGATACCCTGCCCTCAATATTTTCTGCTATATTGCAAATAATAGGATACATTGAATTTAGTTTAGATAATCTCCATTATGTGTTTTGTTTCCGATCGGCAGGAAGATATTGCTTTTAATAACTACGGCTTGGAAGGATTCTCCGCTGATAATGCGCCTTTATGAATGAAGGAATAAAGAACATAGTTTACCCCGGAGGAACAAAAAAAAAATACAATCGTAATCTTTTTATTATGTCAATATTTCTAGAGATAAATGTAGGTTTGCATAATATTTTCATGAGAAGGGACCACTAGTGAATGTATTCTCAACAGTTAAAGGAACACTAAGCGCAAAATGCACAGAAATGTAATATTGTCCCATATTGGGATTAAAACTAGAAAAATATACAAAGAAATCTTTTTTGTGTCTCAGATCAGTCATGTACTCCTTCTCCTTACTGCCTTGTGTGTGTCTGTAAGAAAACTGGCTGCAGCAGGAGTCTCCCCCCACTGCCTTGTGTGTGTCTGTAAGAAAACTGGCTGCAGCAGGAGCTTCCCCCCACTGCCTTGTGTGTGTCTGTAAGAAAACTGGCTGCAGCAGAAGCCTCCCCCCACTGCCTTGTATGTCTGTAAGACAACTGACTACAGCAGGAGCCGCCTCCCTCTGCCTTGTGTGTCTGCAATATAACTGGCTGCAGCAGGAGCCTCCCCCCATTTCCTTGTGTGTCTGTAAGACAACTGGCTGCAGCATGAGCCTCCCCCCTCTGCCTTATGTGTCTGTAAGATAACTGGTAGCAGTAGGAGCCTCCTCCCTCTGCCTTGTGTGTCTGTAAGACAACTGGCTGCAACAGGAGCCTCCCCCCTCTGCCTTGTGTGTCTGTAAGATAACTGGCTGCAGCAGGAGCCTCCCTCCTCTACCTTGTGTATATCTGTAAAACAACTGGCTGCAGCAGGAGCCTCCCCCCTCTGCCTTGTGTGTCTGTAAGATAACTGGCTGCAGCAGGAGCTGCCCCCCTCTACCTTGTGTGAGTCTGTAAGACAACTGGCTGCAGCAGGAGCCGCCTCCCACTGCCTTGTATGTCTGTAAGACAACTGACTACAGCAGGAGCCGCCTCCCTCTGCCTTGTGGATCTGTAATATAACTGGCTGCAGCAGGAGCCTCCCCCATTGCCTTGTGTGTCTGTAAGACAACTGGCTGCAGCATGAGCCTCCCCCTCTGCCTTATGTGTCTGTAAGATAACTGGTAGCAGTAGGAGCCTCCTCCCTCTGCCTTGTGTGTCTGTAAGACAACTGGCTGCCACAGGAGCCTCCCCCCTCTGCCTTGTGTGTCTGTAAGATAACTGGCTGCAGCAGGAGCCTCCCTCCTCTACCTTGTGTGAGTCTGTAAGACAACTGGCTGCAGCAGGAGCCTCCCTCCTCTACCTTGTGTGAGTCTGTAAGATAACTGGCTGCAGCAGGAGCCTCCCCCTCTACCTTGTGTATGTCTGTAAGACAACTGGCTGCAGCAGGAGCCTCCCCCCTCTGCCTTGTGTGTCTGTAAGATAACTGGCTGCAGCAGGAGCCTCCCCCCTCTACCTTGTGTGAGTCTGTAAGAAAACTGGCTGCAGCAGGAGCCGCCTTCCACTGCCTTGTATGTCTGTAAGACAACTGACTACAGTAGGAGCCTCCTCCCTCTGCCTTGTGTGTCTGTAATATAACTGGCTGCAGCAGGAGCCTCCCCCCATTACCTTGTGTGTCTGTAAGACAACTGGCTGCAACAGGAGCCTCCCCCCTCTGCCTTGTGTGTCTGTAAGATAACTGGCTGCAGCAGGAGCCTCCCTCCTCTACCTTGTGTGAGTCTGTAAGACAACTGGCTGCAGCAGGAGCCTCCCTCCTCTACCTTGTGTGAGTCTGTAAGACAACTGGCTGCAGCAGGAGCCTCCCCCTCTACCTTGTGTGTCTGTAAGACAACTGGCTGCAGCAGGAGCCTCTCCCCTCTGCCTTGTGTGTCTGTAAGATAACTGGCTGCAGCAGGAGCCTCCCCCCTTTACCTTGTGTGAGTCTGTAAGAAAACTGGCTGCAGCAGGAGCCGCCTTCCACTGCCTTGTATGTCTGTAAGACAACTGACTACAGTAGGAGCCTCCTCCCTCTGCCTTGTGTGTCTGTAATATAACTGGCTGCAGCAGGAGCCTCCCCCCCATTACCTTGTGTGTCTGTAAGACAACTGGCTGCAACAGGAGCCTCCCCCCTCTGCCTTGTGTGTCTGTAAGATAACTGGCTGCAGCAGGAGCCTCCCTCCTCTACCTTGTGTGAGTCTGTAAGACAACTGGCTGCAGCAGGAGCCCCCCCCCCTCTGCCTTGTGTGTCTGTAAGATTACTGGCTGCAGCAGGAGCTTCCCCCCTCTGCCTTGTGTGTCTGTAAGATAACTGGCTGCAGCAGGAGCCTCCCTCCTCTACCTTGTGTGAGTCTGTAAGACAACTGGCTGCAGCAAGAGCCCCCCCTCTGCCTTGTGTGTCTGTAAGATTACTGGCTGCAGCAGGAGCTTCCCCCCTCTGCCTTGTGTGTCTGTAAGATAACTGGCTGCAGCAGGAGCCTCCCCCTCTGCCTTGCATGCTTTAGGACAAAAGATAGCTAAGACCCACCCATTGGATAAGAGACAGGTCTTCATCCTGCCACTAGAAGATGGATCTGACTATCAGGAGATTAACCTCTGTGTCTTATGAAAGATATCTACACGACTGATTGTGTAAGGATTATGTAAAAATACAGCAGACTAACAAACAGTGAGGACGACTATATTTCTTGTTGAGTTATTCATTGAACTAATATAGAGTACTGATTATGGTCAGACATTTTTTCTTGACTTTCAATTCAAGTCACAAAGGGATGAATTATGGATCAGTGTTTTATGGGAACTCTATGTGTCATCTATAGCCTGCTTTGGAGCCCTAATATGCTTTCTCATGTCTCAGATTTTATATGCTGGCACAGGGAGGTTTTTAGCTCGCTGATTGTTTAAGAAACTATGAGGAAGCTCCCTTGCATGCCATGAACAATCTTACCCTTGATGCATCATTTCTACGAGAGAAGTACGGTGTCTCACGAAGGCATAGTGTGGCAAACTCAAGGTTTTAAGGATTTTTAAGTCAGATTCATAGACACTTCATATTCCGATACGTCCATGAGAGCCTTGCAGCTTCTTTTAAACTCTTTGAATAACTCTGTAACACCCCTGAGGAAGTCACAATTGGTGGCGAAACACGATTCTACGGACCCTGCTTTTAGCCCAGATGCACTTTTAGTCTTTGAATCTTAAGCTGGCCATACACATTAGATAGGCATTAGATGATCATTCAGCTGGCAGCCATCTCAGCCATTTCTCCCAAATGCAGGAGAGATCATTCGATCGAGCGCTCCTGTGTTTTCTACGAGAAAGCTGCAGACAGACATGTCTGCTGATGGCTTATCCGCAACCGATATTTGACATGCCTGATCGACATCACTCTCGACCATCATTTGGGCGTCTGCCCCATACACATCGTCAGACCTTTGCCGAACCTGTTGATATCAGCGGCGTTTTTTGAGCGTTTTTCGCGTTTTTTCCTGGAGCTTCCCAATGCAATAATATTGCAGCAAAAACACGAAAAATCCACAAAATTTATGAACATGCTGCGTTTTTTACCGCGATGCATTTTTTTAGCAGAATGTGCAGCATGTGCACAAAAATTGCGGAATGCATTGAAATGATGGGATACTTAATGTTAGTATATTTTTAGCATTTTTTCCGTGGAAAATGGTGGAAAAAACGCAAAAAAAGGAAAAAATCCTGAACATGTGCACATAGCCTTATAGTTGTTAGAAATCCTATTTTCTAAGACAGAACCCAAATGTTCTGTAAAGACATGATGGTGAATAATAAAACTCTGCTGCTACACCCTAGACCAGGGGTCCCCCAATCTTTTTTTTACCACAAGAGCCGCATTTATACTTCAGAGAGATGGTCATAAGCCACATTCCATGGGAAGAAATTGTAGTAGCCCCTTGTGTAGCCCATAATTGCACATGTGCCTCCTTATAAAGTAATAATAGCTCTGGTACCCTCTTATAAAGTAGAAAGGCCTCAGTGCCCCTTTATAAAGTAGTAATGACCTGAGTGCACCCTTATAGGGTAATAATGCTGCGAGTGTCCCCTTAAAGGAAATCCGTCAGCAGCTTTTTTGCCATGTAATCTGATAGCAGCATAATGTAGGGGCTTAGAGCCTGATTCCGAAGATGAATCACTTACTCGGCTGCTTGCTTTAGTTTTGATACAATCCCTGTTTTTTTGTGCTGTAGATGGAGCAGTGCTCAAATGTTGAGCTGTGTATAACTCCGCCCACACCACTGATTGGCTACTTACTGTGTACACTGTACATTATCAGCAAGCTGCCAATCAGTGCTGGGGGCGGGGTTATACAGATTTGCTGGACTGTCTGGCACATGATACCTAGTCTTGTAGTGCTGGTGATAAAAGACAGATTGTATTGAAACTACAGCACACAGCCTAGTAAGTGACACATCCCTGGAATCAGGCTCTCAGCTTCTACATCGTGCTGCTCTCAGATTACATAGCTAAAACTGACAGATTCCATTTAAAAAGTAATATTGTACCAAGTGATTACTTAAAAGTAGGAATGGTCTGAGGGCTGCTTATAAAGCTTTTACAGTAATAATGCCCCTTCAGTGCGCCCCTCAAAAGTAATAATGTTCTAGTAATATTGTCACGACTGCCCCTTATAAAGGAAGAATGCCAACTAAGTGTCCCCTTGTGGGCACCAATACAGCTGGGAGTGGTACTCATGAAAGGATACAGCCACCTGCCATATATCAGGGTCCTGAGAGGAGCGTGTTGCTCATAAGCCACTGGTTGGAAATCCTGCATTAGAGGGATATTAGTTTATTGTATACTGTTTATTATGCAGTAAGTAAGCTTTCGCTAGTGGTGGCTGAATGCAACCTGAATTTTAGAATTTGAAGGGTACCTACCATTATTTAAAAATAAAAACAAAATGCCATAATGACATAAAAAGTTTTGATTATTGGGTTTACAGAGGCTAAGACCACCACCAGTCACTAAACCGTAGGGGCATAAGAGGTCAGTTGAGTCATTGTTCCTGATTGTCTCTCCCTAAAGAGAGGAGTGAGCAATGTACAGAGCTTTAAAAAAAATTGTAAGTCCATAAAACACTCAGTCACACCTGGAAAAAAAACATGCGACAATGCTACTGCGTAGCCTTTCTATGAAAATTCAAAAATGCATCTTAGTTCCACCACAAGCCTAACATGGTTAAGAGTGGGAATGCAGCTCGAAAAGTGCAGGCACCATGCCCCATTTTATGCTGATATTCTGTTATTTAATCTTCAATCATGGCAATTTGATCGATGAATGATCTGTGGGAAGAGTGATCTTGTGGAGGCCTAGATAGGTCCACCAGGGTCTTCTCCACCTTTTTCTTGACAGCATGAAGCCATCAGGTTGCTGGTCTTCCTCTTTGCCTTGTTCCTTCTATTCTTCCAACCGTAATCTCCTTCTCCAGTGATTACTCTCTTTGTATGATGCGTCCAAATTAGACAAGTCATAGCTTGGTGATCCTTGCTTTGAGTGACATGCCTGGCTTAATTTGTTCCAAAATAGTTTTTTTGTTCTTCTTGCCATCCATGGTATTGATAACATCCTTCTCCAGGAACACATTTTGAAGGTGTTGATTCTTCTTCTGTCTTGTTTCTTTATCGTCCAGGTTTAGCATTCTTACGCTACCACAGAAAAGATCAAACTACAGTATGTACGAGCCGAGTCTTCGTCACCGGTGAAATGTTCCTCGATTTTAAGACCTTGTCCACTGACTTCATTGTTGCCGAGTCTTTGTCACCGGTGAAATGTTCCTCGATTTGAAGACCTTGTCCACTGACTTCATTGTTGCCGAGTCTTTATCACCGGTGAAATGTTCCTCGATTTGAAGACCTTGTCCACTGACTTCATTGTTGCCGACTCTTTGTCACCGGTGAAATGTTCCTCGATTTGAAGACCTTGTCCACTGACTTCATTGTTGCCGAGTCTTTATCACCGGTGAAATGTTCCTCGATTTGAAGACCTTGTCCACTGACTTCATTGTTGCCGACTCTTTGTCATCGGTGAAATGTTCCTCGATTTGAAGACCTTGTCCACTGACTTCATTGTTGCCGAGTCTTTATCACCGGTGAAATGTTCCTCGATTTGAAGACCTTGTCCACTGACTTCATTGTTGCCGACTCTTTGTCATCGGTGAAATGTTCCTCGATTTGAAGACCTTGTCCACTGACTTCATTGTTGCCGAGTCTTTATCACCGGTGAAATGTTCCTCGATTTGAAGACCTTGTCCACTGACTTCATTGTTGCCGACTCTTTGTCATCGGTGAAATGTTCCTCGATTTGAAGACCTTGTCCACTGACTTCATTGTTGATTTGCCGATATCTATTCACCTATTGACTTCCGGTGACGTTGTTGCATCTTGAGTTATCATCGATCCAAGTAGGCTTAAGTCCTATCCAACTTCTAGTTGGCCGCTGGCCATATCAAATGTGTCCCAGTCATACCTGGCAATAGTCAATCCTTCTCCAGGAACACATTTTGAAGGTGTTGATTCTTCTTCTGTCTTGTTTCTTTATCGTCCAGGTTTAGCATTCTTACGCTACCACAGAAAAGATCAAACTACAGTATGTACGAGCCGAGTCTTCGTCACCGGTGAAATGTTCCTCGATTTTAAGACCTTGTCCACTGACTTCATTGTTGCCGAGTCTTTGTCACCGGTGAAATGTTCCTCGATTTGAAGACCTTGTCCACTGACTTCATTGTTGCCGAGTCTTTATCACCGGTGAAATGTTCCTCGATTTGAAGACCTTGTCCACTGACTTCATTGTTGCCGACTCTTTGTCACCGGTGAAATGTTCCTCGATTTGAAGACCTTGTCCACTGACTTCATTGTTGCCGAGTCTTTATCACCGGTGAAATGTTCCTCGATTTGAAGACCTTGTCCACTGACTTCATTGTTGCCGACTCTTTGTCATCGGTGAAATGTTCCTCGATTTGAAGACCTTGTCCACTGACTTCATTGTTGCCGAGTCTTTATCACCGGTGAAATGTTCCTCGATTTGAAGACCTTGTCCACTGACTTCATTGTTGCCGACTCTTTGTCATCGGTGAAATGTTCCTCGATTTGAAGACCTTGTCCACTGACTTCATTGTTGCCGAGTCTTTATCACCGGTGAAATGTTCCTCGATTTGAAGACCTTGTCCACTGACTTCATTGTTGCCGACTCTTTGTCATCGGTGAAATGTTCCTCGATTTGAAGACCTTGTCCACTGACTTCATTGTTGATTTGCCGATATCTATTCACCTATTGACTTCCGGTGACGTTGTTGCATCTTGAGTTATCATCGATCCAAGTAGGCTTAAGTCCTATCCAACTTCTAGTTGGCCGCTGGCCATATCAAATGTGTCCCAGTCATACCTGGCAATAGTCAATACTCTGCTTCAACATCTTTTTACTCAATATTCAAAGAAGAAGATTTTATGCTTTATCCTTGTGGCTGGAATATCGATGCATTTTTAGATCCCTATGACATGTCAAAAAGTTTTTAAAATTATGAGTTTAGTTCCCTTTCAGGGAATTTGTAGCTGTGTATCACAAAAATAAGGCTTTAAGCCTGATAAATATATATTAGGAAATTAATCAGGACTGGAAGCTGGGCCTAAAAAAAGTTGTGATGTCAAAAGGTGAAAAATAGCTTTAAATTTCGATATAATATAAGTTGAGCATTTTTTACCTTTAGGCGATTCATAGTCCGTTCATCGGAGAATTATTTTTTATAACTGTAATATAAATGCAAACAGAAGAAATTATGATTTGTGGAGCGGTAGACGGCTGTCTAAATAGAAAACAGATCATATAATTACCCCAGCAATGGTCTGAGTGCACAACCAATAATTTAAGAGCATTGCATTGTGCGCTCTGTGCATGGGTAATTACAGACTTGCTGCTATTATCGTAAAGTAGCCTGGTTAGAACCACAGGAGCTGACACTCTAAAGATGCTTTTGTAGTTGAAACACTTAAGAGCACCTCAGTGTGAATTAGCGGGCGAGCTGCTTTTGATGTTGGTGTTAGTGGTACTCCTATTTCTCAGATATGATGTGCTTAGTGGTTTGGCTATTGATGGAGAAATGTTGCCGAGGCCTTTATCGCTCGCTCACCTCCATTCTCTCCTAGAAATGAATGGCTTCACTGAAAAGCATGTTTGGACTATGGACTGCAATTTACCAGTTAAGCACCCTATAACAGGCTACTCAAGAAATACCTTGTGGCTCAATCTCTTTTGTGAGAGCTTTGCCCCTTCATTTACAGGGTAATGTACACCCAGACCTGTCCAGAATGATGGAGCTTAGTAGGATTCAAGAGCGCTGGGACATCAAGACTTCATACACTTTTGTGTGGCTTGTAGACCAACTTAAAAAAAAATGCAGATAGATGTCCCTAAAGAAATAGTTCTTAAAGGGTTTATCCGGCCTTAGGGTACAAGTTTGTAGTCACTCTATGTGACTGCATTCTTGTGAATCCTCGCAGTGTGCACATTGCATCCTGTCAGGATTTTCCAGTGTCGACGCTGGGAGCAGGCAAGGGATTTGCATACTCCCGGCCACATTCTGACTAGACATTCTCAGTCTCACTCAGTTTGCTTGTGTCTAGTCAGAATGTGTCTAGTTGGCACGTGACTGCATGTATACAAATTGCTCCAAAAGTTGGCACCGAAGAATCCTCACAGCGCACACTGTGCACACCGTGAGGATTCGCAAGTCTCCAGTCACATAGAGTGACTGCAGACTTGGACTCCAAGGCTGGATAGCCCTCTTTAAATGATCTGATAGGTCTATGATGGGAGAGGCCTAACCTCAGAGACCCCGTGATCCTTAGAACAGGGCTCTGAAATGCTGCACTAGTGAAGCATTGGCCTTGCGTGCACGTGCACTACCTGGTTCATTATTGCTCGATGTAGCCATTGTACTCAGCTCTCTCCAGTGGTCCTATAGTTAATAAATGTGAAACCTAAGACAGAAACAAAATGAACATATACCCTGCTTACGTATACGAAAGTAAAAAGCAGTAGTGCATATAAATAACATGGGGTACTTAGTAAACACTTTTTGATAAAAAAAAAAGTGTAAAAACCACCCCACCAGCGCCAAGGTGGACCCAGTCGGGATGGTCCTCACCTCTAGTATTAAAACATTGCCATGTGTCGAAAACTAGCTCAATGTGAATAAGGGCCGAGAGCAGGACCGACACCCAACGATGGACACCCAGCAGTCGGAAGCTATGTAAACATAACACTCAGCTCAAAGAAAACAAGGTTACACCCTTGCGGTGTGCATTGAGTGCAAAAACCATTGTAACCAGAGCACTCGTCTCTCTCCGGTAGTCCTATAGACAATAAATTTAGTAATGGCACATTTTGTGAGACCACCTCTGCTTATCTATTGACTGGCAGCAGTCAGACAGTCCCCCCATGTGCAGCTCAGGTCACGCTGTCCTGCATTGGACACAAACTGGAAGAAGACCTGCCTTGCCGCAGGACTAGATCCATCATACATCTTTCAGACATGAAGCATATTAGTAATTTGCATAAGATACTGAATTTTATTTTGTAACTCAATTTTAAACAGAAAAATAAACAATTTTGTAATTTATCAAATTTTACTGTCAATTCATGGGAAAAACCTGTATTCAGTGAAGACAGATTTTCACATGACAGAAATAGAAGCTGTCAGTTGGTGCTTTTAATATTCTATGGAGAAAAGAGATGAGGAAGAGGGAGGAGCTAGTGGAACACAGACATTCTAGGGAGGAGCTAGAGGAACACACGGATATTCTAATCGTGGAGCTAGAGGAACATAGACATTCTAGGGAGGAGCTAGAGGAACACACAGACATTCTAGGGAGGAGCTAGAGGAACACACAGACATTCTAGGGAGGAGCTAGAGGAACACACAGACATTCTAGGGAGGAGCTAGAGGAACACAGACATTCTAGGGAGGAGCTAGAGGAACACAGACATTCTAGGGAGGAGCTAGAGGAACACACGGATATTCTAAGGAGGAGCTAGAGGAACACACAGCCATTCTAGGGAGGAGCTAGAGGAACACACAGACATTCTAGGGAGGAGGTAGAGGAACACACAGACATTCTAGGGAGGAGCTAGAGGAACACACAGACATTCTAGGGAGGAGCTAGAGGAACACACAAATATTCTAAGGAGGAGCTAGAGGAACACACAGACATTCTAGGGAGGAGCTAGAGAAACACACAGACATTCTAGGGAGGAGCTAGAGGAACACACAGACATTCTAGGGAGGAGCTAGAGGAACGCACGGATATTCTAAGGAGGAGCTAGAGGAACACAGAGACATTCCAGGGAGGAGCTGGAGGAACACACAGACATTCTGGGGAGGAGCTAGAGGAACACAGACATTCTAGGGAGGAGCTAGAGAAACATAGACATTCTAGGGAGGAACTAGAGGAACACACAGACATTCTAGGGAGGAGCTAGAGGAACACAGACATTCTAGGGAGGAGCTAGAGGAACACACAGACAATGTGATGTAATAAGATATATTACAAAGTTTATTATTTTCATGTGGTCAATTGATTTATGGGAAAAAAATACAATAAAACAACGGTTACTCTTCAATGACAGATTCCATAATGTGTCCATATCGTATTGTCAAAGTAACAGCACCGACATAAATGTTTTTAATACAGGGAAGTAAAGAAAGACAGTCGGCGGCCATAAGAGCAACAGCTCTGGGGTGTGTAACAGGTGAGTAATTGTGTGATTAATTATGACTCCCCAGTTGGTCTTCTACATGTGGACAGTGGCCTAAAATAAATTTCCTTTGGCTCAGTGCACATATGTGAATGTCATGTTTGACATTGGAGCTGTCCGTGGTGCTGACGAAAAAGAGCTAGAGCATCGCTACAATCCTTCTCCATCGGTGACTCAATCCATCCTTTATTTAGAATCCTAATCAGATGTAAGGAGTGGATTGCAGAGTATTTCATGAGGATGTAATAGATCTTGGTTTTATCCACCCACATAACAACAGACTAATCTAATATTATTTAAGGCTATTAGTGCCTAGTGCAGCACAAGTGGCATTAGCCGGAGAAGGCATGTGTGCTGACGTTCCCTGCAGACGTACGTGCTCAGGTTCTGCTGTTATATATGAAGTGCCCCAAACCCTCCAGACAGATTACTTCTATTAATGGGAATTTTCGCTACATTAGTTTTCAAATGGCACACATGGAATTATGAAAACATAGATGCATATATAGAAAGGTGATGGTAGAATATCTGGTGAATTATTATCAGTGTTTGCTGGACGATATATGTTGGTAGAGAAGGGAAAGAAAGAATGAAAAGAAAGAGAAGGAAAGAGATAAAGAAAGAGAAAAAGGAAGAAAGAAAGAATGAGAGAAAGAAATGAAGAAAGGAAGAATGAGAGAAAGAGAGAAAGAAAAGAGAAATAAATATAGAAGAGAACAAAGAAAGAAAGAAAGAAAATAAAAAAGAAATCGAGGAAGAAAAAAAAGAAAAAGAGAAAGAAAGATGATAGTAGAATATCTGGTGAATTATTATAATTTATTAGTGTCTATATACAATGCTGAAAGATATCTATTGAGAAAGAAAGAAAGAAAGAAAGATAGATAAAAGAAAGAATGAAAAGAAGAAAGAGAAGGAAATAGATAAAGAAAGAAAGAGAAAGAAAAGAATGAGAGAAAGAGAAAGAAATGAAGAAAGGAAGAATGAGAGAAAGAGAGAAAGAAAAGAGAAAGAAATAGAGAAATAAATATAGAAGAGAAGAAAGAGAAAGAAAGAATCTAAAAAAAGAAATAGAGGGAGAAAAAAGAAAGAGAGAAAGAATGGTTATGGTAGAATATCTGGTGAATTTTTATAATTTATTAGTGTTTACATACCATGCTGAAAGATATCTATCGACAAAGAAAGAAAGAAAGAAAGACAGAAAGAAAGGAAGGAAGATAGAAATTAAGAAAAAAAAGAAAGAGAAACAAAGAAAGGTATAAAAGAGAAAAAAGGAAGTAAGAAGAGTAAAATGTAAAGAAATTAAGGAGGTAAGTAAGTAAGTAAGGAAGGAAGATAGAAAGAAAGAAAAAAGGGGGGGGGGAAGGGAGAGAGAGTTGGGCCAAGGAAGCAAAAATGGAGGCAACACTCAAGGAGTTCAAGTGGAAAAAATGTGGAGTCTTTTTCACTTACTGCATTTAGACAGATGAAGTAAACTCTGCATTTTTTCATTTGGACTCCTTGAGTACTGCCTCCATTTAAATTTTTGTTTAATTAGTTAGATAATTTGATAGATGATAGATAAATAAATAGTTAGCTAGATTGGCAAATAATTACATTGATAGGTAAATAGATTATTTGATGTGTGGATAATGATAATATATTGATAAATAGATAATAGATAGATATATAATAGATAGTTAATAGGTATATAAAGATATATACAGTTAGGTCCATATATATTTGGACAGAGACAATATTTTTCTAATTTTGGTTATAGACATTACCACAATGAATTTTAAACAAAACAATTCAGATGCAGTTGAAGTTCAGACTTTCAGCTTTCATTTGAGGGTATCCACATGAAAATTGGATGAAGGGTTTAGGAGTTTCAGCTCCTTAACATGTGCCACCCTGTTTTTAAAGGGACCAAAAGTAATTGGACAG
Source organism: Ranitomeya imitator (assembly GCF_032444005.1). NCBI lineage: Eukaryota > Metazoa > Chordata > Amphibia > Anura > Dendrobatidae > Ranitomeya > Ranitomeya imitator. The sequence goes on from NC_091283.1 coordinate 812,064,601, forward strand.
ATTCAATAATTTTAAATAAAATGTTAATTTTTAGTATTTGGTTGAAAATCCTTTCTTGGCAATGGCTGCCTGAAGTCTTGAACTCATGGACATCACCAGACGCTGTGTTTCCTCCTTTTTGATGCTCTGCCAGGCCTACACTGCGGTGGTTTTCAGTTGCTGTTTATTTGTGGGCCTTTCTGTCTTAACAAGTGAAATGCTGCTCAATTGGGTTGAGATCAGGTGACTGATTTGGCCATTCAAGAATATTCCACTTCTTTGCATTAATAAACTCCTGGGTTGCTTTGGTTTTATGTTTTGGGTCATTGTCCATCTGTAGTATGAAACGACGACCAATCAGTTTGGCTGCATTTGGCTAGATGTGAGCACACAGTATGTTTCTGAATACCTCAGAATTCATTCGGCTGCTTCTGTCCTGTGTCACATCATAAACACTAGTGACCCAGTGCCACTGGCAGCCATGCATGCCCAAGCCATCACACTGCCTCCGCCGTGTTTTACAGATGATGTGGTATGCTTTGGATCATGAGCTGTACCACGCCTTCGCCATACTTTTCTCTTTCCATCATTCTGGTAGAGTTTGATCTTGGTTTCATCTGTCCAAAGAATGTTCTTCCAGAACTGTGCTGGATTTTTTAGATGTTTTTTAACAAAGTCCAGTCTATCCTTTTTATTCTTGATGCTTATGAGTGGCTTGCACCGTGCAGTGAACCCTCTGTATTTACTTTCATGCAGTCTTCTCTTTATGGTAGATTTGGATATTGATACGCCGACCTCCTGGAGAGTGTTGGTCACTTGGTTGGCTGTTGTGAAGGGGTTTCTCTTCACCATGGAGATTATTCTGTAATTATCCACCACTGTTGTCTTCCGTGGGCGCCCAGGTCTTTTTGCATTGATGAGTTCCCCAGTGCTTTCTTTCTTTCTCAGGATGTACCAAATTGTAGATTTTGCCACTCCTAATAATGTAACAATTGCTCGGATGGGTTTTTTTTATGTTTTCGCAGCTTAAGGATGGCTTGTTTCACCTACATGGAGAGCTCCTTTGACCGCATGTTTACCTCACAGCAAAACCTTCCAAATGCAAGCACCACACCTCCAATCAACTCCAGGCCTTTTATCTGCTTAATTGAGAATGACATAACGAAGGGATTCCCCACACCTGTCCATGAAATAGCCTTGGAGTCAATTGTCCAATTACTTTTGGTCCCTTTAAAAACAGGGTGGCAAATGTTAAAGAGCTGAAACTCCTAAACCCTTCATCCAATTTTAATGTGCATACCCTCAAATGAAAGCTGAAAGTCTGACCTTTAACTGCATCTGAACTGTTTAGTTTAAAATTCATTGTGGTAATGTCTATAACCAAAATTAGAAAAATGTTGTCTCTGTCCAAATATATATGGACCTAACTGTATATAGATAATAGATAAAGATATAATAAATAGATAATAGATAGATAGATGATACATAGATAGACACTTTTTCACTTGCGCACTGTGTTCGTCGCCATCTCGCCATAAGGCCCCATTTATAGAAATGTTTACTGTACCACGTTAATGGAAAGCGCCCCCTGAGATATTACAGGTGTCACATAGCCCGGCCTAGTGAATTGCACCCAATCACCCCCTGTTTATTGTGTGTTTCTACATTCTTAGCACTGTACACACGATCTATCTTCCAGATTGTACAGCGCTGGAGAACGTTACACACATAACGAATAGTGCTCGCAACAATTTCATCAACCGCAGCAGTTCCTGGATAGATCTGAGCCAGAAATAGTGAAACAAGCCAGCAGCTGATTCTAACATATTACACGCAGGAAGCAGCTATATAATATCAGCTATAATAAGAACAATGTGAACTAGAAGTTATTGTTCTTTTTGTCATTTTAAACGTCACCTTTCCATTTCCATTTATATTGTTGCTCCTGCATCTGTGGAAACTGAAAATCAATTACCCTTAAATGAACCGCCCGTCACTATGAGATGGTAATGTAATGTTTATTAAAGGTTTTTTTTCCCTAATGTTGACTTTTAAAAACATTTATTCTTCTCCCACAGTCCCATGTGGCACTTTGGTACCTGGACCAAGAGGATGGCAGCAAATCCATGGATCAGACTTGTTTTTCCAGAACATCTTATAGAGGATCGATTGGACTGAGATCTGGAAAATGTAGAGACAACACGTGACCTTGATCTCTTTCTCATCTTCCTCTCAGCGTTTGTCAACTATTTTTGCAGTACGGCAGGGGCATTATCTTGATATCATCGATCCTTGGGAGGCCATGATTCACAGGTTGCCCTTAAAGTTGAGCATGACTTTTCCAAGACCCTGGTCCACCCGCCATGCTGATAGTCCATGGCCACTTGACGAGAACCTTCCACCATTCAACTTACCTGCTTACATGTCATCATTGATGATGTGTTGGGTCTTCAAAGAAAAGAAGTGCAGTGGAAGCTGACACGTAAGAGAAGGTTTGCAGGGCTGTGATCCAGTGGCCAGGATCGGCTCACAAGGCTGCCAGATCGGGGTTCTATAAAATTCTATCTAACCTTTCCTGGACCATTTTTGGTAGATCCTAACCACTGCAAATCAAGAGCACCCCAAAGTCGGCCATTTTGGAGATGCTCTTCTTCCCTACTTTACTGGTTGTCTACTAATCCTACAAAATGTATAAAAATGTGCTTGTTTTGTGCCCTATTTTGGGCTTACACTGAGATTCAATCATAGACGTCCTGTAGGACAGGCATGTCAAACACGCGTCCCGAGGGCCGCATGTGGCCCTTTACAGGCATATCTGCGGCCCGCACAAAAGTCTCAAACTTTGTCTGTAAACACAAAGTTTGAGACTTTTGTGCGGGCCGCAGATGCTCCCAGTCACTCTCAGCCTTCCTGGCTTAGGACGGAGATCAGCAGCCACGCAAGCCGCAGATGTACAAAACGCGCGATCAGCACTTCCGGCTCTTCATTCATTGGCCGATATCACTGCATATGACCTGCTTACGTCATCAGCAGCCGACCAACTAGCTCCGTGTCAATCCATGATGTGTGTACTTTGGTCGGCTGCTGATGACGTAAGCAGGTCATATGCAGGGATATCGGCCAATGAATGAAGAGCCGGAAGTGCTGATCACGCGTTTTGTACATCTGCGGCTCGCGTGGCTGCTGATCTCCGTCCTAAGTCAGGAAGGCTGAGAGTGACTGGGATACTGTAACCGAGGAAGAAGGGACCCACTGCCGCACAGGCAAAGAAGTGAGTGGCCCTTCTCCTGTACACATCATGCACGGGCCTTCTGGGATGGGTTTTGTACGTTATGCACGCACCTGGCAGTGTGCACGTACCTTCTGGGATGGGGTTTGTACGTTATGCACGCACCTGGCAGTGTGCACGTACCTTCTAGGATGGGGTTTGTACGTTATGCACGCACCTGGCAGTGTGCACGTACCTTCTAGGATGGGGTTTGTACGTTATGCACGCACCTGGCAGTGTGCACGTACCTTCTGGGACGGGGTTTGTACGTTATGCACGTACCTGGCAGTGTACACGTACCTTCTGGGATGGGGTTTGTACGTTATGCACGCACCTGGCAGTGTGCACGTACCTTCTGGGACGGGGTTTGTACGTTATGCACGTACCTGGCAGTGTACACGTACCTTCTGGGATGGGGTTTGTACGTTATGCACGCACCTGGCAGTGTGCACGTACCTTCTGGGATGGGGTTTGTACGTTATGCACGCACCTGGCAGTGTGCATGTACCTTCTGGGATGGGGTTTGTACGTTATGCACGTACCTGGCAGTGTGCACGTACCTTCTGGGATGGGTTTGTACGTTATGCACGTACCTGGCAGTGTGCACGTACCTTCTGGGATGGGGTTTGTACGTTATGCACGTACCTGGCAGTGTGCACGTACCTTCTGGGATGGGGTTTGTACGTTATGCACGTACCTGGCAGTGTGCACGTACCTTCTGGGATGGGGTTTGTACGTTATGCACGCACCTGGCAGTGTGCACGTACCTTCTGGGATGGGGTTTGTACGTTATGCACGCACCTGGCAGTGTGCACGTACCTTCTGGGATGGGGTTTGTACGTTATGCACGCACCTGGCAGTGTACACGTACCTTCTGGGATGGGGTTTGTATGTTATGCACGCACCTGGCAGTGTGCACGTACCTTCTGGGATGGGGTTTGTACGTTATGCACGCACCTGGCAGTGTGCACGTACCTTCTGGGATGGGGTTTGTACGTTATGCACGCACCTGGCAGTGTGCACGTACCTTGTGGGATGGGGTTTGTACGTTATGCACGCACCTGGCAGTGTGCACGTACCTTCTGGGATGGGGTTTGTACGTTATGCACGCACCTGGCAGTGTGAACGTACCTTCTGGGATGGGGTTTGTACGTTATGCACGCACCTGGCAGTGTGCACGTACCTTCTGGGATGGGGTTTGTACGTTATGCACGCACCTGGCAGTGTGAACGTACCTTCTGGGATGGGGTTTGTACGTTATGCACGCACCTGGCAGTGTGCACGTACCTTCTGGGATGGGGTTTGTACGTTATGCACGCACCTGGCAGTGTGAACGTACCTTCTGGGATGGGGTTTGTACGTTATGCACGCACCTGGCAGTGTGCACGTACCTTCTGGGATGGGGTTTGTACGTTATGCACGCACCTGGCAGTGTGAACGTACCTTCTGGGACGGGGTTTGTACGTTATGCACGCACCTGGCAGTGTGCACGTACCTTCTGGGATGGGGTTTGTATGTTATGCACGTACCTGGCAGTGTGCACGGACCTTCTGGGACGGGGTTTGTACGTTATGCACGTACCTGGCAGTGTGCACGTACCTTCTGGGACGGGGTTTGTACGTTATGCACGTACCTGGCAGTGTGCACGTACCTTCTGGGATGGGGTTTGTACGTTATGCACGCACCTGGCAGTGTGCACGTACCTTCTGGGATGGGGTTTGTACGTTATGCACGCACCTGGCAGTGTGCACGTACCTTCTGGGACGGGGTTTGTACGTTATGCACGTACCTGGCAGTGTGCACGTACCTTCTGGGACGGGGTTTGTACGTTATGCATGCACCTGGCAGTGTGCACGTACCTTCTGGGATGGGGTTTGTACGTTATGCACGCACCTGGCAGTGTGCACGTACCTTCTGGGACGGGGTTTGTATGTTATGCACGCACCTGGCAGTGTGAACGTACCTTCTGGGATGGGGTTTGTACGTTATGCACGCACCTGGCAGTGTGCACGTACCTTCTGGGATGGGGTTTGTACGTTATGCACGCACCTGGCAGTGTGCACGTACCTTCTGGGATGGGGTTTGTACGTTATGCACGCACCTGGCAGTGTGAACGTACCTTCTGGGATGGGGTTTGTACGTTATGCACGCACCTGGCAGTGTGAACGTACCTTCTGGGATGGGGTTTGTACGTTATGCACGCACCTGGCAGTGTGAACGTACCTTCTGGGATGGGGTTTGTACATTATGCACGCACCTGGCAGTGTGAACGAACCTTCTGGGATGGGGTTTGTACGTTATGCACGCACCTGGCAGTGTGCACGTACCTTCTGGGATGGGTTTTGTACGTTATGCATGTACCAGGCAGTGTGCACGTACCTTCTGGGATGGGGTTTGTACGTTATGCACGTACCTGGCAGTGTGCACGTACCTTCTGGGATGGGTTTGTACGTTATGCACGCACCTGGCAGTGTGCACGTACCTTCTGGGATGGGGTTTGTACGTTATGCACGCACCTGGCAGTGTGCACGTACCTTCTGGGACGGGGTTTGTACGTTATGCACGCACCTGGCAGTGTGCACGTACCTTCTGGGATGGGTTTGTACGTTATGCACGCACCTGGCAGTGTGCACGTACCTTCTGGGATGGGGTTTGTACGTTATGCACGCACCTGGCAGTGTGCACGTACCTTCTGGGACGGGGTTTGTACGTTATGCACGCACCTGGCAGTGTGCACGTACCTTCTGGGATGGGTTTGTACGTTATGCACGCACCTGGCAGTGTGAACGTACCTTCTGGGATGGGGTTTGTACGTTATGCACGCACCTGGCAGTGTGCACGTACCTTCTGGGATGGGGTTTGTACTTTATGCACGCACCTGGCAGTGTGCACGGACCTTCTGGGATGGGGTTTGTACGTTATGCACGCACCTGGCAGTGTGCACGTACCTTCTGGGATGGGTTTTGTACGTTATGCACGCACCTGGCAGTGTGCACGTACCTTCTGGGATGGGGTTTGTACGTTATGCACGCACCTGGCAGTGTGCACGGACCTTCTGGGATGGGGTTTGTACGTTATGCACGCACCTGGCAGTGTGCACGTACCTTCTGGGATGGGTTTTGTACGTTATGCACGCACCTGGCAGTGTGCACGTACCTTCTGGGATGGGGTTTGTACGTTATGCACGTACCTGGCAGTGTGCACGTACCTTCTGGGATGGGGTTTGTACGTTATGCACGCACCTGGCAGTGTGAACGTACCTTCTGGGATGGGGTTTGTACGTTATGCACGTACCTGGCAGTGTGCACGTACCTTCTGGGATGGGGTTTGTACGTTATGCACGCACCTGGCAGTGTGAACGTACCTTCTGGGATGGGGTTTGTACGTTATGCACGCACCTGGCAGTGTGAACGTACCTTCTGGGATGGGGTTTGTACGTTATGCACGTACCTGGCAGTGTGCACGTACCTTCTGGGATGGGGTTTGTACGTTATGCACGCACCTGGCAGTGTGCACGTACCTTCTGGGATGGGGTTTGTATGTTATGCACGCACCTGGCAGTGTGAACGTACCTTCTGGGATGGGGTTTGTACGTTATGCACGTACCTGGCAGTGTGCACGTACCTTCTGGGATGGGGTTTGTACGTTATGCACGCACCTGGCAGTGTGAACGTACCTTCTGGGATGGGGTTTGTACGTTATGCACGCACCTGGCAGTGTGAACGTACCTTCTGGGATGGGGTTTGTACGTTATGCACGTACCTGGCAGTGTGCACGTACCTTCTGGGATGGGGTTTGTACGTTATGCACGCACCTGGCAGTGTGAACGTACCTTCTGGGATGGGGTTTGTACGTTATGCACGTACCTGGCAGTGTGCACGTACCTTCTGGGATGGGGTTTGTACGTTATGCACGCACCTGGCAGTGTGTACGTACCTTCTGGGATGGGGTTTGTACGTTATGCACGCACCTGGCAGTGTGCACGTACCTTCTGGGATGGGGTTTGTACGTTATGCACGCACCTGGCAGTGTGCACGTACCTTCTGGGATGGGGTTTGTACGTTATGCACGCACCTGGCAGTGTGCACGTACCTTCTGGGATGGGGTTTGTACGTTATGCACGCACCTGGCAGTGTGAACGTACCTTCTGGGATGGGGTTTGTACGTTATGCACGTACCTGGCAGTGTGCACGTACCTTCTGGGATGGGGTTTGTACGTTATGCACGTACCTGGCAGTGTGCACGTACCTTCTGGGATGGGGTTTTGTACGTTATGCACGCACCTGGCAGTGTGCACGGACCTTCTGGGATGGGGTTTTGTACGTTATGCACGTACCTGGCAGTGTGCACGTACCTTCTGGGATGGGTTTGTACGTTATGCACGTACCTGGCAGTGTACACGTACCTTCTGGGATGGGGTTTGTACGTTATGCACGCACCAGGCAGTGTGCACGTACCTTCTGGGATGGGGTTTTGTACGTTATGCACGTACCTGGCAGTGTGCACGTACCTTCTGGGATGGGTTTGTACGTTATGCACGTACCTGGCAGTGTACACGTACCTTCTGGGATGGGGTTTGTACGTTATGCACGCACCAGGCAGTGTGCACGTACCTTCTGGGATGGGGTTTGTACGTTATGCACGTACCTGGCAGTGTGCACGTACCTTCTGGGATGGGTTTGTACGTTATGCACGTACCTGGCAGTGTACACGTACCTTCTGGGATGGGGTTTGTACGTTATGCACGCACCTGGCAGTGTGCACGGACCTTCTGGGATGGGGTTTTGTACGTTATGCACGTACCTGGCAGTGTGCACGTACCTTCTGGGATGGGTTTGTACGTTATGCACGTACCTGGCAGTGTACACGTACCTTCTGGGATGGGGTTTGTACGTTATGCACGCACCAGGCAGTGTGCACGTACCTTCTGGGATGGGGTTTTGTACGTTATGCACGTACCTGGCAGTGTGCACGTACCTTCTGGGATGGGTTTGTACGTTATGCACGTACCTGGCAGTGTACACGTACCTTCTGGGATGGGGTTTGTACGTTATGCACGTACCTGGCAGTGTGCACGTACCTTCTGGGATGGGGTTTTGTACGTTATGCACGCACCTGGCAGTGTGCACGGACCTTCTGGGATGGGGTTTTGTACGTTATGCATGTACCAGGCAGTGTGCACGTACCTTCTGGGATGGGGTTTGTACGTTATGCACGCACCTGGCAGTGTGCACGTACCTTCTGGGATGGGGTTTGTACGTTATGCACGCACCTGGCAGTGTGCACGTACCTTCTGGGATGGGGTTTGTACGTTATGCACGCACCTGGCAGTGTGCACAGACTGAGGTGTCAAGCCTCAGGACAAAACACTAATGATTGAAAAAAAAAAGATAGCAAATAAATGTTTCGTTTGTAATTGCTGTATTTTTGTTGAATATAATAGTTGCTGTTGCGCACTGCAAATATATGTTTCTGTTACATATTACTACTTCATATCTTGTTTTCGTTGACTGCTGTTAACATACGTGTGTGACATTAGCTGCTGTGTGCGGCCCTCGCAACAACCTCTTGTTACTCATGTGCCCCTCGGGGTACCCGGAGTTTGCTGTAGGACCCATTTCATTTGAAGCTGTTATGATGCTTCCTTCAATGGCAGTGACCTAAGAGTGCCATGGTGCAGTTGCCCTCAACAACCAGTCAGCTATTTGCTTTAATTAGCTTGATTATGCTCAGATATTTGCTTTAATTAGCTTGATTATGCTTAGCTAGTGAAATATTTCCAGTTCCCATAGGCTACAGCATATGTGCTCCGCGTCCTCACCCAGACTTTTAATTGTGGCTAATTTGGACTTTCATTACTTGCTGTATGCGATCCTGTGTATCCATAAACATGTGAGCGCCAGATCGTTTTGTGGTCTGGTACAATGAGCAGCACATTCCCAACCATCGCTAACCCATCCCCCCAACCTTCGCTGATTAATAATATATTGATTAGAAATTCTCATAGGAAAGCTCCTGGTAATCAATGTTTGTTTTTTTTTTTCCTGACATTTTACAGCAGTGCATAATATATTTCTTCTCACTTAATAGGAAGCACGGTCGATACAGAAACATCCGCTATTCACACGGAGCAGTGAGTAAACTTTGCTTCAATGTCCATCACTTACATTTATGTTGAAGGTTGATCCCAGAATTAGAGAAAACCGTCTGTATTATTTACTGTAATGGCGCCACTGGTGTCCATGGGCCGTGTCTGGGAATGCAATCCCTGCTGGTACAAGGAAAAGCTGCAGTGCTATACATGGCCCATGAATAACAGTTTTTCTAAAAAAAAAAAAAAAAAAGAGAGGCCTCATTTTAAGTCTAGCTTAACAATCCTCTAACTGGACAGTGATTATGTCTCTCCCCTAAGATGAGTTAATACATGATGGGAGGAAAATCAATTATAATGTTACCCCAGCCTTTATTCCCAGAGGAAGAGCAGAGATTGTAACCTCAACGGGGTAAGGCGTCCCACAGAATAGAAAACCGGTGCGACAAAAAATGCAAATACTAAAAAGGCGAGCTTCACCAATGATTGCCCCCAGATGAAGCATTGGCGAAACATAGGTGAGCGTCATCATGTCTATAGTTCTGAATGCACCGTTTGCATTTTACTGTATATGACAGTAACTTATGGGGAGTTATCCTTGCTGGAACTCCAATCTGAACCATTATGTTACCTTTATGTATGAATTTCCTTCTTTTTTTCACTTATTAATTATGTGATGAATATGTATATTGCCTTTTTGATTGATTGAATTAATTATTTTTTTTTACTTATCAATCATATGACACACATACATATGCATATACCATACGTTTGACTTGGACTGCTTGCGTAAATTAGTTTCTGTAGTGTTTGGACATTACTTTGTGGTGCTTTTTGATTTTTTTTCCCTTTATGGCTCACCCAAAATTTATCTGTGTCTTTTGTCTTCGACATATGAATGTCTTTTAAATTTAGCTGCAAAAAAATATACTTTTTAGTATTTATATCTACTTTAGTCCTGGCACATTTTTTCACATATCGTTCCTGAGATCTATTGGAAAATCTGTAACAGGGACCTCAAAGTACCAATCATGGGACACCAGCGATCAATAAGGTAGAAGAGTAACTCCTAACTCTGCAAAACCAATAACTATGGTGTATTGCCCCCGCGACTCTTCTTTTGCCCACTGCTAAATACGAATGGTTTGGATGGGCAGACGAGTGATGCTACAAGTTGTGCCAGTCCATTCAATACATGTAGACTGTGCTGATAGCTAATTACACGTGCCAGCACTGGAGGGGGATTCTCTTCTCTAACTACTGCTTTCTCTAAATTATCACCAGCAACAGTGCAAAAGTTATGTCGGCTACCACGATTTATATTTTTATACTTAAAGTAACTTATAGTAACTTTTTTATTTGCTATTTACTTTACTCTTGGTGCTGATGCTAGCATTTGCTACTGGGGTTAGACTTTAGACATAATCAGTCTCCTTCCCCATCTGGCAGTTTATATTTCTCAACCTTGCTTGTAGAAGGAGTCTTTACAGCTTTACTGTCATTTTACTGCAGAGGCTCTACTGTGTTGCCTTCCATTCTCCCAGTGCCATTTCTATAAGTTAATATCCAGCAAGTAGACTTAATTTCTTATAAAACAAGCCTCCTTCTCAGGAATATTAGCAGTATGCATATTATATGAAAACTGTTGAAGGAAAGAGCGCAAATAGTGTCTTATCTGAGAAGGTTAAAAGGTTAATCCATAAGATTGCAGTCACCAGATGTAGCTGAGTTGAAGCATTGAAAGGATTCGCTGCAGCAGATCCACGAGTCCAGGAAGGACCAGCAGTTAGATACGGATTGGGATAATTGTGGTAAATTTCTGCACTGCTGAATCACTAGAATTCCAGAATTATTAGTACATGAGGCTTTATTATTCTACGCGTTTCAGAGTTCAAGACTCCTACATCAGGAAACATCACAGGAACATTGATGTACTAAGAATTCTGGAATTCTAGTGATTCAGCAGCACAGAAATGTACCACAATTATCCCAATCTGTACCAGTATGCATATTAATAATACGTATAAAGTGCAGCTTAAAAGATAAAAGTTTCATGATTTTCCCATCATTCTTTACTATTCACTAACAATAGCACCAGTTTGTGCTCCAGAGCTGCTCTTCCTATTGTAACAGAATCTTCCATTCTAGTGGCTATTAAGAACTTCCTGCTCATGCAACATTGGTATTCATAAACATTTCCCGGTTATTTACTCCATCCCACTTATCCAGCATGAAAAAATAACTTTTTTTTCCATTTCTTACTTTCCTCTTAGTGTTGCTGTTAACATTTGCTACCGGTGTTAGACTTTGGACAGAATCAGTCTCCTTCACCATCTGGCGGTTTACACTTTCTTATCGCTCTTTTAGAGGGAATCTCAGCTATATGTCCTGGCTACTGCAGAGGACTTGCTGCTTTCCTGACAAGCAGAAAGCTTTACTGATGCCATGACTGAGCATGTGTGTCCACCAACGCTCAGCTCATTGGGTGGACATACACATTGCTATAGACTTGGGACACCAGATGTTGCCATACAATGTAAGTAAATGTGGCACAGCAGCATACTTCTAAACAATCTTTGTTTGAGAAGACCATCCCCAAGGCTTGAAACTAGTGACTTTATTTAAGCAAAACTGCATTGATTTTGCAAAAAAGGTCATGATTGTAACCCCCAAGCACAATGCCTACTTGTCAGTGAAACCACCAAGCTTTTGTATCTAAGTGACTGTTAGGCTTTGTGCACACGCTGCGGACTGGTGTGCGGATTTTTCCGCACTGATTTTGATAAATCCGCAGGGCAAAAACACTGCGTTTTTTCCTGTGGATTTATCGCGGATTTTCCGCGGTTTTTGTGCGGCTTCTACTGCGGTTTTACACCTGCGTTTTTTTTAATATGGAGCAGGTGTTAAACCGCTGCGGATTCCGCACAAAGAATTGACATGCTGCGGAAAATAAACCACAGTGTTTCCGCGCGTTTTTTTCCGCAGCATGTGCACAGCGGTTTTTGTTTTCCATAGGCTAACATGGTACTTTACACCGCATGGAAAACTGCTGCGGATCCGCAGCGTCAAAAACGCTGTGGATCCGCAGTAAAAACCGCAACGTGTGCACATACCCTAACTGTTTGAGTAAAGCTTCTGTTCTGTATTCTGCCTGCCGTATTGCCTGCCATTCTCCCAGTGCCATTTCTAGCAGATAATTCCCAGCAAGCAAATGGAACACCCGCCAGGGCTGTGGGGTACTAGGTACCGGATCCGGTCGTTATTAAAGGGGAGGTCACCGTGGCGGTGACCCGGTCCGTGGCCCTGGGCGCCAAAGTAAAAGGGATAGTCTTTAAAGGGATTTGTAAAGTGGTAAAAGTTTGTGACGCCACCTGTGGTACTCGGTCAGGGGTGACCGACGCTGCTTAAAGGGGTCCTCTGGGGGCAATGGTACTGCAGCATAGATGGTGTCACTTCCCACAGGTGAAGCAGGTTCCCCAGGGCTCCAGGGGTGTTTGGCCAGAGTAGTGCAAAGCCAGAATAAAACAGAGGACACAGGAGTACAGTCTCTTTACCTGATTTACTCGTAGTAAGCCATAGTCCAGGGTACCAGCAACAGGTGGTGATGTGGTCCGGCCGGCCTGGAGGCAATAGTGGATCCCTCTCCCAGGAGAGGTTTGTTAGCCTTACTGCTTGCGCTCTTGTGCGAGGTCCTTGCTGCCTGTGGCTCCCTTACAAAGTCCTCTCTCTCCTGTCCAGGGACTGTAACCCGTATGGTGGGTAATGCAAGCCTTTTTACAGGGTCTCTATCACGACCCGGGCTCTCTGGGTACTGCTGCACCTTCGGGTGTGGGTGCAGACAAAAGAATTGCAATCCTCTGTCCTTCCATTTCTGCTGTGCGACTTGGAGTACGACACAGCCTCGGGCTCCAGGTACCCGGTTCCTGCGCTTCAGCTCAGAGGGTGCACAATCACTGTTCCCGTTCAAGCTCCTATCTACTCCTTTGCTTCTCCCCTCAAATGCTCACTATCACTGCAACCCTTCTGGTTTTCTTCAGTCCTGGAGCTGCAGCACACTCATGGCTGCATGGCCCCACTCTCTGCTCTCAATCCTCTCTCCGTCTCTCCCTCCAACAGACTAACTCCAACTTACTAACTGCTCTTCCAGACCAGAAAACATATATCTGGGGGAAGCTCCCCTGAATCCGGGTTCAGAGCTCCCCCTTCTGGCCTGGATTCAGAACATGTTGCATGTAGGCGCTTTACCTGGTAAAGGGAATCCTCCTTGTCGTCAAGCATGACATCACCCTCCCCGAAAGGAAGGTAACATCACTGTAACAACCGGTTACCTGGGGTGTTACACAAACTTAATTTCCTTCAAAACAAGCCTCCTTCTAGCTAATATTAGCAGTATTCATATTAATAAAACATACAAAGTTTCACTCAAAAGATAAAAGTATCAGGATTGTTCCATCAGTCTTTACAATTCACTTAGGCTACGTTCACATTTGCGTTGTTGGGTGCAGCGTCGTCGATGCAACCAACAACGCATAACACAACACTGCGTTTTTTGACGCATGCGTTGACAAAAACTAGTAATGTTCCTGAATTTTGGCGCAGGGAAAACGCTACAAGTAGCGTCTTCCGCGCCCTGTCTGGTGCGTCAAATTGACGCATGCGTCGTAAAACGCAATACAATGCATACCTGCGCATGTCCATGCGCCCCCCATGTTAAAGATAGGGGCGCATGACGAATGCGTCGGTATGCGTCGACGACGCTGCGCCCAACAACGCAAATGTGAACATAGCCTTTCTAGAGGAGCCGCTTGTGATCCAGAGCTGCTCTTCCTACTGTAGCAGGGGACAGAACGTTATCACAATCAGCCATTCTAGTGGTTTAAAGAACCTCCTGGTCATCCAACATTGGTATTCATGAACATTTCCCTTGTATTTACTCCATCCCACCTTTCTCTGTGTCTGACTATCTTGTACATATTACTCCACTGTCACACTTGCTACTTAAATTAGCAAACAAAATCTTTAGAACAGCATACATATTAATAGGGGTGGCCTCAGGCCTGGGCAACCCACCCACCACATGCAATAGCCATGGAACTACTCCCGACAATATTGTAGACCAAACAAGAAATGAAAGTACCAAGATCCGAAAAGAAGTAAAATCAAGATAATTTTTATTTTACTAATAAATATAAGGCACCGAAACAACATAAAACATGGTCACATCATAAACAGAGTTTAAAGCAAGACAAAGACTCACGGGCAGCAAATCACATGCAGAAAGGCAGCACAACCAGGCAAGAAAAAGTAACAAGATATGTAATTATCAATAAAGTGACAGTGCTTCAAGTATACCCAGCGTTAGATAGTGATAATAAGGGTAGCCATGTCAAATGAAGTGTGGTCAGTGTGACATATAGTAGAAGCCCATGCGAAGTGCGCGTAGGGGGTCACACGTACGATGAGCATCACAGCCATGGGTAAGAACTAGTGAATTTATGTGATTCTCAGAGGTTGCCATGTGCTATTATGATCAGCACTTTATTCTACTATATGTCACACTGACCACACTTCATTTGACATGGCTACCCTTATTATCACTATCCTCTCCCACGTCCCTCTTTGAGGTTGGTCTATCAATGGCGCTCTGACTTTACCACTTATACTAGTAATGTCTGTATGTTTCCCATTTGTTATTATTCTTATCATGATTTGACTTGGTTAGCCTTGTGTCAAATGGCAATAATAATTGGGTTTCTCTGAGATGGTCTTTATCTAAACCTTGCATTGCACTGTGCACTAATCACTTTATATTTGAATTAAGGCCCTTATGAACATTCATAATTATCCCTTTAGCTGCTATCTCACTGCTATTTTTTAATATCCATTGTGCTGTTTATTAATCAATTTGCTGACGATGGAAACATCATATGCATGGAGGAAGACACATGTGGTGTCAAAACATGTCGTACAAAAGGGATTAAATGTATGCAATATTGTAACTGAAGAAATCTGGAACTTTTTGATGGATAAATAAAAGGTATATTTTACTCTACCATTTGACTGATCGCTGGAGAAACAAAAAGTTTTTTCTTCATATATATATATTTATGTGGTTTAACTACTCCTCTCTGATTTAACTAACTGCCTTTGGACGTGGCACTCAGGTGTCACTACCCCTTTAATTTACCTTGTGTTGGGGGTCGAGTTCCTGCCTCTGCACAGGAGGAATCTCGGGTCATCTCCGCTGTGGTCTCCCATTCTTTTCCTGCCGCAGTGGAGCCTGCTCAGCAGAGATGTCAGTCCCAGCATCTTGCTCAGTCTCACTCTGTGCAAAGGGTTACTGCTGCTTTTCCAGCTTCTGCCATTGAAGCACGGGCTGGGCAGCAGCGAGCTGCTTTAACCCCTTCTGAGCATGCCGGGGGTAAGATCTCTCATTGGAGATCGAGGGTCACATGCTTAGATACTGTAGCAAAACTCATTGGTTCTTCAGGAAGGTCCTGAGGTTGCACAGGCTCTGTGACAGCCTCTCATTGGTCCTTCTAGGAAGGTCCTGTACTTGCTGCAGCTTTAAAAGGTTCGCATGGCCGCACGGGCATGCGCTAGTATCAAATCTATGTGATGTGCTTTGCGCCAGTGTGGTTACGTGTGTATGTGTTAAGGGACCCGGCTGAAATAAGCCCCTAGAATACCGGCACCTCCGGTGAGGAGATTGTGTGCATGGATTCAAGGCCCGGGCTGAAATAAGCCGCTAGAATACCGACTCCTCCGGTGAGGAGATTGTATGATTGCGTAACCACAAACTGCTATCTGCTCGGCAGTTGCTCTGTACTCCTGTGAGTTTAACAGGACACAGTGCTTTCTTTAGGCGACACTGTGAAGTAACAGAGTTCGCTTCTACCGCCATATAGGGCCGCCATTTGTCAGCAGCAGGTTCTCTCCTGCACGGTGGACCTCGGGCTGCGAACGCACCAAATAACATATCTCTATTTACTCTGTGCGTTCCGCCTGCCCTAACACCTTGTATCTACATATTCTTATTAACAGAAATAAACACTTGAAATAGGTCACTCTGTTTGTAATGACGCTGTATAATGTATTATATTCACTTTTTGTATTGAATAACTGAAATAAATGAACTTCTTGATGATATTCTAAAATTGTGAGAAGCACCTGTATATACAGTGGAATATTTCGAACTAATATTTTGGCTCCTTTCTCTGCACCAAAGCCAAACTTAAGAACATGATTCACGATGATGATGGTCTTTCAATTTGTACCTAAAATTGTGTTTATGTTTTGGTGCCGCCAATGGTACCTCTTCTGCACCAGTCTTCAACAAAATACACTTGAGTAAAATGCAACAAATATATTGATATAACTGTCACATCTTTGGGATGTCCACGTGCCACAAGCTAGATTTCCGCCTAATTTAAAATTGGTGCAACTTATCGAAAATTTGTTGGACTGCTGTTGACTTCTCCTGCTCTAAGTCCCACTTACTTGTTTAGAAAAGTGGCAATGATGGCACAAAATAAATTATATATACTGTATATATATAAATATATATATATATCCCAATCTTTCATCCCGCTCAACCATACCATTAAATGTATAGGAGATACTGGGATATTCAGAATCCAATAACCGGATGCGTACGAAGTATACATAATCGGAAGAATTGCTAAGAACCCAACTAACAGAAATATACATATGCTTTACCCAGGCATTTATAATGGCAACTGGTTAGATAGGAAGACTAAACAGCGCTGGAAAAGAGAGAGACATTCATTAATATGATTTCTCACAAAGGTCTTTGGCAAAGAAGATAACCAGACGGAAATGCATCAGCCCCGACGCTTGGAGCTCATTTTATGTTTGATGCTCATTACTCTATTATATAGCAAATAAAACCCCGAAGTAACAAAATATATAGTAAAAATATATATATCAACAGCTCTCCGTTCCCTTGTGTGAATAGAGAGTAGGGATGAAATATTCATAGGGCAGCATCTCATTCTCTCCTAAATAGGTCGCTAAAGCAAGTAGAAGTGAACCGTCTCCCCCTTTTTCTTACCGGCCCCTCACTATCCTTTCATTGCATTCACCGGTAAGACCCCCCCTTCACTGTTCGTTTGTCTTCTCACTAATGTACCCAGTGAATAGCAAAGGGGATATTGAGAGAAAGAGAAATGGTGTAGCGTGTGGTTCAAGCTACCGCATTCCCCCCCCTTCAAGTAATTGATGGGGAAGGCTGCTGTTCACTTCATGATTTCAGGCCCTTTTTACAGGTTTTAACAAGCCTGATGCTTTTAATAGCACTTTGAGCACCGTGTCTTTAGCAGGCGCTCTCTCTTTCTAAAGCAGTTTTAACTCGGCTCTTTCTGCCGCTAATGTCTGAAATCTGCCCTCCCTTTAATCATTGGCAGGTCAGCCAGCAAACAAGCGGAGAAAAAAAAAAAAGCCACACTCATTTACTAGATTCAACGCAATCAGCCAGAGAAGAAAGGGAGAGCGTAGAAGCCGGGGAGAGGTGGCTGATGCACGGGTACACGAAGAGTTTGAAGCTTTCTTTTCCGTTTTTTTTTTTTTTGCAGGCACTAAACAATTTACCATATGGGTATAAAATAGAGAAAAAAAGGTACATATTATGAGTTGTGCATTTTATTATATTTGTAAGGCTAGGCGCGTCAGTATACTTAGCCTGCAGTGTGTGTCGGGAGCTTTATCCAATCTATACCATAATATTGGCATAGACGGCCATTCAACAGAGGCCAAAAGTGTGTTCACACACAGATGACCTGCATACCTCTGTTTTCTTATACAGAGGGCTAGTGCAAAGAAACCTATACAGGGGTACCCTCTGCTACCATGACCGTGCCCATGCAGGAGGTGGACCCGCCGATGCCAGAGGCCATTTCACCTGGATGTCCGTCTGAGGATGCACATTCAGCTGAAATGTATTGGAATGCAAAGACCCGCTAGCCCCCTGCACGGCAATACACTCCTCTGTCCAATCAGAGGCCAGCAGTTGGCGTTGGCAGGTGGCGCATGGCAGTGAATTCATATGTTACTCAGAGAAGGCACATGTCAGCTGCCGGCCTCTGTGTCTGCTACAGAAGAGGACGCTGTGCGACAGAACGGGGACATATATAAAGAAGGAACCCAGGATGGTGGGGCATATATACCAGGATGGGGGACATACATACCAGGAAGGGGCCCAGGATGAGGGACATATATATCAGGAAGGAGCCCGGGATGGTGGGCATATACATCAGGATGGGGGACATATATACCAGGAAGGGGCCCAGGATGAGGGACATATATATCAGGAAGGAGCCCGGGATGGTGGGCATATACATCAGGATGGGGGACATATATACCAGGAAGGGGCCCAGGATGAGGGACATATATATCAGGAAGGAGCCCGGGATGGTGGGCATATACATCAGGATGGGGACATATATACCAGGAAGGGGCCCAGGATGAGGGACATATATACCAGGAAGGAGCCCGGGATGGTGGGCATATACATTAGGATGGGGGACATATATACCAGGAAGGGGCCCAGGATGAGGGACATATATACCAGGAAGGAGCCCGGGATGGTGGGCATATACATTAGGATGAGGGACATATATACCAGGAAGGGGTCCAGGATGGTGGGAATATATACCAGAATGGGGGACATATATACCAGGAAGGGGCCCAGAATGGGGGACATATATACCAGGAAGGGGCCCAGGATGAGGGACATATATACCAGGAAGGGGCCCTGGATGGTGGGCATATTTACCAGGATGGGGGACATATATATCAGGAAGGGGCCCAGGATGGAGGGCATATATATCAATATGGGGTACTTATATAACAGGAAGGGGTCAGGATGGGGGACATATATACCAGGAAGGGGCCCAGGATGGTGGGGATAAATACCAGAATGGGGGACATACAGTGGGGCAAAAAAGTATTTAGTCAGTCAGCAATAGTGCAAGTTCCACCACTTAAAAAGATGAGAGGCGTCTGTAATTTACATCATAGGTAGACCTCAACTATGGGAGACAAACTGAGAATAAAAAATCCAGAAAATCACATTGTCTGTTTTTTTAACATTTTATTTGCATATTATGGTGGAAAATAAGTATTTGGTCAGAAACAAACAATCAAGATTTCTGGCTCTCACAGACCTGTAACTTCTTCTTTAAGAGTCTCCTCTTTCCTCCACTCATTACCTGTAGTAATGGCACCTGTTTAAACTTGTTATCAGTATAATAAGACACCTGTGCACACCCTCAAACAGTCTGACTCCAAACTCCACTATGGTGAAGACCAAAGAGCTGTCAAAGGACACCAGAAACAAAATTGTAGCCCTGCACCAGGCTGGGAAGACTGAATCTGCAATAGCCAACCAGCTTGGAGTGAAGAAATCAACAGTGGGAGCAATAATTAGAAAATGGAAGACATACAAGACCACTGATAATCTCCCTCGATCTGGGGCTCCACGCAAAATCCCACCCCGTGGGGTCAGAATGATCACAAGAACGGTGAGCAAAAATCCCAGAACCACGCGGGGGGACCTAGTGAATGAACTGCAGAGAGCTGGGACCAATGTAACAAGGCCTACCATAAGTAACACACTACGTCACCATGGACTCAGATCCTGCAGTGCCAGACGTGTCCCACTGCTTAAGCTAGTACATGTCCGGGCCCGTCTGAAGTTTGCTAGAGAGCATTTGGATGATCCAGAGGAGTTTTGGGAGAATGTTCTATGGTCTGATGAAACCAAACTGGAACTGTTTGGTAGAAACACAACTTGTCGTGTTTGGAGGAAAAAGAATACTGAGTTGCATCCATCAAACACCATACCTACTGTAAAGCATGGTGGTGGAAACATCATGCTTTGGGGCTGTTTCTCTGCAAAGGGGCCAGGACGACTGATCCGGGTACATGAAAGAATGAATGGGGCCATGTATTGTGAGATTTTGAGTGCAAACCTCCTTCCATCAGCAAGGGCATTGAAGATGAAACGTGGCTGGGTCTTTCAACATGACAATGATCCAAAGCACACTGCCAGGGCAACGAAGGAGTGGCTTCGTAAGAAGCATTTCAAGGTCCTGGAGTGGCCTAGCCAGTCTCCAGATCTCAACCCTATAGAAAACCTTTGGAGGGAGTTGAAAGTCCGTGTTGCCAAGTGAAAAGCCAAAAACATCACTGCTCTAGAGGAGATCTGCATGGAGGAATGGGCCAACATACCAACAACAGTGTGTGGCAACCTTGTGAAGACTTACAGAAAACGTTTGACCTCTGTCATTGCCAACAAAGGATATATTACAAAGTATTGAGATGAAATTTTGTTTCTGACCAAATACTTATTTTCCACCATAATATGCAAATAAAATGTTAAAAAAACAGACAATGTGATTTTCTGGATTTTTTTTTTCTCAGTTTGTCTCCCATAGTTGAGGTCTACCTATGATGTAAATTACAGACGCCTCTCATCTTTTTAAGTGGTGGAACTTGCACTATTGCTGACTGACTAAATACTTTTTTGCCCCACTGTATATACCAGGAAGGGGCCCAGGGTGGGAAACATTAGTACAGGATGGTGGACATTACTACATAATAGGGGAACACATATGTTCTTATAGGATTTCGAGCACAATAAGGGACCATACATCTGAACAACATGCAAGGGAAAAAGAGGCCCAGGTCCAAATTTGGCATTGGGGACCATTGGATTCTAGTTACGCCACTGAACTTATGCTATGCGGTTTACTTTGTTTTTACAGTGGGATCTTATAGTGACTGGATGCCTTGGCATGTATCATGACTTTGGCCAAGGTCAGATGAACATCTCCTGAGTGCATACACCCGAGAGTAGGCACAAACTTAATGTGTTGCTAGACTAAACTAGGGTTTTTAGGATGCACCCCTTCTGGGGAAGAAACCATCAAAACATGCGTCAAAAGGATACACTGGAGCTCTCTGGACCCCGAGTATTTATATGTGATATTTTTCTTGGCCTGGACTTTCCTCGCATCCTTATAATATTGTCTATAATTGCTGATAATTACCTATCTGACCTTGTGCTATAATGTGCACTTTTGTCGCTAGATTCTTCTATGAATCACTTATTTTGTGTCATTTTATCTACCTCTTATACATTTAGTTTCATATTTTTTTCTGGGAGTTACCAGAGACAAACCACAACACCATCCAGTTACTTTGGGCCTTTCTTTGCACTTTAATTACTTGCACCTTGCACTTTATTTATGAGAATTCTGTTTTCTATATTGCTACCTCATGCATTTGCTTGTTTATGAATTTGAGCCTATTCTGCAAAATGTTGCACTGTATGCATAACTTTGGACACAACCTTTTTGTTTGCCCAGTGCTTGCTTTTTTTTTTAAATTTTCTGTATAGTCCGTTTACATCACGATTTTTATGCTTTTTAATTTTTTGTTTCAGAAAATTGTTCATTCTTTATACAACTTGTGTCTGGAGGACTTCTTTTTCTACATAGCTTTTTTCTTGCATCATGGTCCTCTGTGTTTATCGCATAGGGTCACTCTCTGTTCACTCGATGAAAAGGCAGCAATTTTCTCCTTTAGTATAATGCTCCCCATAGTCCTCCGCATAGTATAAGGCATGAACCATAGATCTCCATATAGTATAATACACTCCATAGTCATCAATATAGTATAAAATTCCCATAGTCCTCCATATAGTACAATGCACTCCCAATACTATAATGCACTTCATAGTTCTTCATATAGTATAATGCAATCCCCATAGTCCTCCATACATTATAATGCAGCCCACATATAGTATAATGCAGTACCATAGAGTGCATAGAGTATAACTCAGCCCCCACTGAGTATAATACAGCCCCATATAATATAATGCAGCCTCATAGCGTATAATGCAGGTCCATACAGTACATATAGTATAATGCAGCCCCATATAGTATAATGCAGGCTAATATAGTATTCTGCAGCCCCATAGAGTATAATGTAGCCTCATAGAGTATAATGCAGCCCCATAGAGTACATAGAGTATAATGCAGCCTCATATAGTATAATGTTGCACCACAGACTACATAGAGTATAATGTAGTCTCCATTGGCCCCCATTGAGTATAATGCAGCCCCATAGAGTATAATGTAGTCTCAGTGTATAATGCAGCCCCATAGAGTAAAATGTAGTCTCAGTGTATAATGCAGCCACAGAGAGTAAAATGCAGCCTCACAATACACCAGTATTATGGCCACCACAATGTACTCATCGATTAAAAAAAAAAAATCCAATACTCACCTCCCTCATTCCCCGGCTGCTCTGCTGCCTGAAGCGTGTCTCCTCAGTAGCGTGGCGTGCGATGAAGTGATGTTGTCACGCCCTCTGCATAAGACGCATAAGTGGTATAATGGGAGATGGAGCGTCAGCTGACGCTCTCTCCTCCATCATTGCCTTCAACTATATCGGCATCCAAGATGCTGATACTGTTGAATATGCAATGCAGAGTGGCGGTTTCGCTGCTGGCCACTGGCTGGGGGCCCCTGGTGTAGTGGGGACCCTAGGCAAATGCCTTGCATGATCATAAAGCCAGTCCTGCTGGACGGTGACTATGTGTCTCAGATAACTAGTCCAAGGATAAGAGGAGAATCACTAACAACATTTCCCTCACCCTACCCTGATCTCTAACATTGACAGGTCGCCCGCTATATACACATAGGTAGAGACCTGTCAGTCATAGGGTGCAGGGCAAGGAGAAGTAGCCGGGAACCTGCCTTGGACTAGTCATCATACATACAATACCCGGTTGGCTTTTCAAACTACTGTATGTTTTTTTCTGCAATGCCGGAGTGCTTCAGAGTAAAACTTATAGAGCTGCAATAATGCAGCCAGTGTCTGTTTCATGCTTCCCATGGTTTGGCAGTGTCTCATGACAGGTTGCCTTTAGGCTGTGTGCACACGTTGCAGATTTTTCGCGTTTTTTCTGCATTTTTTCACTATAAAAACGCTATAAAAACACGAAAAAAACACATACATTATGCATTCCATCATTTTGAATGCATTCCGCAATTTTTGTGCACATGATGCGTTTTTTTCACGAAAAAAACGCATCACAGTAAAAAACGCAGCATGTTCATTAATTTTGCAGATTTTTGGCAGATTTCCCACTATATTATTGCATTGGGAACCTCCGGAAAAATCCGCAAAATAAAAAACCGCACCAAAGCGTGGTAAAAACGCGCAAAAACGCGATTTCTGCAAGAAATCCTGAACATGTGCACATAGCCTTAAAGTATACCTGTCATTTCAGGTGACTTTTCAGAATGAGCTGTGTGTCTACATATGGAGAAACATTATTTATGGCCTGTACATAACTTGTATCTTACAGTTTTCACTAGTTTCCCTCTGCAGACTCTCTCAATAATTTCCTCTTGCCTTTAAGCTAGCTCCAAATTAGCAGCTATGTTGTCTCCCATACACAGCACATACAAACACTTGGGCTCTTGCTCTCCTGTCAGTATGCATCACACGTCCAAGAGAAGCAGCAGCATGGAGGATTGTACAACAGTATTTACTTTTATAGGATCGGGTCGGGTTTCACGAAACCCGACTTTTTCAAAAGTCGGGTCGAGTGAAATCGGCCGATCCTATAAAAAAGTCGGGGTCGGCCGAAACACGAAACCCAATGCAGTGCATTGGGTTTCCAATGGTTCCCAGGGTCTGAAGGAGAGGAAACTCTCCTTCAGGCCCTGGGATCCATATTTAAGTGTAAAATAAAGAATTAAAATAAAAAATATTGCTATACTTACCCTCTGACGCGCCCTGGTACTAACCGGCAGCCTTCCTTCCTTAGAATCAGCGCGTGAAGGACCTTAGATGACGTCGCGGCTTGTGATTGGTCGCGCGACCGCCCATGTGACCGCTCACACGACCAATCACAAGCCGCGAAGTCACCGAAGGTCCTGGAAGGGCTGATTCTTAGGAAGGAAGGCTGCCGGAAAGAAGCAGGGTGCGTCCGAGGGTGAGTATATTCCTATTAGGTATATACTCACCCTCGGACGCGCCCTGCTTCTTTCCGGCAGCCTTCCTTCCTAAGAATCAGCGCTTGAAGGACCTTCGGTGACGTCGCGGCTTGTGATTGGTCGCGTGAGCGGTCACATGGGCGGTCGCGTGACCAATCACAAGCCGCGACGTCATCTAAGGTCATTCACACGCTGATTCTAAGGAAGGAAGGCTGCCGGTTAGTACCAGGGCGCGTCAGAGGGTAAGTATAGCAATATTTTTTATTTCAATTCTTTATTTTACACTTAAATATGGATTCCGATACCGATTTCCGATATTGCAAACATATCGGAACTCGGTATCGGAATTCCGATACCAGATTCAGAAGATCGCCGACCTCATGGCCGACCCCACACAGGGGTCGGGTCGGGTTTCATGAAACCCGACTTTGCCAAAAGTCGGCGACTTCTGAAAATGGCCGACCCATTTCGCTCAACCCTATACAACAGTACTGAGCAGTATAGCTGTGAATCCAGCACTGGGATGAAATAAAACACTTGCTTGAAAGCAGCAGCAAAATCTATGTGTGTCTCCATCTGCCTGATCTCTCCTTCTACTCCTGTCTCCACTATCCCACTCCCTGTTCATAGAGAACAAAAAAATAGCTGTAATCTGATCCTTCAGTGAACTGGCAGCTCATCTTGTATTGAGCAAGATTCATTTTAGCTATTTTTCATAGTGAATGGTGAGTTTAGGAAGTGGAAGTGGGGGACAAAAGTGGCTCGTACATGGAGAACGAATCATATTTCTCTGATAAAACATATAACAAAGTTTCTTCTATTCACGTGCGTTAATGATTTATTAAAAGTTTGTCGAAATGACAGTGACTATTTAAAGGATATTCACTACATAGGTTTGTGTTGAGCATGGTCGTATGGTTTATACTCAACGTCCTGTCCACTGACACGTCATTCAACAATCTAACACGTCAATTCATACAGGATAAGTAATTATGCCTTGTAGAGTAGCTTTGCTCTGACAATGCAATAATAATGTCACCTGTAATAACTCTGGATAATTCTCGCAGAACATCTGTGTGAACAGCTGTGTGCTCTACGAGAGGATACAGAAGGTCACAGTGACAATAGTGAAATCTGAACTGTTCACCTTTGTGTGCGGTCATCACTGCAGGAGATTTATGTATATTTGACAATTATAGACAAAAATGTACTGGCCATTTGGTCAATGAAACATGAGCATGAGTTTCTAATCCAGCACTATGTATGGCTTACTTTGAGGCTAGCATGTGGAGGGTTAATATTTCTATATTAATGACGATTTTGACATATAGCAAACTAAAATCTAATTTACCACATTACTAAACGCAACTGAGTTAATATAAAACTAAATTATTATTTTTTTTGTAAGGTCTAAAGAATTAGTCATTAAAATCAACAGGATAAGAACCTACATCTCTATTTCACCTGATTTATTGATTGTGCTGAGATCCTGCACCACAATAGAACTAGAATCAACTAGTTATTTAGTTTTGTAAAAGGTCCTAAGTCCTGATTATAAAATTCTTCTTTTATGTTTCACAGGTAAAAGTTTAGCTTCATCAGGGGAAAAGGGGTTCCCCATTTACCCCTCCTGAAGCTGTATCTTTACCAGCGAAACATAAATAATTTTACCAGCTGTATCTTTACGAGCGAAACATAGCAATTTTATACTGAGGACTTAGGAGTTAGATCTTTTACAAACCTAAATAACTAGTCAATTCCGGTGCAGGGTGGGTGTAACTGTAGGAGCCAGCGCAAAAATATATGACTCAAATCTATTTTAGTGCAGGTCCAAGCTCAATTCCTAGATCATGTTAAGTAGATATGTAGGTTCCTATCCTGTTAATTTGAATAAGTAATTCCTTTAGACGTTATATAATAAATAATAGATACATTTTATATTTTAGTTTGTCATCTTGCAAAATTGCAAAAATTGCTAAATTGTCATTAAAGTGCAATCCACTACTGAACACATCCTGAAGAAGAAGAATGTTGGAGAGCTCCAAGGAGATGATGTCGGAGTTCTCTTAGACCATCTGATTTTTCAGTACCACCTGGACACCAGGCGTTGACCTCTTGCTTGGTGCAGTAGAGAGGGAATGGCCTTCAGACGACAGGCAGTCTTACTTCCATCTGGTCAGTGTCCTGACTGCCTGAGGTGTGCAGGGGACAGAGTTCAAGTCCTTGCTCCTGTCAGGGTCACATTTACTGTTCATATGGTAGCCAGTACCAGAAGGTGAATGGTAAACTTAAAGGATTGGGTATTCAAAGGTCAAGACTTAGAGTCATTAGACTTGGCATGTGGCTGAAGATAAAAAACGCCAAGGGGAAGGGTCATGAACATTAACCTGAACATCTACTATCCATTCATCCAGAGACGCCCCTCCCCAGTGATGTCCGCTGGTGAGACCCTGTAGCCAAAAATGACTTAACTATCAAATGAAAGACTTTGCGCAGAGAATAATCAGTATGCCTGTACCCTAACAGGTATTCAGCAAGCATTCAGAATAAAGGAGCAAATAAAGGTTACACTCATGTGTGCCATAAATATAGAGATAATTAAAGGGGCATGAGTGGTGTCCAATCCTTAGAATAACTAAGAAACAGCATATGCAAATTGCCTCTTCTGAGAAAAAGAGGACTTAACTCTATAGCGCCACCTGTTGGAAGAAACGATCCTACAAGTCACAATCAACTCTCTAACGAGTCGTGCAATATGACTTAGGATAAAAGCCAAATCAGTATCTCAATTCGCAGACACGGTGTTTCGGGCTGTTGGCCCTCGTCAGTGCGAAGCATGAGAACTAATTTGGCTAGGTGAGAGGCTCTGGACTGGGGTCTAAGGGGTATCGTTTCTAGTTCTCATGCTTCGCACCGACGAGGGCCAACAGCCCGAAACACCGTGTCTGCGAATTGAGACACTGATTTGGCTTTTATCCTAAGTCATATTGCACGACTCGTTAGAGGGTTGATTGTGACTTGTAGGATCGCTACTTCCAACAGGTGGCGCTATAGAGTTTAATTCCTCTTTTTCTCAGAAGAGGCAATTTGCATATTATATTTCCCAGAGGAGCATTGCACGGCGAATAAGCCTCCTTACCTTGATAAGCCAGAGATGGTATGTCACTCTCCATAAGGAGAAACGATACCCCTTAGACCCTAAGAAAAAGCAGCGAGTCGATGCTTGGCATGGCCCCCAGCTGATTGAAGATGGTGGGACAATGTGGCAAGTGCTTTGGATTTAGTATGAAGGGTGGCTCAATGGATAAGGTTGCTGCTTTGCAGCGCTGGGGTCCTGGGTTCAAATCCCACCAAGGGCAACATCTGCAAGGAGTTTGTATGTTCTCCCCGTGTTTATGGGGGTTTCTTTTGGGTGATCTGGTTTCATCCCACATTTTAAAGACATACTGATAGGGGATTAAGATTGTGAGTCCCAATGGGGACAGTGCTGATGATTAGATCATGATGATTAAGCTTAACGGAAGTTGCTCCTCTATTCCATCAATTTATTGAACACCCACTAAATAAGTAATCAAATCCCTTTCAAATACGGGTTGTCTTATCTAAGACAGCCCCTGCCAAAAGGCGTCCTCCGTTGGGATCAGCTGATCAGACTGGGTTTTGCTCTGGTACCCCCTGCTGTAGATCATTTCACCATTTTGGCTCACAGATGCGGGACCTTCTATAAGTCAAAATTGAATTAATCTCTTTTAAGTTAAAGGGTGTACAACTAGCGCCATTTAATTTCAGATTCACCTGATTGTATCTCCACGTTTGTGTAAATGTTGCACCTAATTGTATCTCCATATTTGTGTAAATGTTGCATTATATAATTTCTATACTTTGTATTTACGACATATAGATACTACACAATAATATCTCATTCCTGGATACTAATGATAATAATCAGATTGTATCTTATTTCGGTCTCCGGTCTTCTTCGTGGCGGAGCTGACAGTATTTATTACCCACTACTGTTCCTTTTTACAAGCAGACGAGAATCTTTTATACAAACGTGGAGCTTAGCATCTGTCTAGGGCACTTTTGCTGTAATTGACTTTAAACATAAGTTCTGTTTGTGGCAGTTTTAAAACACATCATTAAATCCAAGATGGCTGAATTATTGTCTGTCGGCCTGCCAAGAGAAGCATGTGTAGGGAATCGCTCCTCGGGTTCGGGAATATAAATACATTATTATTTGCAAATTCTTTGCAATTTCTCGTTCGTATTGCCCCCATCTCTCCTTCTGCCCGCACATGCTGTAATATTACATATTTGTATCCAGCTGTCAGACAGATGTTATAATAAAGGAGCTAAGCTTAAATAAAGACCATCTGGATATAGATGAATCATGTGCTTTGTTCTGTAGGACATTTTTATATTATTTAATATGTATATTGTACTTTGGGCATGAAGAAACTTATCTTGCCCAACAGGAGATACGGCTGGAACCAACATAATATTCCTTCACTACCCTAGACTACCAGGGAAGCGGACATGAGCACTTCCATAACTCTAGACCACAAGTGAAGAAGACATAAACTCTTCCATGCCTCTAGACACTCAGGGAAGCAGACATGAACACTTCCACAGCTCTAGGACATCAGGGAAGCAGGCATGAACACTTCCATAACTCTAGACCACCAGGGAAGCAGACATGAACACTTCCATAACTCTAGACAACCAGGGAAGGAGACATGAACACTTCCACAGCTCTAGGACATCAGGGAAGCAGACATGAACACTTCCACAGCTCTAGGACATCAGGGAAGCAGGCATGAACACTTCCATAACTCTAGACCACCAGGGAAGCAGACATGAACACTTCCATAACTCTAGACAACCAGGGAAGGAGACATGAACACTTCCACAGCTCTAGGACATCAGGGAAGCAGACATGAACACTTCCACAGCTCTAGGACATCAGGGAAGCAGGCATGAACACTTCCATAACTCTAGACCACCAGGGAAGCAGACATGAACACTTCCATAACTCTAGACAACCAGGGAAGCAGACATGAACACTTCCACAGCTCTAGGACATCAGGGAAGCAGACATGAACACTTCCATAACTCTAGACAACCAGGGAAGCAGACATCAACACTTCCACAGCTCTAGAACATCAGGGAAGCAGACATGAACACTTCCATAACTCTAGACTACCAGTGAAGAAGACATAAACTCTTCCATGCCTCTAGACAACCAGGGAAGCAGACATGAACACTTCCATAACTGTGGACAACCAGGGAAGCAGACATCAACACTTCCATAACTCTAGACCACCAGGAAAGCAGGCATGAACACTTCCACAGCTCTAGAATATCAGGGAAGCAGACATGAACACTTCCATAACTCTAGACAACCAGGGAAGCGTAGATGAACACTTCCATAACTCTAGACCATCACAAGGAAGCAGACATCAACACTTCCATAACTCTAGACCACCAGGAAAGCAGGCATGAACACTTCCATAACTCTAGACCATCACAAGGAAGCAGACATGAACACTTCCATAGCTCTAGACCACCAGTGAAGCAGTCATAAACTTTTCCATACCTCTAGACCACCAGGGAAGCAGACATGAACACTTCCACAGCTCTAGAACATCAGGGAAGCAGACATGAACACTTCCACAGCTCTAGACCACCAGGGAAGCAGACATGAACACTTCCACAGCTCTAGAACATCAGGGAAGCAGACATCAACACTTCCATAACGCTAGACCACCAGGGAAGCAGACATGAACACTTCCATAATTCTAGACCATTAGGGATACAGACATAAACACTTCCATAACTCTAGACTACTAGGGAAGTAGACATTAATACTTTAATAACCCTAAACTACAAAGGACGCCGACGTTTATACTTTTACAACTTTTGACCACCTTAATTATTTTTTCTTAACTTAAGAAAGTTATATGATCTTTTCCTGTACTCCACAAAACTTCTAGGTATTTCTATATATTCTGTGATTATCTCATCTTATATTTGTTGGATGTTTTATATTAGTGTGGGGATTCACTTCCTTAATAGTCCAAGGTTTGGGATTTTAAATGGGGGGGTTCATTTCCAGTTTTTGGCTTTGGTATTGTATGCTAAAATGTATTTTTTGGGGCTTTTTTTGTGCTATTTTAAATGTTTTTAATCATTTTTTCCCCGTTGTTCAGTTTTCTTTGATGTTGTTCAATATTCTTTCATTTTATAATGAAAGTTTAATATTTGGACGTGCCAGGATTTTTGTGGGTGAATCTTCTTTGTCTTTTCTTTCTAAGTACATATTTATGCTTTCCTGTGCTCGCCTTCTATATGCATTATTTCTCATGGTGCCCACCTAAGCCTATTTTTGTCTACGGAACTACAAGCGTTAGGGACGCTGGGTGCACCTTGTGACGGTGGGATGGCTTTTGCGCTCTTTTGATCAAAATAGTGTCAACTAAGTCCCCTATGTTATTTACATGTGTTATTACTATTTACTTATTTATTTACTGCAGGGCATTCACTCAATTGTAACATAGTAACATAGTAACATAGTTAGTAAGGCCGAAAAAAGACATTTGTCCATCCAGTTCAGCCTATATTCCATCATAATAAATCCCCAGATCTACGTCCTTCTACAGAACCTAATTGTATGATACAATATTGTTCTGCTCCAGGAAGACATCCAGGCCTCTCTTGAACCCCTCGACTGAGTTCGCCATCACCACCTCCTCAGGCAAGCAATTCCAGATTCTCACTGCCCTAACAGTAAAGAATCCTCTTCTATGTTGGTGGAAAAACCTTCTCTCCTCCAGACGCAAAGAATGCCCCCTTGTGCCCGTCACCTTCCTTGGTATAAACAGATCCTCAGCGAGATATTTGTATTGTCCCCTTATATACTTATACATGGTTATTAGATCGCCCCTCAGTCGTCTTTTTTCTAGACTAAATAATCCTAATTTCGCTAATCTATCTGGGTATTGTAGTTCTCCCATCCCCTTTATTAATTTTGTTGCCCTCCTTTGTACTCTCTCTAGTTCCATTATATCCTTCCTGAGCACCGGTGCCCAAAACTGGACACAGTACTCCATGTGCGATCTAACTAGGGATTTGTACAGAGGCAGTATAATGCTCTCATCATGTGTATCCAGACCTCTTTTAATGCACCCCATGATCCTGTTTGCCTTGGCAGCTGCTGCCTGGCACTGGCTGCTCCAGGTAAGTTTATCATTAACTAGGATCCCCAAGTCCTTCTCCCTGTCAGATTTACCCAGTGGTTTCCCATTCAGTGTGTAATGGTGACATTGATTCCTTCTTCCCATGTGTATAACCTTACATTTATAATTGTTAAACCTCATCTGCCACCTTTCAGCCCAAGTTTCCAACTTATCCAGATCCATCTGTAGCAGAATACTATCTTCTCTTGTATTAACTGCTTTACATAGTTTTGTATCATCTGCAAATATCGATATTTTACTGTGTAAACCTTCTACCAGATCATTAATGAATATGTTGAAGAGAACAGGTCCCAATACTGACCCCTGCGGTACCCCACTGGTCACAGCGACCCAGTTAGAGACTATACCATTTATAACCACCCTCTGCTTTCTATCACTAAGCCAGTTACTAACCCATTTACACACAATTTCCCCCAGACCAAGCATTCTCATTTTGTGTACCAACCTCTTGTGCGGCACGGTATCAAACGCTTTGGAAAAATCGAGATATACCACGTCCAATGACTCACCGTGGTCCAGCCTATAGCTTACCTCTTCATAAAAACTGATTAGATTGGTTTGACAGGAGCGATTTCTCATAAACCCATGCTGATATGGAGTTAAACAGTTATTCTCATTGAGATAATCCAGAATAACATCCCTCAGAAACCCTTCAAATATTTTACCAACAATAGAGGTTAGACTTACTGGCCTATAATTTCCAGGTTCACTTTTAGAGCCCTTTTTGAATATTGGCACCACTGTTATGTTTGCTAATGACAGGTGTTATGAAGGCAATCCAGAAACACAGTGTGCTTAGCGATCAGAGCGCACACAGTGATCTGACAAATACCCAAAAATACAAGAACGAGCTCTGAGACGTGGAAACTCTGTAGACTGCACACCTGATCCTATCCTAAACACAACTAAAAGCGGCTGTGGATTGCGCCTAACAACTACCTAGGCAACTCGGCACAGCCTAAGAAACTAGCTAGCCTGAAGATAGAAAAATAGGCCTGACTTGCCCCAGAGAAATTCCCCAAAGGAAAAGGCAGCCCCCCACATATAATGACTGTGAGTAAGATGAAAAGACAAAACGTAGGGATGAAATAGATTCAGCAAAGTGGGGCCCGATATTCTAGGACAGAGCGAGGACAGTAAAGCGAACTTTGCAGTCTACAAAAAACCCTAAAGCAAAACCACGCAAAGGGGGCAAAAAAACCCACCGTGCCGAACTAACGGCACGGCGGTACACCCTTTGCGTCTCAGAGCTTCCAGCAAAACAAAAGACAAGCTGGACAGAAAAAAAGCAACAAAAAAGCAAAAAGCACTTAGCTATACAGAGCAGCAGGTCACAGGAACAATCAGGAGAAGCTCAGATCCAACACTGAAACATTGACAAGGAGCAAGGATAGCAGCATCAGGCGGAGTTAAGTAATGAAGCAGTTAACGAGCTCACCAGAACACCTGAGGGAGGAAGCTCAAAAGCTGCAGTACCACTTGTGACCACAGGAGTGAATTCAGCCACAGAATTCACAACAGTACCCCCCCCTTGAGGAGGGGTCACCGAACCCTCACCAGAGCCCCCAGGCCGACCAGGATGAGCCGCATGAAAGGCACGAACAAGATCGGAAGCATGAACATCAGAGGCAAAAACCCAGGAATTATCTTCCTGAGCATAACCCTTCCATTTAACCAGATACTGGAGTTTCCGTCTAGAAACACGAGAATCCAAAATCTTCTCCACAATATACTCCAATTCCCCCTCCACCAAAACCGGGGCAGGAGGCTCAACAGATGGAACCATAGGTGCCACGTATCTCCGCAACAACGACCTATGGAATACATTATGTATGGAAAAGGAGTCTGGGAGGGTCAAACGAAAAGACACAGGATTGAGAACCTCAGAAATCCTATACGGACCAATAAAACGAGGTTTAAATTTAGGAGAGGAAACCTTCATAGGAATATGACGAGAAGATAACCAAACCAGATCCCCAACACGAAGTCGGGGACCCACACGGCGTCTGCGATTAGCGAAAAGTTGAGCTTTCTCCTGGGACAAGATCAAATTGTCCACTACCTGAGTCCATATCTGCTGCAACCTATCCACCACAGAATCCACACCAGGACAGTCCGAAGACTCAACCTGTCCTGAAGAGAAACGAGGATGGAACCCAGAATTGCAAAAAAATGGAGAAACCAAGGTAGCCGAGCTGGCCCGATTATTAAGGGCGAACTCAGCCAACGGCAAAAAGGACACCCAATCATCCTGGTCTGCAGAAACAAAACATCTCAGATATGTTTCCAAGGTCTGATTGGTTCGTTCGGTCTGGCCATTAGTCTGAGGATGGAAAACTGAGGAAAAGGATAGGTCAATGCCCATCCTACCACAAAAGGCTCGCCAAAACCTTGAAACAAACTGGGAACCTCTGTCAGAAACAATATTCTCAGGAATGCCATGCAACCGAACCACATGCTGAAAGAACAAAGGTACCAAATCAGAGGAGGAAGGCAATTTAGCCAAGGGCACCAGATGGACCATTTTAGAAAAGCGATCACAGACCACCCAAATGACTGACATCTTTTGAGAAACGGGAAGGTCAGAAATGAAATCCATCGAAATATGTGTCCAAGGCCTCTTTGGGACCGGCAAGGGCAAAAGCAACCCACTGGCACGAGAACAGCAGGGCTTAGCCCTAGCACAAATCCCACAGGACTGCACAAAAGTACGTACATCCCGTGACAGAGATGGCCACCAGAAGGATCTAGCCACTAACTCTCTGGTACCAAAGATTCCAGGATGACCAGCCAACACCGAACAATGAAGTTCAGAGATAAGTTTATTAGTCCACCTATCAGGGACGAACAGTTTCTCTGCTGGACAACGATCAGGTTTATTCGCCTGAAATTTTTGCAGCACCCACCGCAAATCAGGGGAAATGGCAGACACAATGACTCCTTCCTTGAGGATACCCGCTGGCTCAGATAAACCCGGAGAGTCGGGCACAAAACTCCTAGACAGAGCATCCGCCTTCACATTTTTAGAGCCCGGAAGGTACGAAATCACAAAGTCGAAGCGGGCAAAAAATAACGACCAACGGGCCTGTCTAGTATTCAAGCGCTTGGCAGACTCGAGATAAGTCAAGTTCTTATGATCAGTCAATACCACCACGCGATGCTTAGCTCCTTCAAGCCAATGACGCCACTCCTCGAATGCCCACTTCATGGCCAGCAACTCTCGATTGCCCACATCATAATTACGCTCAGCGGGCGAAAACTTCCTGGAAAAGAAAGCACATGGTTTCATCACTGAGCAATCAGAACCTCTCTGTGACAAAACCGCCCCTGCTCCAATCTCAGAAGCATCAACCTCGACCTGGAACGGAAGAGAAACATCTGGCTGACACAACACAGGGGCAGAACAAAAACGACGCTTCAACTCCTGAAAAGCTTCCACAGCAGCAGAAGACCAATTAACCAAATCAGCACGCTTCTTGGTCAAATTGGTCAATGGTTTGGCAATGCTAGAAAAATTACAGATGAAGCGACGATAAAAATTAGCAAAGCCCAGGAACTTTTGCAGACTTTTCAGAGATGTCGGCTGAATCCAATCCTGGATGGCTTGGACCTTAACTGGATCCATCTCGATAGTAGAAGGGGTAAAGATGAACCCCAAAAATGAAACTTTCTGCACACCGAAGAGACACTTTGATCCCTTCACAAACAAAGAGTTAGCACGCAGGACCTGAAAAACCATTCTGACCTGCTTCACATGAGACTCCCAATCATCTGAGAAGATCAAAATGTCATCCAAGTAAACAATCAGGAATTTATCCAGATACTCACGGAAGATGTCATGCATAAAAGACTGAAACACAGATGGAGCATTGGCAAGTCCGAACGGCATCACTAGATACTCAAAATGACCCTCGGGCGTATTGAATGCAGTTTTCCATTCATCTCCTTGCCTGATTCTCACCAGATTATACGCACCACGAAGATCTATCTTAGTGAACCAACTAGCCCCCTTAATCCGAGCAAACAAGTCAGATAACAATGGCAAGGGATACTGAAATTTAACAGTGATCTTATTAAGAAGGCGGTAATCAATACACGGTCTCAGCGAACCATCCTTCTTGGCTACAAAGAAGAACCCTGCTCCCAGTGGTGATGACGATGGGCGAATATGTCCCTTCTCCAGGGATTCCTTCACATAACTGCGCATAGCGGCGTGTTCGGGCACGGATAAATTAAATAATCGACCTTTAGGGAATTTACTACCAGGAATCAAATTGATAGCACAATCACAATCCCTATGCAGAGGTAGAGCATCGGACTTGGGCTCTTCAAATACATCCTGATAATCAGACAAGAACTCTGGGACCTCAGAAGGGGTGGATGACGAAATAGACAAAAATGGAACATCACCATGTACCCCCTGACAACCCCAGCTGGATACCGACATGGAATTCCAATCCAATACTGGATTATGGGTTTGTAGCCATGGCAACCCCAACACGACCACATCATGCAGATTATGCAACACCAGAAAGCGAATAACTTCCTGATGTGCAGGAGCCATGCACATGGTCAGCTGGGCCCAGTATTGAGGTTTATTCTTGGCCAAAGGTGTAGCATCAATTCCTCTCAATGGAATAGGACACCGCAAAGGCTCCAAGAAAAACCCACAACGTTTAGCATAATCCAAATCCATCAGATTCAGGGCAGCGCCCGAATCCACAAACGCCATGACTGAAAACGACGACAAAGAGCATATCAAGGTAATGGACAGAAGGAATTTGGACTGTACAGTACCAATGACGGCAGACCTAGCGGACCGCCTAGTGCGCTTAGGACAATCAGAAATAGCATGAGTGGAATCACCACAGTAGAAACACAGACCATTCAGACGTCTGTATTCCTGCCGTTCAACTCTAGTCATAGTCCTATCGCACTGCATAGGCTCAGGTTTAACCTCAGGCAGTACCGCCAAATGGTGCACAGATTTACGCTCGCGCAAGCGTCGACCGATCTGAATGGCCAAAGACAAAGACTCATTCAAACCAGCAGGCATAGGAAATCCCACCATGACATCCTTAAGAGCCTCAGAGAGACCCTTTCTGAACAAAGCTGCCAGCGCAGATTCATTCCACTGAGTGAGTACTGACCATTTCCTAAATTTCTGACAATATACTTCTATATCATCCTGACTCTGGCACAAAGCCAGCAAATTTTTCTCAGCCTGATCCACTGAATTAGGCTCATCGTACAGCAATCCGAGCGCCAGGAAAAACGCATCGACACTACTCAATGCAGGGTCTCCTGGCGCAAGAGAAAATGCCCAGTCTTGAGGGTCGCCGCGCAAAAAAGAAATAATAATCAAAACCTGTTGAATAGGATTACCAGAAGAATGAGGTTTCAAGGCCAGAAATAGCTTACAATTATTTTTGAAACTTAGAAACTTAGTTCTATCTCCAAAAAACAAATCAGGAATAGGAATTCTTGGTTCTAACATAGATTTCTGATCAATAGTATCTTGAATTTTTTGTACATTTATAACGAGATTATCCATTGAAGAGCACAGACCCTGAATATCCATGTCCACACCTGTGTCCAGAATCATCCAAATGTCTAGGGGAAAAAAAAAAAGTGAACACAGAGCAGAAAAAAAAAATGATGTCAGAACTTTTTCTTTCCCTCTATTGAGAATCATTAGTTCTGGCTCCTTGTACTGTTATGTTTGCTAATGACAGGTGTTATGAAGGCAATCCAGAAACACAGTGTGCTTAGCGATCAGAGCGCACACAGTGATCTGACAAATACCCAAAAATACAAGAACGAGCTCTGAGACATGGAAACTCTGTAGACTGCACACCTGATCCTATCCTAAACACAACTAAAAGCGGCTGTGGATTGCGCCTAACAACTACCTAGGCAACTCGGCACAGCCTAAGAAACTAGCTAGCCTGAAGATAGAAAAATAGGCCTGACTTGCCCCAGAGAAATTCCCCAAAGGAAAAGGCAGCCCCCCACATATAATGACTGTGAGTAAGATGAAAAGACAAAACGTAGGGATGAAATAGATTCAGCAAAGTGGGGCCCGATATTCTAGGACAGAGCGAGGACAGTAAAGCGAACTTTGCAGTCTACAAAAAACCCGAAAGCAAAACCACGCAAAGGGGGCAAAAAAAACCCACCGTGCCGAACTAACGGCACGGCGGTACACCCTTTGCGTCTCAGAGCTTCCAGCAAAACAAAAGACAAGCTGGACAGAAAAAAAGCAATAAAAAAGCAAAAAGCACTTAGCTATACAGAGCAGCAGGTCACAGGAACAATCAGGAGAAGCTCAGATCCAACACTGAAACATTGACAAGGAGCAAGGATAGCAGCATCAGGCGGAGTTAAGTAATGAAGCAGTCAACGAGCTCACCAGAACACCTGAGGGAGGAAGCTCAGAAGCTGCAGTACCACTTGTGACCACAGGAGTGAATTCAGCCACAGAATTCACAACACACCACATTTGCTATGCGCCAATCCTGCGGAACAGACCCTGTCGCTATAGAGTCCCTAAAAATAAGAAATAATGGTTTATCTATTACATTACTTAGTTCTCTTAGTACTCGTGGGTGTATGCCATCCGGACCCGGAGATTTATCTATTTTAATCTTATTTAGCCGGTTTCGCACCTCTTCTTGGGTTAGATTGGTGACCCTTAATATAGGGTTTTCATTGTTTCTTGGGATTTCACCTAGCATTTCATTTTCCACCGTGAATACCGTGGAGAAGAAGGTGTTTAATATGTTAGCTTTTTCCTCGTCATCTACAACCATTCTTTCCTCACTATTTTTTAAGGGGCCTACATTTTCAGTTTTTATTCTTTTACTATTGATATAGTTGAAGAACAGTTTGGGATTAGTTTTACTCTCCTTAGCAATGTGCTTCTCTGTTTCCTTTTTGGCAGCTTTAATTAGTTTTTTAGATAAAGTATTTTTCTCCCTATAGTTTTTTAGAGCTTCAATGGTGCCATCCTGCTTTAGTAGTGCAAATGCTTTCTTTTTACTGTTAATTGCCTGTCTTACTTCTTTGTTTAGCCACATTGGGTTTTTCCTATTTCTAGTCCTTTTATTCCCACAAGGTATAAACCGCTTACACTGCCTATTTAGGATGTTCTTAAACATTTCCCATTTATTATCTGTATTCTTATTTCTGAGGATATTGTCCCAGTCTACCAGATTAAGGGCATCTCTAAGCTGGTCAAACTTTGCCTTCCTAAAGTTCAGTGTTTTTGTGACTCCCTGACAAGTCCCCCTAGTGAAAGACAGGTGAAACTGTACAATATTGTGGTCGCTATTTCCTAGATGCCCGACCACCTGCAGATTTGTTATTCTGTCAGGTCTATTAGATAGTATTAGGCCTAAAAGTGCTGCTCCTCTGGTTGGATTCTGCACCAATTGTGAAAGATAATTTTTCTTGGTTATTAGCAGAAACCTGTTGCCTTTATGGGTTTCACAGGTTTCTGTTTCCCAGTTGATATCCGGGTAGTTAAAGTCCCCCATAACCAGGACCTCATTATGGGTTGCAGCTTCATCTATCTGCTTTAGTAGTAGACTTTCCATGGTTTCTGTTATATTTGGGGGTTTGTAACAGACCCCAATGAGAATTTTGTTACCATTTTTCCCTCCATGAATTTGGACCCATATGGACTCGACATCCTCATTTCCTATGCTAATATCCTCCCTTAAAGTGGACTTTAGACAAGACTTTACATAGAGACAAACCCCTCCTCCTCTCCGATTTTTACGATCCTTTCTAAACAGACTGTAACCCTGTAAGTTAACTGCCCAGTCATAGCTTTCATCTAACCATGTCTCGGTTATTCCCACTATGTCAAAGTTACCTGTAGATATTTCTGCTTCTAGTTCTTCCATCTTGTTTGTCAGGCTTCTGGCGTTTGAGAGCATGCAGTTTAGAGGATTTTGTTTTGTTCCAATCTCCTCGCTGTGGATTGTTTTAGAAATGTTCTTACCTCCCTTCTGAGTATGTTTTCCTGGATCTTCTTTGTTCAAGTCTAATGTTTTTCTTCCCGTCCCCTCTTCTTCTAGTTTAACGCCCTCCTGATGAGTGTAGCGAGTCTTCTGGCGAATGTGTGTTTCCCAGGTTTGTTGAGGTGTAGTCCGTCTCTGGCGAGGACTCCATCGTACAAGTAATTCACACCGTGGTCCAGGAATCCGAATCCTTGTTGTCTGCACCATCGTCAGTTGTTTGCATCAAGGATCCTGTTCCATCTCCTGGTGCCATGCCCGTCTACTGGAAGGATAGAAGAAAAAACTACCTGTGCATCCAGTTCCTTTACTTTCTTCCCCAACGCTTCAAAGTCTTTGCAGATTGTCGGTAGGTCCTTCCTTGCCGTGTCATTGGTGCCAACATGTATCAGAAGAAATGGGTGGACGTCCTTGGAGTTGAAGAGCTTTGGTATCCTATCGGTCACATCCTTGATCATCGCACCTGGAAGGCAGCATACTTCTCTTGCAGTTATGTCCGGTCTGCAGATGGCTGCTTCTGTGCCTCTCAGTAGTGAGTCTCCCACCACCACCACTCTTCGTTGCTTCTTGGCTGTACTTTTTGCTGTCACTTGTTGCTGTGTGCCCTTTTCTTTTTTGCTTGCTGGTATTGCTTCATCCTTAGGTGTGCCATCTTCATCCTCTACAAAGATTTGATATCGGTTCTTCAGTTGTGTGGTTGGTGATTTCTCCATGGTCTTCTTGCTTCTTTTGGTCACATGCTTCCACTCATCTGCTTTTGGAGGTTCTCTGACACTTTTTTCACCTTCTGTGACCAGTAGAGATGCTTCTGTTCTGTCTAGAAAGTCTTCATTCTCTTTGATGAGTTTCAAAGTTGCTATTCTTTCTTCCAGACCCCGCACCTTTTCTTCTAAAAGGGCCACTAGTCTACACTTCTGACAGGTGAAATTTAATTCTTCTTCTGGTCGATCTGTGAACATGTAGCACATGCTGCAGCTCACCATGTAGGTTGTCACATCTGCCATGTTGCTCCTAGATCCTGCTGACTTGCTGTGTGTTATCCTTCTTGTGTAATCTACTCAGCCAAGCTTTCTTGCATTAATGTCCTACAGTCAAAAATTTGCGCGCCGTAAGGCGCGCGGTTTGGTGATTCTTTCCAAGCAGCTGGTCCCGGCTGTACCCAACGATCTTCTAGCTTAGGGAGACTCTTCGCTTTTCCCAGAAGGCACCTGGAATATGCAAATTAGCCTCCTCAAGCTTGAATCCCTGGTTTGGTGATTCTTTCCAAGCAGCTGGTCCCGGCTGTACCCAACGATCTTCTAGCTTAGGGAGACTCTTCGCTTTTCCCAGAAGGCACCTGGAATATGCAAATTAGCCTCCTCAAGCTTGAATCCCTGGTTTGGTGATTCTTTCCAAGCAGCTGGTCCCGGCTGTACCCAACGATCTTCTAGCTTAGGGAGACTCTTCGCTTTTCCCAGAAGGCACCTGGAATATGCAAATTAGCCTCCTCAAGCTTGAATCCCTGGTTTGGTGATTCTTTCCAAGCAGCTGGTCCCGGCTGTACCCAACGATCTTCTAGCTTAGGGAGACTCTTCGCTTTTCCCAGAAGGCACCTGGAATATGCAAATTAGCCTCCTCAAGCTTGAATCCCTGGTTTGGTGATTCTTTCCAAGCAGCTGGTCCCGGCTGTACCCAACGATCTTCTAGCTTAGGGAGACTCTTCGCTTTTCCCAGAAGGCACCTGGAATATGCAAATTAGCCTCATCAAGCTTGAATCCCTGGTTTGGTGATTCTTTCCAAGCAGCTGGTCCCGGCTGTACCCAACGATCTTCTAGCTTAGGGAGACTCTTCGCTTTTCCCAGAAGGCACCTGGAATATGCAAATTAGCCTCCTCAAGCTTGAATCCCTGGTTTAAAATGGCTTTTATCCTAGGTTCTATTGATAAACTGGCATTAACCTTTACAGTACCCTAGACCACCAGGGATCCAGTGGATTTGGTTTAGAATCTGTAACTTCTTTTTTGCTTCTATCACCTCAAGGACAACATCTGCAGGGTGTTTGTATGTTCTCCCTGTGTTTGCGTGGGTTTTCTCTGGATTCTCCGGTTTCCTCTCACATTCCAAAGACATACTGATAGGGAATGTGGATTGTGAGCCGCAATGGGGACAGTGATGATGATATCTGTAAAGCACTATGGAAATTAATGGCGCCATATAAGTAACTAAAATAAATAAATAAAACTTTTACAGTACCCTTGACCACCAGGGATTCAGTGGATGCAGTTTGGAACCTTTAAAGGGGTATTGACATCTCCAAGATCTTATCCCAATATGTGGTAGGTGTAATAATAATAATAACGACTCCAATAATTACCTCCAATTAGAAATGTAGTATAGTTCTTCTGATTCACTATCTCGCTCATGTACAGGGCACTGCAGTAGCTTAGATATCCATGATTACGATCTCTCATGTAGTGACAGTTACCTGTTTGTGGCCATATCCATGGATATCTAAGCTACTGCAATGCCAGCACATGGGGTAAGCAAGATAGTTAATCAGAAGAACTATACTACATTTCTAATTGGAGTACTTTGCTAATATAATATTACGCTTCATCAACCAATTACTTCTTCTCGCCTTCAGTAGGAGGGGAGACCTTCTCCAGAAGTCTGGATGATGTTGGTCTTGGAAGGGAATATTCAGCTATACCATGCTCCTCAGTTTCTTCTTCACGGAGGCGTTCTTCTTGTAACATTATTTTGGTCGTCTTCTGTTTCTTTGGCAGCCCCATCAGCATCTTGACCCTCATTTTCTCTTAGGCTACTTTCACACTAGCGTCGGGCTCGGCCCGTCGCAGTGCGTCGGGCCGAGGTTACCGACGCTAGCGTTGTTTGCGCCGCACAACGGGTGCAGATTTTCATCGCATCCGCTGCCCCATTGTGAGGTGCGGGGAGGTGGGGGAGGAGTTCCGGCCGCACATGCGCGGTCGGAAAAAGCGGTCCGTCGGCAGCAAAAAAACGATACATGTAGCGTTTTTTGCTCCCGACGGTCCGCCAAAGCACGACGCATCCGTCGCACGACGGATGCGACGTGTGGCAATCCGTCGCAATGCGTCGTCAATACAAGTCTATGGGGAAAAAACGCATCCTGCAAGCACTTTTGCAGGATGCTTTTTTTCTGCAAAACGACGCATTGTGACGGATTGCAGTTAACGCTAGTGTGAAAGTAGCCTTACTTCTTCATCACCTGTTTCGGCCACTTTCTAACAAACCGGAACCTCCACTTTAGTGTTTTCATCTTCACTATACTACATTTCTAGTTGGAGGTATTTGCTAATATTATTATTACACTTATTACATACTAGACGGTGGCCCGATTCTAACGCATCGCTAATATTATTATTACACTTATTGCATATTGGGAATGGGAATGCTCAATTTAACTTTTTAATTTTTCTATTGCCTTATACGTGTTACAGCTTTGCAAATATTATGGTCCGGAGGATATTTTTGGGTCCAACACTAGACGCAAGTCACACTGCGCGTATTTTTTTTTCCATGTGAGCTGGAGCTAAGATACCAGGAGTGTGTCTTTATTGTATGGAAGTGTTCCATCCGGTGCTGCATTGTTACAAGGCCTGTTCTGCCGAGATTCTGACTTGTCATCGTGCCATACATAGATGTCAGTGAGCCCCACAATGAACGTGGGAGGGTTCTCCAGCTCTGCCCTGAATAGCGGTCTAATGTGCGATGTGACACCGCGCCCCGCAGAGCTGTGTAGGTATCCTGCACGCCTGCCGCTGAGTGCAGCATTTCCAGCAGCTGTGCTCTTTATGTTGCAAGTTCTGTTAATATAGAAGCCACAGATTCTGAAGAGTTCCCCAGAGATCCTCCAGATGTGTTTTATTCTAATAGGGACATTACACGCTAAATTAAAATGAGACAGTAAAACCACAATGACTCTCCGAGCACAGGCTTCTCAGCTCCGAGCTTCATGTGTGACGTCAGGTCCCAATAAATGGGAATTAACTCGATGCAATAACTGTTCATCATTCCTATAATAAATAGTGATGAGCGGAGGGAGCGAGAGGCAGACAGCGAGATGCGTGCGTGTGAAGAGAGACGGGCAGACGGCAAGAGATTGCATGTATGTGCGAGACAGATAAATCGCTGCCGCACTGCAATGAACATTAACGATATACAGACAATGGGAAGAGCGTGAACTTAACGGGGATGTGTCATTCGAAAACGACCTGTTTAAAGATTCAGATTTTTATGAAAAAATGTATTTTCAAAAGTTTTCCATAATTTTTCACTGCATTAGAATTTTCACATTTGCCACTAAGGCTACTTTCACACTAGCGTTTTTTTCAATACGTCGCAATACATCTGCAGGACGTGTTTTTGCCCCATAGACTAACATTAGCGACGCATTGTGGCGCATTGACACAGCGCCGTGTTGTGGCGGACCGCCGGGAGCAAAAAACATGTAACATTGTTTTTCTTCCGAAGGTCCGCCATTTCTGACCGCGCATGCGCGGCCGGAACTCCTCCCCCACCTCCCCGAACCTCACAATGGGGCAGCGGATGCGCTGGAAAAATGCATCCGCTGCCCCCGTTGTGCGGCACATTCACTGCTAGCGTCGGTAACCTCGACCCGACGCACTGCGACGGGCCGAGCCCGACGCTAGTGTGAAAGTAGCCTAAGTCTAATACCGGGCTCATCCATCCACCTCTAGAAAAACACAGGATCCCTCAGTCATAGGTGATGTCACTTCCTCTTCCCTTTACAATGACCTTTGCCCAGATCAAAGCATGCCCAGAAAACTCTCCTGTAGAAGTCAATGGGTCAGAACCAGTCTGTTGCAGCTTAT
Organism: Ranitomeya imitator; assembly: GCF_032444005.1. Classification (NCBI taxonomy): domain Eukaryota; kingdom Metazoa; phylum Chordata; class Amphibia; order Anura; family Dendrobatidae; genus Ranitomeya; species Ranitomeya imitator. Next base: position 812,109,103 of record NC_091283.1, read on the forward strand.
GTCTATGTGGTTGGCTGTACAACACAGAAAATGGGAAGCTATTATTAGCAGGGGAGTAATGATTGAGGTTGCACAGGGTGCACCCTCGAACAGGCCCTTGCTGGAGGGGGCCGGCCTATACCAGTGTCAATTTCATCTGGATGTGTGTTCTCAGAGACATAGTCAAGTGATATGTACTGCAGCGCAGATACCCACCAGCCCCCTGCACTGCAATACGTGCTTGCCCTTGTGCTAGACGTCAGCTTGCCGGTGATGGGCGGCACCTGGCAGTCTTCAGCACTGACTCTACAGGGAGAAGCTGCAGGTCATGAGAGCCGAGGAAGAATAATCATTTATTTCTTTTTAAAATGTGCTATAGAAGAATGAAATGGGCCCAGGATGCAGGGCATTATACAAGAAAGGAGCCCAGGATGGGGGGCATTCTACCAGGATGGGCAGCATTATACAAGAAAGGGGCTCAGGATGGAGGGCATTGTATCAGGATGAGTTGCATTATACAAGAAAGAGGCTCAGGATGGGGGGCATTGTATCAGGATGAGTTGCATTATACAAGAAAGGGGCTCAGGATGGGGGGCATTGTATCAGGATGAGTTGCACTATACAAGAAAGGGTCCCAGGATGGGGGGCATTGTACCAGGATGGGGGGCATTATAGAAGAAAGGGGCTCAGGATGGGGGGCATTGTACCAGGATGAGTTGCATTATACAAGAAAGGGTCCCAGGAACGGGGGCATTCTACCAGGATGGGCAGCATTATAGAAGAAAGGAGCTCAGGATGGGTGGCATTCTACCAGGATGGGCAGCATTATAGAGGAAAGGGGCTCAGGATGGGGGGCATTCTACCAGGATGGGCAGCATTATAGAAGAAAGGGGCTCAGGATGGGGGGCATTCTACCAGGATGGGCAGCATTATACAAGAAAGGGGCTCAGGATGGGGGGCATTGTATCAGGATGAGTTGCATTATACAAGAAAGGGTCCCAGGATGGGGGGCATTGTACCAGGATGGGCAGCATTATAGAAGAAAGGGGCTCAGGAAGGGGGGCATTCTACCAAGATGGGGGGCATTATGGAAGAAAGGGGCTCAGGATGGGTGGCATTCTACCAGGATGTGCAGCATTATACAAGAAAGGGGCTCAGGATGGTTACATGCAAGGTGTGGTAGCTGTAAGGGCATTGGTAGCACTATTGTGCATGTTTTACGCCCAGTATGCCTGCCATACACCCGGATTGTTAGTACTCAGATGCATACAACATGAACTATGCACACACTGTGATGTATTTCTTTATGTGCCCCGATCTGCTGAACCTGGATTTGTGTATTTATGGATGTAGTCACATTTTTCCTACTTTTGATTTTCATTTTTCTATGACATGTATGTTTTTTCTGTAATATTTAATAAATATGTTTTGATATTTATCTCTTTGGCAACTGTTTGACTCGTATATCTCCGGTTTAATATTATACAAGAAAGGGGCTCAGGATGGGGGGCATTGTATCAGGATGAGTTGCATTATACAAGAAAGGGTCCCAGGATGGGGGGCATTGTACCAGGATGGGCAGCATTATAGAAGAAAGGGGCTCAGGAAGGGGGGCATTCTACCAAGATGGGGGGCATTATAGAAGAAAGCGGCTCAGGATGGTGGGCTGGGCATTGTACCAGGATGGGCAGCATTATACAAGAAAGGGTCCCAGGATGGGGGGCATTGTACCAGGATGGGCAGCATTATACAAGAAAGGGGCTCAGGATGGGGGGCATTGTATCAGGATGAGTTGCATTATACAAGAAAGGGTCCCAGGATGGGGGGCATTGTACCAGGATGGGCAGCATTATAGAAGAAAGGGGCTCAGGAAGGGGGGCATTCTACCAAGATGGGGGGCATTATAGAAGAAAGCGGCTCAGGATGGTGGGCTGGGCATTGTACCAGGATGGGCAGCATTATACAAGAAAGGGTCCCAGGATGGGGGGCATTGTACCAGGAAGGGCAGCATTATACAAGAAAGGGGCTCAGGATGGGGGGCATTGTACCAGGATGGGCAGCATTATAGAAGAAAGGGGCTCGGGATGGGGGGCATTCTACCAGGTTGGGCAGCATTATACAAGAAAGGGGCTCAGGATGGGGGGCATTCTACCAGGATGTGCAGCATTATACAAGAAAGGGGCTCAGGATGGTGGGCATTGTACCAGGATGAGGGGCTCAGGATGGTGGGCATTGTACCAGGATGAGTTGCATTATACAAGATAGGGTCCCAGGATGGGGGAGCATTGTTCCAGGATGGGTGGCATTATACAAGAAAGGGGCCCAGGATGTGGGGCATTCTTTTTGGATGGGGCCAAGAATTGGGAGGGGGGCATTGTACCAGGATGGGGATCATTATACAAGAAAGGGATCCAGAATGGTGGGACAACATTGTAATTGCATGGGGTCATTACTACTGGTAGGGCACAGGATGTGGGACATTATTACTAGAAGGGGCCAAGATGGGACATTATTACTGGAAGTTGCCCAAGATAAAGGACATTATTATATGAAGGGGCTCAGGATGTGGAACATTATTACATAATGGGGTAGATTATATCAGGAAGGGGCCCAGACTGGCGGACATTGTTATAGCATGGGAAGAAATCCAAGATGGGGAACATTATACCTGAAAGGGGCCCAGGCTGGGGGAATTTATTACAGGAAACAGCCAGAATGGGGGACATTACATGGGGGACGAGCACGCATATCTTTATAGGTTCTAGAACACTACAAAGGCCCAGGTCTAAATGCTGGTGGGGGGATCAGGTCTCAATTTTGCATCGGGGCCCATTGCACTCCAGTTATACCACTGAGTATTAGATTTAGTGGCCAGTAGAGTTGAGCAAAAAGATTTGCAGGACAGTAGTCTGTGGCAGTCGGAACAGGGCAAGGCAAACTTCCTTCCTGGCATCTTCTTGTAATTACTAGGCCCCTGTGACATCATGACATTGCAGCACAACGCACTTTGTAATGTCACAATGGCCTATTGATTACACATGGCACCCAGGATGCCGGCATTCAAGTGTTGGCAGAGGAAGCTCACACTCCCTGATCTGGCCGCTATTGGAGCACTGAGGAGATCTGTAAATCTTTTTGCTCAAGTCACGTGGCAGTGGGAAAAATGGCAAAATTTTATTTGTTTCTAACATAGATAGTAATCTGGAAAATTGACAAAAAAAATAGAAAAAATGCATCTATATACACTGTGTTCCAAATTATTATGCAAATTGGATTTAAGTGTCATAAAGATTTAATTGTTTTGTTTTTCAAATAAACTTGTGGATGGTATTGTGTCTCAGGGCTCAATAGATAAGTGAAATCAATCTTAAACACATATGATAATTAGTTTTCCAGGTGATTCTAATTAAAAGAAAACTACTTAAAAATGATGTTCCACATTATTAAGCAGGCCAAAGGTTTCAAGCAATATGAGAAATAAAAAGGATCTCTCTGCTGCTGAAAAGCATTAAATAGTGCAATCCTTGGACAAGGTATGAAAAAATTAGATACTTCACAAAAACTTTGTGATCATCATACTGTGAAGAGATTTGTGACTGAAACAGAGCACAGACAGAGTTCATGCAGATAAAGGCATAATGAGGAAGGTTTCTGCCAGACAAATTCATTGGATTAAGAGAGCAGCTGCCAAAATACCATTACAAAGCAGCAAATAGTTATTTGAAGCTGCTGGTGCGTCTGGATTCCCTCAAACCTCAAGGTGTAGGATCCTTCAAAGGCTTGCTGTGGTGCATAAACCTACTATTCGGCCACCCCTAAACAGTGTTCATGAGCAGAAATGGTTGCAGTGGGTCCAGACATACATGAAGACCAATTTTCAAACAGTCTTGTTTACTGATGAGTGTCAAGCAACCCTGGATGGTCCAGATGGATGGAGTAGTGGATGGTTGGTGGATGGCCACCATGTCGCAACAAGGCTGCGACATCAGCAAGGAGGTGGAGAAATCATGTTTTGGGCCGGAATCATGGGGAAACAGCTGGTGGGGTCCTTTAAGGTTCCTGAAGGTGTGAAAATGACCTCTGTAAAGTAAATAGCGTTTCTGACTAAAAACTTTCTTCCATGGTCTAAAAGCAGAAACGTGCCTTCAGGAGCAAAATCATCTTCATGCATGACAATGCACCATCTCATGCTGCAAAGAATCCCTCTGAGTCATTGGCTGCAATTGGCATAAAAGGAGATAAACGCATGGTGTGGCCACCATCTTCCCCTGACCTCAACCTATAGAAAACCTTTGGAGTATCATCAAGCACAAGATCTATGAGGGTGGGAGGCAGTTCACATCAAAACAGCAGCTCTGGGAGGGAAGAAATACAAGCAGAAACTCTCCAAAAACTCACAACTTCAATGGATGCAAGAATTGTGAAGGTGATATCAAAGAAGGTTCCTATGTTAACATGTAACTTGGCCTGTTAGGATGTTTTGGAGTTAAATAGCTTTTTTGTTCAGTGAATGTGACCTCCTAATGCTGCAAATTCCACAAATGAGCATCTTCAGTTCTTTAAAACATATCAAATGTATAGAAATTCTACTGTGCCTAATAATTTTGAACAGTGCATTGTGAGTTTTTATTCATTTTGGAGATTATACTGTTATCATTGGGAGGTTTCTTCAATAAAATTCAATGTATAATCTAACGGGTGATGACTTTTATTAGACTGACTGTCATTTGCACCGACCATTTAGGAAAATCCGAGAAAAATGTCATCTGCATAATAATTTGGAACATAGTGTATATAATTGTCTAAGGTCCATTTCCGTCTGTTTGTCAGTAACGGAAATCCCACGTCGCTGATTGGTCGCGCCCGGCTGGCCGCAACCAATCAGCGACAGGCTTTACTGTTGATGCTGCCTATGCAGCATCAATATTAAAAAGATATAATGTTAAAAATAATACAAAAAATAAAAAATCGTGCTATTCTCACCTTCCGGCGGCCCCCGAAGCCTTCCCCATCCTCGCAATGCTCTCGGCAGCTCCGTTCCCAGTAATGCTTTGCGAAATGACCCCAGATGACATGACATAGGATCACGCGAGACCACTACGTCATCACGGGTTATTGCCGCAAGGCATCACTGGGAACGGACCTGGCGAGAGCATCGCTAACTCCTGGGCTGGATCCGGGGGCCGCCGGAAGGTGAGTATATAACTATTTTTTATTTTAATTATTTTTTTAACAGGAATATGGTGCCCACACTGCTATATACTATGTGGGCTGTGCTATACACTTAGTGGGCTGTGCTATATACTCCGTGGCTGTGCTATATACTACGTAGCTGCTATATACTATGTGGCTGTGCTATACACTATGTGGGCTGTGCCTGTGCTATATACTACGTGGCTGTGCTATATACTATGGGGCTGTGCTCTATACTACGTGCACTGTGCTATATACTACGTGGATTGTGCTATATACTACGTGGACTGTGCTATATACTATGTGGGCTGTGTTATATACTACGTGGACTGTACTATATACTACGTGGATTGTGCTATATACTATGTGGACTGTGCTATATACTACGTGGCTGTGTTATATACAGTACTACGTGGACTGTACTATATACTATGTCGACTGTACTATAGACTATGTGGATTGTGCTATACACTACGTGGACTGTACTATATACTATGTGGGCTGTGTTATATGCTACGTGGGCTTTGTTAAGGTACCTTCACACTCAGCGATGCTGCAGCGATACCGACAACGATGTTGATCGCTGCAGCGTCGCTGTTTGGTCGCTGGAGAGCTGTCACACAGACAGCTCTCCAGCGACCAACGATCCCGAGGTCCCCGGTAACCAGGGTAAACATCGGGTTACTAAGTGCAGGGCCGCGCTTAGTAACCCGATGTTTACCCTGGTTACCAGCGTAAACGTTAAAAAAACAAACACTACATACTTACCTTCAGCTGTCTGTCCCCCGGCGCTCTGCTTTCCTCTGCACTGTCAGCGCCGGTCAGCCAGAAAGCACAGCGGTGACGTCACCGCTCTGCTTTCCGGCTGACCGGCGCTGACACAGGATGCAGGAGGAGTGCAGAGAAGCACAGCGCCGAGGACAGACAGCTGAAGGTAAGTATGTAGTGTTTGTTTTTTTAACATTTACGCTGGTAACCAGGGTAAACATCGGGTTACTAAGCGTGGCCCTGCACTTAGTAACCCGATGTTTACCCTGGTTACCAGTGAAGACATCGCTGGATCGGCGTCACACACGCCGATCCAGCGATGCCAGCGGGAAGTCCAGCGACGAAATAAAGTTCTGGACTTTCCTCAGCGACCAACGATCTCCCAGCAGGGGCCTGATCATTGGTCGCTGTCACACGTAACGATTTCCTTAACGATATCGTTGCTACTTCACAAAAAGCAACGATATCGTTAAAGGTACCGACCTTTAGATACTACATGGCTGTGCTATATGCTACGTGGCTGTGCTATATGCTATGTGGGCTGTGTTATCTGCTACGTAGCTGTGCTATATACTACTTGGGCTCTTATATGCTATGTGGCTGTGCTATATGTTACGTGGCTGTGCTATATGCTACGTGGCTGTGCTATATACTACGTGGGCTGTTATATGCTACATGGGCTGTGTTATATACTACATGGCTGTGCTATATGCTACGTAGCTGTACTATATACAACATAGCTGTGCTATATACTACATGTCTGTGTTATATACTATGTGGCTGTGCTATATACTACGTGGGCTGTTATATGCTACGTGGCTGTGCTATATGCTATGTGGTTGTGTTGTATGCTATGTGGCTGTGCTATATACTACGTGGCTGTGTTATATAATATTTGGCTGTGCTATATACTATGTGGGCTGTGTTGTATGCTATGTGGCTGTGCTATATACTACGTGGCTGTGCTATATACTACGTGGGCTGTTATATACTACATGGCTGTGCTATATGCTATGTGGCTGTGTTATTTACTACGTGGCTGTGCTATATGCTACATGGGCTGTGCTATATGCTACGTGTACATTTACTGAACAAGTTCTGTCATACATATTCTAGAATACCCAATGCTTTAGAATCGGGCCACCATCTAGTCTAACATAAATGGCCGCGCTTTACACAGTAGGTCAGTTTCTGATGAAACATTCGCTTAAAATCCATTGAATATTAAATCCGATAAACAAGAAGGAGACGTGTTCACATCAGCTCACCAGATCCAGACAAAAAAATCCACAATGTGTACAGTGCATGGAAGAAACCTTTGGCCAGCTCTCATGTGAATAATGATACTTGTAGAGACAACATATCCAGTTCCTGCAGAAAAAGTATACTTTTTTTTGCAAAAACCTTATTTTATTGGTATGCTTTTAAAATAAAGGGTTAAAAATATGAAACAATTGGCCAACGCATTTTGAGCCTTGAACGCTCTTAATCATAGAGTTTGACCAGAGTTTCAGCATAGCGTGATACAATTTTATCAGATGAGAAGATGGGAAAAAAAGTCTCCATCTTCTCCATTGTGTCAGTCAAATGAAAATCGAACCACACTTGGATGTCACCTTAGTGCCATCCGATGTTTTTCAAGGACTCATTGACTTGCATGGCCGAGTTTGATATGACTCTCAGATGCAAATGGTGCATGCTGTGATTCTTTCCCTTGGACAGACTCGGTCCGAGGAAAAAACTGGACGTGTGCACCGCCACTTAGAATAACATTGGTCTGAGTGCGATCTAATGTTTGGTTGGATCGCACTTGGACCAAAAATACAGTCGCCTGCACCTGCCCTATAGCAAGTTTTCAATGCTTTCATCAGGTGACCAGCCTTTTTTTTTTTTAAATGTAAGTGAAATAAAGTAAACTCTTCAATATTTCCTATTTTTATAATCACCATTTTCTATTACTTGTGAACAGAGGGACTAAGATAAAATTAAAAGGATACACAAGGAGCTCATGTTCCTTTGGCCTCAGGGCTCATATGGGTTTTTTTTCAGCCGTCACAAGAAAAATGGGAACAGTTGTGAAGTTGCAGGAAAAAAGTTTGATGGACACATGAAGACATCTGTTTGAGGCCCTAAGAACAAGGAGACCCAGACAGATATGCACATAGATAGCGAGGAGCCTCTGCTGAAGATTAAGGTGAAGGAGCATAGAGGAACGGACTCAGGGACTCTACCTTGTAGCCAGTTATCCAAAATCTGCTGCCCATTGGCTATAGATTTCTGTGGACTCAACCTTTAACCCCTATCAATCTTCTCTCTTTTTTAAGAAAAGTGTAACCTCTTCTTGGTAGCTAAAGGCTATGTTCACAAACAGTTTTTTAGGTAGGTTAAAAAACCACAATCTTCAAAAAAAAAGAAAACAAAAAAAAAACAGACAAGTTTTTTCAAGTAGAAAACCGCATCAAAAATGCTCCTTTTTGAGGGAGTTTTTGCAGTAATTTTTGTCTTTCTGAAGCATAATTTCAAAGAGAGTTTTTAAACAGTTTTTTTTTCCCTAGAAAGTTTTTTTCTGCAGCATCCCGATAGGACAGAGTCTACTTTGGAGCAGATTCCATCAGGAGCTGCTTTAAAGACATCACATGCGCTTTCTTTTTCCAAATAAACCTCTTTAAAAAAACAAAAACTCTTATGCCACGTACACACTTTCAGTATGTGGTCAGTATTTTACATCAGTATTTGTAAGCCAAAACCAGGACAGAAACAATCAGAGGAAAAGTATAATAGAAACACATCACCACTTCTGTATTTATCACCCACTTAGGCTTCTTTCACACTAGCGTCGGAATCTCCCCGTCGCAATGCGTCGGGGAGAGATTCCGACGCTAGCGTTTGCTGTATTGCACAATGGAGGCAGCGGATGCATTTTTCCGGCGCATCTGCTGCCCCATTGTAAGGTGCGGGGAGGTGGGGGGGCATGCGCGGTCGGAAAAAGCGGTCCGTCGGGAGAAAAAAAGTTACATGTAGGGTTTTTTTCTCCCGACGGTCCGCCAAAGCACGACGCATTCGTCGCAAGACGGATGCGAAGTGTGCAAATCCGTCGCAAATGCGTCGTCAATAGAAGTGTATGGGGAAAAAACGCATCCTGCAAGCACTTTTGCAGGATGCGTTTTTTCTGCAAAATGACGTATTGTGACGGATTTAAAAAAACGCTAGTGTGAAAGTACCCTTACAAATACTGATGTGAAAAATTCACCAAATACTGACCGTGCAAACGTGGACTTATTGAGAAAAAGAAAGCACATGTCATTTCTTTAAGGGGAACCTGTCACCAGGTTTGGCCGATATGAGATACGGCCATCACCTTTCAGGCCTGGCATATGGCATTCTATAATGCTGTACATGCCCCCTACCCAACCTGAAAGAGTAGAAAACTAGCTTTAATCATACTCACCTGCGGGCCGGTCCTGTCCTTGGGGGCCGTCAATGTTTTTGGTCCGGTGCCTCCAATCTTTTTGCGATGTCGTCCTCCTTCTTGCTTAATGTGGATGATCCACACAGTCTCCCAGGCATCGCGCTCCTGCGCAGGCGTACTTCTCTGCCCTGTTGACAACAGAGTAAAGTACTGCAGTGTGCATGTGCAGGGAAAGGTCAAAGAGGTCCTGGCGCCTGAGCACTGCAGCACGTTACTCTGCCCTACTCCTGCGCAGTCATCTGTGTGGATGACGTAGGGACTAGTGATGAGCAAGTATGCTAGTTACTCGAGTTTCTCCGAGCATGCTTGGATGATCTCCGAGTATTTCGGCGTGCTTGGGGATTTAGTTTATGTTGACGCAGCTACATGATTTGCGGCTGTTAGACAACTTGAACACATGCAGAAGAAGAAGGGAGGCACCGGACCAAGAAAATCGATACCCCTAGGATCGGACTGCCCCGCAAGTGAGTATAATAAAAGCTCTTTTTCTTGTCTTTGTAATAGTTTTTTACCTTTATGTGCTCCAATGTCTATATGATCTGCAGTCTACGTCTTGTCTTGTGTCTGGTTGTCCTGAGGAAGGAGTCGATGCGACTCCAATAAACAGACTATATCCGATTGTGGATATTGTCCTTCTGGAAAGCGCAGATCGCTTCCATTTCCCTGGCAATCTCACTCCTGATACTTTTTATGGTTGCCTTACACAACATTGTAAGGTGAGCGTATCTTCCTTATCTTATTTCATTTATATTAGAATAAGACTCTTGTATTTTATCCTGGTCAGCAGTCTAGGTCTCCATCCAAATCTACAAACTTTTCCTTTGTTTTATGACATATCATCGAATATGCTGCAATTTTGTTGTAGGAAATTCCCCCTCGTTTTCCTTCTTTTAAAATCAGAGGCACTTGGCGAGTTCCCAATGGGCCAATAGTGGGATAAGAGCAGTTTATTATGGATACTTACTACATAGATCGAAATTATAACCTCAAAAATTGTTTGTACCGAAAAAGCTCAATAATGTTTTTTGACTTCTTCCCATAAGCTCAGTTACACGTAAATAAAACAAACAAACTGAGCTTTTCTTATGCTCTCGGGTCCAGCACCGTGTCTCCGCCGCTGCCCCGGTCTCTGCTGTTTGGCTGTAGCCAATCACTGAGCTCAGCCAATGTAGAGGGCATGAGCTGCTGAGCTCATTGGTTGGCTGTTGCACTGTCAACGTGATGTCACAGAGACAGAGACTGGGGCAGCGACGGTAACAATGAGGATAAGGTTGTTTTTTTATTTATAGTTATCTGCGCTTATTTATCAAGTGTTTTATTTATTGCATTACATTTTCTATTGTCAGATTCATTTATTAAACTGTCTGAATTGTTGTTTTTTTATTTTTATATTTTGTTCTCAATTCCCCCCCCCCCATCCACATAAAGCACTATAAACCATTTTTCCGAGTCTCCCGGTTAGGCGGCACTAATTACAATAATGGGTCAGTTTACTGGTGGTGCTTCCACTGCATTAAGCAACTCACTTAAGACTATAGGCAGGTTAATGGGAATTGGTTAATTCAGTAAATTATCGGCGTCGCTAATCACTTTCTTTCTGGAGATAAAATGCAGCAATTTCAATTGTGCAAAACTGTCTTGTGCTTTTGCTTCTTTCTTTCTTTTTTTGTCTTTTTTTTTTCATTTTTATTATAATCACAGAAACCTTTTAAAATGTTAATTGCTGCCGGCCTCTCGCTCAGGTCCCTTTCATCTGAGACACTTTCCTAAGTGATTCTCTCCTTCCGTTTCTGCTCTGTTACTTTGTTTTTATATCCCTTTTTTTATATCCCTCCCTCCCCATCGCGACTGATCTATTTATCTGAATTTAGCGTTCATCTTCCTCGTCTTTGATCTGGCGGGCGCAGCTTCTCTTCCATCTTCTGCTTGTTTGTTTGCATTCACAATAAGTTTATTACCAGGTTCCCAGTAACTTGGTCATCACTTTTTTTTTCAAAGCCAGAGTTTTTAATGGCTTGTCATATTTTTCTAGCTTGGGCGAAGATTAAAGTATATTACAATGTATTCTTGTCTCTATTTTCTACATTTTAAAAGTGGTCTTTTTTTTTTTTTTTTTTAAGTCTTTCCTCCTGTCTTTCATCTCCTGTAGGCGATAAATTGTCCAAGCCTTTCATAAGATGGTTTGAGCAAATTGAGATGTGTATTAGAGCTCTGAGCATTGCTTAGCCCATTATCAAGGGGATAAAACCCGATGTGCTACATCAAAAGCACAAGTATATCTCCCAAGTGGGGAAAAGTGGCGCTGAGTCACAGATTCTGTGCTGTTAATTGTTAGTGATTATTTTAATAGCCTCAGGTGGGCCACAATCACAGATCTGTGTGTTTTTTTTCATCAGGATAAAAGTGACTGCTAATATGCCAGCTAGCGGTAGAGAACATCTCCCACCCTCCCCGCGATGCACCACTTCTCCGAATACTTCTGATCCAGACTGGTTGGCTTTCCTTTCTATAGCAGAAGTCATTTATGGTCCGATTCATCATTTGTATTTTTTTTTTTTTTTTAATCACTCTTTTTTTTGTCTTTTGGCATTTCTTGATTTTTCTCGCACCAAATTCTTCAAAATGGCTCATATGAATTTTGAGCAAAATAATTAAAAAAAATTGCTCTTAGTCTTTACTTTTGTCTTTAACTGATTTTGTGATGGGTGAAAAAAAAGTTTCAAAATTCAGGTGTACATAAAATTACTCGCAATTAAGACTGGAATAAATTATGCGCAAAAAAAAATAAATCTTGCAACTTTTTAAAAAAGTCATAATTGAAGAAATAGCTAAAAAATTTCTGGAAACTTTGCCTACAACGGCAAACATAAAAATAACCAAAATACATATATTAGGCCTCCTTAACACGTCCGTGTTTCCAGTGCGAGTGGCATGCGCTTTTTTTCCACGGATACAACACGTACTCATTATAACTTATGCAGCTGTTCACATGTCTATTTTTTTCATCAGCATGGATGACAAAGGCCAATACATGTGCCATCCGTGTGATGTTCGTCTTTAACATTGTAAAGTATAGGAGAAGCTTTGCAATTTATGTATTTATCCATCTGTGAAAAACAATGATGACTGATGGTAAAAACAGACCCACGGATGGCACACTGATGACATCGGGACTGTTTTTTTTCACGTACGTATTTTATATGCACATGGGAAGGGGACCTAAAATAGACTTTAAAAAAAAAAAGAAGGAAATTAAAAGAAGAATACGGCACAAATGAGAAACAGATGAAAAACACTTAAAAAGAGTCAAAAAATGAGAAGCAAATGCAATAATGAATGGAGCTCATGGACGTTTACACTAGTAAACAAGAGTGTATGATTTTGCTTCCGCAAAAAACGGAAGGAAAAAACAGATGTATGAAAAATGGATGGTGCATGGATAGTGCTACAAAATAACTCACAAATATATATCAACTTTATTAAATAGAAAATATAACAGATTTTGTTAAAAAACAAAGTAGTTGAATGGAAGACTAACAACGAACCTCCCAAGGCTATATAGTATAGGAGGGTGAGTCCGTGATCCAATACATGAACGAACTGCAGGAGATCCAAGCTGCGATTGTTAAGCAAGATGGCATAGGCGTAGGACCCCCTGACATAGTGCTGCGAGACCAGCTAGTGAAAGGCTGTAGAGATGCGCTGCTTAAGCAAGCCTTGCATGAGCGCCTGTGAGCTAACTCACGCATGACTTTTTTAGAGATGGGGCAGAGACACTCAAAAGAGAGCAGGAGCAGGGGACTGCAGCCTTGGCAGGGATGGTCCAGAGCCGCAAAGTAATTACCCCGAACAAGGAAGAGCCAGAATCGAGAGCCTGAAGGAAGTCCTTGCTGCTGCCTTGTGGTCCACTCCCATACCCCGGGTAACTTAAAGAGAAGAAAGAAGTTAGAGGAGAGATGCAGAACATAAGAAAAACTCCAACAGCAGCCCCAAAATTTACTTCCAGATCCTGGGGTGAAGAGCGACTATGGAGGGGATATGCCTCTTGGAGATCATGGTGATCCAGACCGAAGCGCCCACCAGACAGACGTGGAAGTGAGTGTTGGAAGTGTGGAAGAATAGGGAATTGCCCTACCAGAGAAAACCGACGACGAAGGTTCGCTCACCCCTCCGAAGGTCCTGCTCACTGGAGAGAACGCTGCACCTGGAAGTAATGGTATGGTGAGCAAAGAGGAACCTCACCCAGAGCAAGACAGAGCCATGATGTCGGACGCCGAGAAGAGAGGGAGAAGGTGTTGACTGTCTACGGCGAGATGTCTGCACAGCTCAGGCACGTGGAGGCAAATCGGGTGGAATGCCAAATTGGATCCGATGGGCCCATCTGTGAGGATCAACCCAAAGGGGAAGAAGAGGTGTCTACCTGAATAGTCCACTGAAGTATGTCGCGTTCCTAAATGTTACAAGATCCCGAAGGAGGAGAACAAGTGCCAGGTGTCCCTAAAACGCCCACTCCCACAGTACCCGATTGTGAGGAGGAAGAACCACTTGCTCTGTTCTCTGAAGTGAATGGTTTGCCACCGAAAGTCCAGGGGAAGTACGTAGGCCTGAAACTCCAGAGATGGATGCTCCATTGAACCCCGATGTACTCCTATCCTCTATAACCCAACCTGACTCTATCACTCAATCTGGAGTTCTGAGGACTCCTGACGAGCAAATTCAAGAGGAGCCTCAAGGTTCTCAATGTAACCACACTGGTGTTACGACCCTGCGGTATGCACAGGACAATTTCTTTCGGCAAAATGTAGTGCAAGAGAAGCAGAAATGGATTGGAAAACTGTGGGCATCTGTCCTACCTCCGGAGGACATAAAGGATCACAAAGAGTTCTCGCCCATGGAATAGCGAGCTAAAGGACAGGGTGAGTGTAAGGGGGACTACCGCACCGCGGGTACCTGCTTGCCGGGGCTGAAACTGTTGAGGCTGCGTCCTCTATTTCCAGGGGAAAGCGATAGCAAGCCGGACCTTCCTTCTGACTGAGGGGGGAGATAAAAGGAGAGAGTTAGCGCAGCATAGCAGTTGGGCACCAACCCAGGGCAGCGCAGAGAGGTGAGTGGCGTGCGCTGCTTCCCGTTCCCCCACCGAGTACCGGCACTGCGGACTTATGACTCTTCCCCCAGTGCACGCACTTTGCTCTGCATTGATTCGCCGGTTTCTGAGATGGGATTGAAGGGTATGTATGAGTTATACATACCCCCAGCCAGTTGTCATGGCCTTGCTCTCCTTACACTTGTATTGAGCATGGCCGTGCCTGTCTAGTGACGTGGCTGGCTAGAGTGTGTGGCCTCACTCTCCTTAAACTTGTTGGTGCTAGACCACGCCCTCTTGTCAGCCACGCCCACTAGACATGTATGGAGAGTGGGGCCTCGCCCACTGGCCGGGAGTATGTAGATCTGATACATACCCTCCGGCTTCATTTCAGAAACTGGTGAATCCCTGCAGCGACTTATCAGTTTGGACCAGACAACCCCTTCAATGGCCGCTTCCCAAGTTGTCTAGGATGGTGGAGAGGGTAATTTCTGCCTCCTTATGCTCTTGCAGTGTGAAGAGATTTCTCCCTGTTTCCCTGGTGGGCTAGGGTAGGGTAGGAGTTATCACCTAGTGTTCAGTAATGCCTAACTCAGCTCCTTTGACTATTCCAAAAACTTTGCGTCTTGGCAATGGATAAACTGTACACATTAATATTCATTTTAGGATTGGAGTGATGTATAGTTTTGAAATTTTTCAATTAACCCTACGCAGGCATAGTAACCATTTCCAGTAGTCAAAGACGCAGTTAGGTGATATAAAGTACGGCATGTATCCCTGTTCTCAGAAGCATAAAAACTCCAATTCTGGAAGTTATAGGTCTCTGCAGGAGCGACAATGGAACTAAAGCTTTTTAAGTAAGAAAACTCCTTTTTGTCTGGAGGGTTCTGTCACCGCCTCCTAATGAATGGGGCTCTTTCCATACAAATGCGCTGTTTGCCGCTCTGCGTCAGCTCCCAGGAAATAGAACCTTTTATGATTTATGAGCCGAGCCGGGAGGAGGGAGATATATATTTTTTTCCCCCATTCTCTGTATCGGTTCCATGTCAAGAAGAAAAATTTAGACAACAACATAGAAGTATGGCTGGAACACAAGCAAAGAGCTGAAGGAGGAAACCTCTGATCGTAAGGGAGATCTATTCACTGCGGAGAGCCAGGAACTTTCTGTCTCATCTTCTTTTCTAATTGAGATAAACTCTGCGGTCGATAAGAAAAGGAAATTCAACGCAAAATGGAAGAGAAGGACGGAGGATAATTAGCAACACAGCACAGGATATGCCGTTAGTCGTCCATTTCTTCAATGTTCTAAGAAAACACAAATAAAAATACTGTAATGTTTTAATTTGACATTGATCGGTTAAGTGGGTGACGGATTATGAACTATTCTAGATTATCGGATTCAGTAACTGTGAAGAGCCCCTGTGCAGGACGCGCGTCTGGGCCCCCCATGTGTCAGACCCCACCGGCGTGTACACTGCCGATATACGTGCATATTCATGTTAGGCAACTATATATAAATGTACACATTACACACACATACCTCGCACAGTTTACATAGTACACACATACATGTATAAAATACACACATATACACAATTCTTTTTTTCGTGATGCGCTTGTTCAGAATGAGCGTTTTGTGTGCTCATTCGTATCTGTAGCAGCCATCTTGTTTTTTTTTTACGTTTACGAAAGCTTCGCTATATGAGGTCTTGCTGTTTTGTGAGACGAGCTGTACATTTTTTTTAAGTGCTATTTTACCAAACATATTGGTAAAGCTTTACATTTATATCAATATTTTTTCTGAGTTGACTAGAGAAAAAAAAAAACATTCAAGCTGTTTTTTTCTGCCATTGACCAACCACCATAACTAATCAGTTCACTTTATTGTATGGGTTGTTATGATTATAGCGATACCATGTATGTCCAAGTTATTTACTGATTTGTGATGTTTATTTTTTAAAAAGTGTAAAAAAAAAGTGATTGTAATTGTTTTCTTTTGTTTTTTTTTAGTAATTTTATAGGAAAAAAAAAAATCCGTGGCTTATTTTATCTCTAAAAAGAATTCAATTTAGATCTTTGGGCAGAAAAAAATCCTTTAATACAATGGCAGTAAAGGATGGGGTTCACTGCTAAAGTTTCTGCCTAAAATGCTACAGATTGTCAGTTTGAATTCTGGGTCAGACCACACTGCAAATAAGCAAATAAATAAGTATATGTGAAGGCGTTCTGCAGACATTATAACAGATTATGGCATAATTATACATAGTGGCTAGTAGCTGGTGATCTTTCTGATAGGTGTCGTTCACTTTTCCCATCTTTTCTTTCTGACCCAGACCATTATGACAGCTTCTTCCAGCCACAACTTGTCTGTAGAGGTTGTAACACAGACACATTTCACTCATCACATTTCCAGCACCATTTCCCATCTATCCCCAATCAATACAAAGTCCACATCCTTCTGATACCTCAATATTGAGCCGTCGCTTATCCCTAAGCCGGCAGCTTATTTGATAGAGAACAATACAATCAGCAGTCCAATATCGGACATGCCCGATCAACAACTTTCTTGACCATATGATGACCGACACCCCCTTACACATTCGAACATTGGCTTATCCTGTCGATATTGATGGGTTCATCGACGTGCAGTAAGACTAATGTGGTGAGTCGAGTGGTAGCGCACATGCTCTACCGCAGCTCCATTCATTCTCTGTGGCACAGCGCTCGGCAGCACCAAAGTGTACATATGGAGTGGCAGTCAGGCATGTGCACTGCCGCTCAATACTATCAGGGATAACTTGCCCCATTAAGGATAAAAGTGCCCCATTCTGCCAATCGGTGTGGCGCTCAGCAGTCAAACAGCCTCTCGTATATCTATCTTTACTGAACAACACCACTCATGCCCCTATAACCTTCTCGGGTTTTGCTCTGTGTCTCCGCCAACGCCCCGGTCTCTTGTTTGGCTGCAGTGGTGTTGTCACGTCAATAGCGCTGCAGCCATTCATTAAGTTCAGCGGCTTATGCCATCTACATCGGCAAATGTAAATTCCAATAAAAAATATTGAAAACTAGAAAAGATTTGAAGTCATAGGCTTTCAGGAACGTTTAGAGAATTGAGAGGGGTTTTGTCCGGGTGTCTGGAGTTTGGAAGACAAAACATTGGAGATATTCTATCCAAGTATATATACATTGTACATACTGTAAATTCTATAAAAATGTAGAAAAAAAACACATTTTTTATGTTTACATAGAAAGTGACAGGTGACCTGACGTTCTGGTGAGCGAGAAGGTTCCACTGGTTTCTAAACACGCTGTATACGTGTCATGGATGCGACATTACGCAGAGACAGTCCTGACAAGTGACTCATTTTTTCCAAGGGGGAAATCATTCACCTAATTAGAAGACTAAGTATTGCAATAGCCAGGATCTGATGGTAAGACGACAGCAACCACGAAAAAGATGCGCAAATGTAAAAGGTGTTATTTTCATGAATTTCATGAATTGCTGTCATTGTTTAAAGGGACTGTATCACCTATATTATTAATAATAAAACCAGATAGTGATACGTAGTCTCAATTTCTAATCTGTATTTTATTTTTATTTTATTTTCTCTACATGATTACGGAGGCGGCCGTTTTACCTGAGCTTCTGCTAAGTTGGGGTCTGGCCAGGGTCCGCAGCATTACATCGTGACCGCCCTGTACCAGTGCTTCCACAGTGGTGAAGAATTATCAATACTGGAATGCGACATATTGCAGCATGCGCCGGATTTACCAACAGGGCACAGATCCACCCTAATATCTCACTATTCACCTCCTGTGTCCTATTATTTTAGTTTGGAATTATGAGAGACTTTTACTTTTGCTGTGATACAATGCAAAACTGTAACATGATATCGTCATCAGCTTCCAAGTCACAACTACTTCATTACTGAACACTGGAAAAAAGTCAGATTAGTTTTCCTTTAAGCGCATACAGACCAAGGCATTTGGGGAACTAATTTTTTTTTTTTAATTTTTGCATCAACAAAGCAATTTTTTGGGGGGGAAAAGTTTACATGTTCATACTACTTATTGTGCTTTATATTATGCTGCTGTAGATACATATTTGTTTCTTTTTCCATTTTTTTTACTACATTTTTAAATTATAAGACAGTAGAATGCTTATACAATATATTTCGGTAGATTGTGACTGTTCCTAGATACTGTATAGGCATAGGCACACATTTAGGCTAAGGTCACACGACTGTTTTTATTTCATTTGAGAAATTCAATCCGATTATGCTAATCACACTTTTTGATGGAAATGTGATCTGACTTTCTTTGATGTGGAGAAAAAAAAAAAAGTTTCTCCATCTTCTCCATTCGGTCTGTCCGTAAAAATTGGACCGCATTTGGATGTCATCCAAGTGTGGTCCGATTTCATCAACAGACTTGAAGAATGGCTTAGAGCCATCCGATTATCGGAGTCAAATGGTGCATGCTGCGATCTTTTTCCTCCAACCCCTCAGTCCGAGGAAAATAAGAAATTGGATTTGCACAGCCACATTGAATAAGGCCTCTTTCACACGTCAGCGTCTCCGGTACGTGTAGTGTCAGTTTTCTCACGTACCGAAGACACTGACACACGTAGACCCATTAGGATCTATGTGTTTCTGCACATGTGCATGTTTTCACACAGACCGTGTGTCCGTGTGCAAAACATGTAGACATGTCTGTTTTTTACCGGCAGCACGGACCACAATACGGACAGCACACGTGCACACGGAGAACAGTGTGCACTTTCCCCCGTGTGTACCTACGGCCCGCAGGAGAGACAGCGCTACAGTAAGTGCTGTCCCCGCTGCGTGTGGTTCTGAAGCCGCATATTCCTCACTGTAATGAGCGGGACCATGTGACCGCTCACACAGGGCCTGCTGCCAGCGGCCGCTGAGAGGCGACATCGCGGGAGCTGGGTGAGTATTTCCCGGCAGGCAACCGGGGGGTTGGGGGAGCGCACGGGGGATGGGAGGCGGGAGGGGACGCACACACTTTATTTTTAAGGGAAAATAACTAAAAAAACATGGATTTTTGATTCCTTCTCTCCAGCGAACTGCTGGGGAGAAGGGATAAATACCGGCTTCAGCACCACACGCAGGGGACAGCGGTTAACTGTAGCGCTGTCTCCTGCACGGTCCTTGTGGTCCTCAGTCGGCACACGGGCGGCACACGGCTGCCGCACGTGTGCCACACTGATGTGCTACGTGAGCACACGGACACATGGACACGGATAATTCCGGTACCAATTTCTCCGATACCGGAATTATCTGGACGTGTGAAAGAGGCCTAACATGGGGACTAGTGCTATCAGCCAAAACGACAGCTAGCACTTGTCCGATTTTTATTGTCGTGTGCACTCTGTATAGAGAAAAATGGAGGTGAAAAATACCTTGTGGAGTAGCAACTTTGAATGAAGGCAGGAGACCCTAGATGGGTTTAGCAGGATATGATGCACTAAAGTGTCCCCTCCCTGCACCTATGTGTGTAGAGCACACTTTATTACGTTTTATATTGAGTTGCAGCTACCTGTCCTGTTTCAGTGGAGATTCTCCTTTTTCAGTATAGTGATAAGACTCTCTGAAGTAAATGTCAGATTTTTTTCGTCTGCGCTGCTCGCAGACCAAATATTATCCCGATGCAGTAGAACTTGTAGTCATACAAGTCATAGTCGGACTAACTCCTTCCTTAATACACTTTGCTTATAGCGCCATCATTTTTCACAGCGTTTAGACAGACTGTCCCCATCGGAGCTCACAATCTAGATTCCCTATCAGTATGTCTTTGGAGTGTGGGAGGAAACCGGAGTAGAAAACCACAACCATCAGCTCACCGGGTTGAGAAATTCCTGGAATAGGGGTGCAGTTCCCCGAGACTTCAGGCTGGTTTCCTGAGTAAATAAACCGTGAAGAAAATGGGAAATTCCAGCAACCACAAAAGTCATAAAACTTCACATTTATTAGTAGATTTAAAACATGAAAAAGAAAAATAATTAAAAAAATTATAATGGTCGACGCGTTTTGAGCTGCACAAGCTCTTAATCATGACCAAGAGCTAGTGTACTTCGAAACACGTTGACCGTTATGTTTTTTACATTTTTCCTTTTCATGTTTTAAATCTACTAATAAATGTGAAGTTTTATGACTTTTATGGTTGCTGAATTTTCCCATTTTCTTCACAGGAAACCCACGCAAACACGGGGAGAGCATTCAAACTCTTTGCTGAGTTGTGTCCTCTACCGTTTCTAAATGTATCACATTTCTACAGCACTTCTGAAGAGAATGTGAACATGGCGTCCTTTTCAGGCAGGTTGGCTCCAAAACCCTCCTTAAAAAGCACCCAGAAAACACTCAAAATAAAGAACCTATGCAAAAAATTCTGGCTGTCCAAATCTTCAGTCTTTTGAGCGTCTTTTAACTGCCTCAGGTTTCCATACAGGAAAGAAATATATCTTGGTACCGTGTTAGCCAGTAGATAGAACAATATTTAGAATTGAGAGTCCTCATTGGTTGATACCTTTTAATGGCTAACTGAAAAGATGGTAACAAATTGCAAGCTTTCGAGACTACACAGGCCTCTTCATCAGGCAAAGACTAAAACAAATTCTGAAGAATCACATATTTATGCACAACATGGCATGGAAAAAAAAGGGAAAAACCATGAGTAAGACAGGTGATAAGAAGCAGAATTACCATGGGTGATAAACAGTTACGTCCATAAATATTGTGCCATTTCTTAGATAAGGATTGTTTTATTGTCCTGTGATTAGGGTCTCTGTTGTGATGACCCCACATGGTCTGAGGGGCAAGTTCCTTAGTTGATGTAAAAAGACATAAATCCATGCGACACATTCATTCCTGCAGTGTGAGTGTCAAAGGTCATCATCAGTTTATGTTCCCAGACTCTTCTGTCTCTCTGCGATTTGAAGCTACCCTTTAACACAAGTAATTTCATGTCCATAGTGTTATGATCCGGGAGACAGAAATGTATTGCCACAGGTAGATCCATTCTTTTTTCTCTTATTGTATGGCGGTGAGAATTCATTCTTGTTCTAAGCTGTTGCCCTGTCTCCCCCACATACAGACCCCTAGTTGGACATTTAGTAGAAATAATGGGAAACTTTAATGGGACTTTAACTACCCGGATATTAACTGGGAAACAGAAACCTGTGAAACCCATAAAGGCAACAGGTTTCTGCTAATAACCAAGAAAAATTATCTTTCACAATTGGTGCAGAATCCAACCAGAGGAGCAGCACTTTTAGACCTAATACTATCTAATAGACCTGACAGAATAACAAATCTGCAGGTGGTTGGGCATCTAGGAAATAGCGACCACAATATTGTACAGTTTCACCTGTCTTTCACTAGGGGGACTTGTCAGGGAGTCACAAAAACACTGAACTTTAGGAAGGCAAAGTTTGACCAGCTTAGAGATGCCCTTAATCTGGTAGACTGGGACAATATCCTCAGAAATGAGAATACAGATAATAAATGGGAAATGTTTAAGAACATCCTAAATAGGCAGTGTAAGCGGTTTATACCTTGTGGGAATAAAAGGACTAGAAATAGGAAAAACCCAATGTGGCTAAACAAAGAAGTAAGACAGGCAATTAACAGTAAAAAGAAAGCATTTGCACTACTAAAGCAGGATGGCACCATTGAAGCTCTAAAAAACTATAGGGAGAAAAACACTTTATCTAAAAAACGAATTAAAGCTGCCAAAAAGGAAACAGAGAAGCACATTGCTAAGGAGAGTAAAACTAATCCCAAACTGTTCTTCAACTATATCAATAGTAAAAGAATAAAAACTGAAAATGTAGGCCCCTTAAAAAATAGTGAGGAAAGAATGGTTGTAGATGACGAGGAAAAAGCTAACATATTAAACACCTTCTTCTCCACGGTATTCACGGTGGAAAATGAAATGCTAGGTGAAATCCCAAGAAACAATGAAAACCCTATATTAAGGGTCACCAATCTAACCCAAGAAGAGGTGCGAAACCGGCTAAATAAGATTAAAATAGATAAATCTCCGGGTCCGGATGGCATACACCCACGAGTACTAAGGGAACTAAGTAATGTAATAGATAAACCATTATTTCTTATTTTTAGGGACTCTATAGCGACAGGGTCTGTTCCGCAGGACTGGCGCATAGCAAATGTGGTGCCAATATTCAAAAAGGGCTCTAAAAGTGAACCTGGAAATTATAGGCCAGTAAGTCTAACCTCTATTGTTGGTAAAATATTTGAAGGGTTTCTGAGGGATGTTATTCTGGATTATCTCAATGAGAATAACTGTTTAACTCCATATCAGCATGGGTTTATGAGAAATCGCTCCTGTCAAACCAATCTAATCAGTTTTTATGAAGAGGTAAGCTATAGGCTGGACCACGGTGAGTCATTGGACGTGGTATATCTCGATTTTTCCAAAGCGTTTGATACCGTGCCGCACAAGAGGTTGGTACACAAAATGAGAATGCTTGGTCTGGGGGAAAATGTGTGTAAATGGGTTAGTAACTGGCTTAGTGATAGAAAGCAGAGGGTGGTTATAAATGGTATAGTCTCTAACTGGGTCGCTGTGACCAGTGGGGTACCGCAGGGGTCAGTATTGGGACCTGTTCTCTTCAACATATTCATTAATGATCTGGTAGAAGGTTTACACAGTAAAATATCGATATTTGCAGATGATACAAAACTATGTAAAGCAGTTAATACAAGAGAAGATAGTATTCTGCTACAGATGGATCTGGATAAGTTGGAAACTTGGGCTGAAAGGTGGCAGATGAGGTTTAACAATGATAAATGTAAGGTTATACACATGGGAAGAGGGAATCAATATCACCATTACACACTGAATGGGAAACCACTGGGTAAATCTGACAGGGAGAAGGACTTGGGGATCCTAGTTAATGATAAACTTACCTGGAGCAGCCAGTGCCAGGCAGCAGCTGCCAAGGCAAACAGGATCATGGGGTGCATTAAAAGAGGTCTGGATACACATGATGAGAGCATTATACTGCCTCTGTACAAATCCCTAGTTAGACCGCACATGGAGTACTGTGTCCAGTTTTGGGCACCGGTGCTCAGGAAGGATATAATGGAACTAGAGAGAGTACAAAGAAGGGCAACAAAATTAATAAAGGGGATGGGAGAACTACAATACCCAGATAGATTAGCGAAATTAGGATTATTTAGTCTAGAAAAAAGACGACTGAGGGGCGATCTAATA
The DNA here is from genome assembly GCF_032444005.1 of Ranitomeya imitator. NCBI lineage: Eukaryota > Metazoa > Chordata > Amphibia > Anura > Dendrobatidae > Ranitomeya > Ranitomeya imitator. The sequence continues at coordinate 812,132,859 of NC_091283.1, forward strand.
ACCATGTATAAGTATATAAGGGGACAATACAAATATCTCGCTGAGGATCTGTTTATACCAAGGAAGGTGACGGGCACAAGGGGGCATTCTTTACGTCTGGAGGAGAGAAGGTTTTTCCACCAACATAGAAGAGGATTCTTTACTGTTAGGGCAGTGAGAATCTGGAATTGCTTGCCTGAGGAGGTGGTGATGGCGAACTCAGTCGAGGGGTTCAAGAGAGGCCTGGATGTCTTCCTGGAGCAGAACAATATTGTATCATACAATTATTAGGTTCTGTAAAAGGACGTAGATCTGGGGATTTATTATGATGGAATATAGGCTGAACTGGATGGACAAATGTCTTTTTTCGGCCTTACTAACTATGTTACTATGTTACTATGTATGTAATTAAGTACACCACATTAGAAGTGACGCAGCTGAAAGTACCTGGTATCTTGTAGTCCTGATGTGAATTGGGGATCTTTATCTTGTCCGTGGTCATAAAAGGAAAGGTACCTGCAGCTGTTGGAGAGGACAGGGCGCTCTTGACAATGATGCTTCTTAGATTTGGGGGCTGCCTAAAACACAGTAGTGGGGGGTCTGGAAAAATGGATTGTAAGCGGGCATCTTTTTGCAGTAAAGGTTGTAATTTCTGTGCAGCTCCCCTTAGCACCTCCAGATTTGGATTGTAGGTAACTACTAGAGGTACCCGGTTATTTTCTTCTTTAGCTTTGTAATGTAGCAGGTGATTCCTTGATATTCTGGTGGCTCTTGTAATCTGGTTTTCAATTATTCTTGGATGGTAGCCCTGATTCAAAAAGGTCTTTCTGAGGTGACCAAGGTGTTCATCCCCATACACAGGTTTCCATAGACATCAGTTGATTGAAAGAAGTGACGAGTCTATTATTCTGGTATTTTCCACAATGACGTTCCTCTATGTTATATAATACAATCAATGGGAAGGCTCAGAGGACACCTGGACCAAACTTTTTGAGCAATTTGCCAACTTTTTATTTTTAACCACTAGCTGTTTGTTCATTGTTGAATGGAGTTTAAGAGTTATGAAAGTGTTGGAAAAATTCTCCAAAAAATGCTGACGATAGAATCTTTCGTAAAAAAAAAAAGGTAGAAGAAGAGTGCTAAAGAAAAAAAAACTCTGGTACTTCTTGGAGCATCATCCTCTTGAAAAACGAAGTGGGTTCACCCGCCTGAAACCATATGTTATGTGTACTTACCCTAAAAGGTGCTGGGTGTGTAGGAAAGTGATGGGATCCTAGTGCCGTCTGAACAATCACCTTGATGTAATAGTCGTAGCTACCTGAGGCCCCTGAATTACTATTACATCACAGGGCAAAGAAGTTAAAACTAAACCACCCGTCCATCAATTCCCAAAGTAAAAATCCATTCAGCTTTCCGCTGCCGACTGTCATTTACGAGACGAGCTGTTTGTTCTGTTTTTGTGCCTTTTGTTTCCCTATTGATAAACTTGTAGAGATTCACTTTTTTAAGCTTAGTTGGTCCATAGTCTCCCGCACCATTGTTCGACGACCGGCCCTGAACAATGCACATAAAAGCCCACACATTTTACATCCTAATGGCCTCGTGGAGAAAGTGTTCTCTATCTCTATGAGTAGTTTTATACCTCTATGCACTGCCTTTATAAAAGGTTAATGTCATCATCACATAAGTAAAACTCATGCTCTTACGAGGCATAATAGTTAATGGACAAGTATAAAACAAGCAGTCCAAAGTAACCAAAGAGAAAGATATGCGGCACTCACCCCAGACTGGCAGTGTGAATCGTGATTTTATTGAAGAAACTTTTTCAGGAAAAATCCATCAAGGTATAAGGTACAACAGAGGGTGCGGTATTGGAGTCAGGACGACGGCCGTTTCGCACTCGCAGGTGCTTCGACGGGTCCAGTGGTTTATGCTATCCAAGTATAAAACATCCGGATGATTGTTGCAAACTCTACAAGTCTGTCCATTCCAGATAATATTGTAGTAAGAGTTGGCAAAAAAAGACCTATTAAATTGGCAATGACTGTCAAATTACGAAAAAAAAAATCTGTTTTTATAAACTATAACCTTTCCATAAAAAGTTAGGGAGGGGAGTTCTATACATAGCCTGATCTGTGTATATTACATAGTGTTGTGATCCTGAGTCCTGACTTATCCAGCCCCTTAGTGACAGAGCCAATTTGGTACTTAATGACCAAGCCAATTTTTACAATTCTGACCACTGTCATTTTATGAAGTTATAGCTCTGGAACGCTTCAATGTATTCTGAGATTGTTTTTTCATGATATATTGTACTTCATGTTAGTGGTAAAATATCTTCAATATAACTTGTGTTTAATTATGAAAAAAATGGAAATTTGGCAAAAATGTTGAAAATTTAGCAATTTTCAAAGTTATAATTTTTGTACCCTTAAATCCTAGTGTTTCATCACCCGTCCCCTGCAGACTGTGAGCCCTCGCGGGCAGGGTCCTCCCTCCTTATGTACCCGTGTGCCTTGTTATTTGCTCATGTTTAATGTATTTGTCTATATTTGCCCCGTATTCACATGTAAAGCGCCATGGAATAAATGGCGCTATAAAAATGTATAATAATAATAATAATAGAGAGTGGTGTCACACAAAATAGTTAATAAATAACATTTCCCACATGTCTACATTACATCAGCACAATTTTGGAAACATAATTTTTTTTTGTTAGGACGTTATAAGGGTTAAAAGTTGACCAGCGATTTCTCATTTTTCCAACAAAATTTACAAAACCATTTTTTTAGGGACCATATCACATTTCAAGTGAGTTTGAGGGGTCAATATAAAAGAAAATAACCAAAAGTGACACCATTCTAAAAATTGCACACCTACGCAAAACCACATTCAAGAAGTTTATTAACCCTTCAGGTGCTTCACGAGAACTAAAGCAATGGGTGAAAGGAAAAAATTAACATTTTACTTTTTTCACAAAAAATTTACTTTGGAACCAAATTTTTTTATTTTAACCCCTTCACCCCGGAGCTTTTTTTTTCGTTTTTCACTCCCTTTATTTCCAGAGCCATTACTTTTTTATTTTTCCGTCAATATTGCCATGTGAGGGCTTATTTTTTGCGGGACGAATTGTACTTTTGAACGATACCATTGGTTTTACCATGTCGTGTAACAGAAAATGGGAAAAAAATTCCAAGTGTGGTGAAATTGCAAAAAAAGTGCAATCTCACACTTGTTTTTTGTTTGGCTTTTTTGCTAGGTTCACTAAATGCTAACACTAACCTGCCATTATGATTCTCCAGGTCATTACGAGTTCATAGACACCAAATATGTCTAGGTTCTCTTTTATCTAAGTGGTAAAAAAAGATTCCAAAGTTTGCTAGAAAAAAAAATAAATTGCGCAATTTTCCGATAACGGTAGCGTCTCCAATTTTCGTGATCTGGGGTTAGGTGAGGTCTTATTTCTTGTGTGCTGAGCTGATGTTTTTAATGATACCATTTTGGTGCAGATACATTCTTTTGATCGCCCGTTATTGCATTTTAATGCAATGTTGCGGCGACCAAAAAAAATGTAATTTTGGCGTTTTGATTTTTTTCTCGCTATGCCATTTAGCTATAAGGTGAATCCTTTGTTTATATTGATAGATCGGGCGATTCTGAAAGCGACGATACCAAATATGTGTAGGTTTGATTTTTTTATTGTTTTTTTTGATTGGGGCGAAAGGGGGGTGATTTGAACTTTTATATATTTTTTATATTTTTAAACACTTTTTTTTTATTTTGGCATGCTTCAATAGCCTCCATAGGAGGCTAGAAGCATGCACAACTCGATCACCTCTGCTACATAGAGGTGAAGCACAGATCACCTCTATGTAGCAGAAATGCAGGGTTGCTTTGAACGCTGACCACAGTGTGGCGCTCAAAGCATTCGGCCATCAACAACCATAGAGGTCTCAAGGAGACCTCTGGTTGTTATGGCAATGCACCGATGACCCCCGGTCATGTGACGGGGGTCAGTGGTGCGAGCACCTCCGGCCGCACGGTCGGGAGCGCTAGTTAAATGCCGCTGTCTGCATTTGACAGCGGCATTTAACTAGCTAATTGGTGTGGGCGGATGGCGATTCCGCTCGCGCACATTGCGCGCACATGTCAGCTGTACAAAACAGCTGACATGTCGCGGCTTTGAGGTGGGCTCACCGCCGGAGCCCACCTCAAAGCGGGGGTTCTGCCAGCTGACGTACTATTCCATCAGCTGGCAGAAAGGGGTTAACAAGGGTATCAGGAGAAAATTGACCACAAAATTTGTTATGCAATTTCTCCTGATTAGGCCGATAGCTCGTATGTGGGGGAAAGCCACTGTTTGGGTGCATGGCAGGGCTCAGAAGAGAGGGAGCACCGTTTGACTTTTTGAGCGCAAAATCGGCTGGAATCAATGGTGGGCATCATGTCATGTTTGGAGACCCCCTGATATACCTAAACAGTGGAACCCCTCCAATTCTAACTCCAACCCTAAACTCAACACACCCCTAACTCTAGTCCCTACCCTAACCATAACCCTATCCACCACCCTAACACATCACTAACCCTAATCCCAACCCTAACCGTAATCCCAAACATAACCACAACCCTAACCCCAACACAAACCTAACCACAACCCTAGCCCAACCCTAACCCTAGCCCAACCCTATCCCTAGCTCAACCCTAACTCTTGCCCAACCCTATCCCTAGCTCTAACCCCAACCCTAACACCAACACTAACTCTAGCTCAACCCTAACCCTTGCCCAACCCTAACCCTAGCTCTAGCCCCAACCCTATCCCTAGCCCCATCTCTAACCATAGCCCTAGCCCAACCCTAACCCTAATGGAAAAATGGAAATACATTTTTTATTTTCTAATTTTTACCTAGCTAACGGTGTGATAAAGGGGGGTTTGATTTACTATTTTTTTTTATTTTGATCACAGTGATCAAAATGAACCAATAGGAAAAATTTCCTATTGTTGCCGGGTGCCGGCCGGCAGATCTCAGCGGACGCATTGCCCGGAAGAAGATGCCGACGGCTGGGGACATGACCAGGGGATGCAGGAGGGTCCAGGGACACCAGAGGTATTGGGGGGGGGGGGCTCTGGAGACCCCATTTCTCTCTCCTCTGATGTGCTAGATCACATCAAATGAGAGAGAAATTAAATGGGAATTTGGACTTTTTTTGCAGTTGCCATTATTCCGGGATTATCGGTGATCACAACACTGAGGTCGGTAAAATCCGATCCAAATCATCTTCTCTGGGGTCTCGGCTACCCCGGGTAGCCGAGACCATGGAGAATTTCCGATGTTGGGGGTGCTATAACCTTATCTCTCAGTGCTGTTAAAAGTGGCGCTTAGGAATAAGTACCCTTAACTGCCACCGTTAAAAGGCATATTGTTGGTCATTAATGGGCTAGACTTTCAACCCCTACCCTCTATTAATAATGATATGACTCTGCTGATGCTGCTCTAGTCTACCCAGAAAAGCTGTCAAATGAGCTTTAGAAGCACTAATGTATACAAAGAAGAGTCATTAGATCAATAAGCCTAATTTTTTTAAATTTCAAAATTACGAAACAATAGATATTACAATACTTTCCCAACATTTTCCAGTTAGTTTCACTGGTGGTAACAAGAGTCCAAGTGCACAACCAATACAGTGTTGAAGCACCATCCTACACAGTAAAAGCAGAGGCTATGGATACTAAAATAGCAAAAAAAACACATTTAGTAATTTTAGGCCCATATCAGAAGGCGAATGCACAGATGAGAATTACCTCTGTTGTTGGCAGTAGCTCTCACGGGGGGTGACCCCCAATAGACTTCATGTAAATACCATGTGGTTTTCTTAATATTGGTAAAATGTAATTGATCGGCTGCCAAAATAAAATTAACTTCTTTGTAATTTTTTTTAAATGGCATAACACAAAAAAGGTAGGGAATGGGACCAATCAATATTTGGAAGATTATTTGTAGGCTGCGGCTAACTACAGAAGATATGTTATTTGTGCACAAGTTCCGTACTCGGTGCAGATTTTACGCACAGAAAAGACTAAGCATTTTACTGCAAGGTGGATGAGTTTTAACTTAATTTCATCCATATATTAAATTTAGTTGTGGAATCTATTGGCTCTCGCTGCATCATGTCACTTTCTGTTGCAGAAATCTGTTTTTTTTTTTTTTTGGTGCAGATTTTACCCATTCATTTCAATGGGGGACCGCAAATCAGGTTTAACTGCTGGCCTAGCATTGCTTTGCTCGTTGGTGGATTTCTACAACAACAAAAAAAAACACCTCAAAGAAATGCATGAATAAGTGCAGAAGGTATGTGCGGATTTTAGATGCGGAAAAGTTGAGTCTTTCAGCATTGTGCATCAAATAGGCAAAGAGTGAATCCAGCCTTAGTCCTCATTCAGACGTCAGTTGTTTTGATGTCAGGATCCATAGACTTTCATTGCCATGTTTGATCCAACACTCGGATCAATATTGGTTATCGATATCAGGTTCATTGAAATTAGAGTTGGGCGAACCTGAACAGTAAAGTTCGGAGTCCGTACCGAACACCTACTGTTTGGGCACGGATTCCGGATATGGACTTCACCAGGTGAAACACCGGGTGTTTCTTGCGCTGTCATTCGCTTGACAGTATGAGCCAGCAGCTGTGAAAAAGTTTACCTCCGGTCACAGGCATGGGCTGATGGGACTACTACCCCCATCAGCCTAAGCCTGCAGTCGCTGATAACAGCAAGAACAGGTGCCGCTGATGGGAGTATTCACCACCCGCCGCCTGCACTATAAAAATAACCCGGGTTCCCCTTTATTTTTGATAACCAGCCAGGCAAAACTGATAGCCGCAGGCTGCAACCCTCAGCGATTCTTGTAACAGGGGTGGTGCCACAGGATTGGAGGATGGCTCACGTGGTACCGGTATTTAAGAAAAGTAAGAAGGTAAATCCAGGTAACTACTGTCCGGTAAGCCTGACATCAGTAGTGTGCAAAGTTTTTGAGGGCATTAAAAGAGACAACCTGCAGAAATATATTGCAGAGAATAATATAATAACTGACAACCAGCATGAATTCATGAAGAATAAGTCGTGTCTAACTAACATGTTGGGTTTCTATGAGGAGATAAGTGCAAATCTGGATGTTGGTAATGCGGCTGATGTGATTGATCTGGACTTTGCAAAGGCATTTGATACTGTACCAAATAATAGCTTTATACTGAAGCTACAGAAGCAAGGACTGGGGGAAGCTATATGCAGATGGGTAAGAAAAATGACAGGAAACAAAGAGTTGGTACATTCTCCAAATAGGATATAGTCAGCAGTGGGGACCGCAGGGATCTGTACTGGGAGCAGTGGGGACCACAGGGATCCATACTGAGAGCAGTGGGGACTGTAGGGATCTGTGCTAGGACCGATTCTTTTTGACCTCTTTATTAATGACCTTGTGGATGGGATTGCAAGTAAAGTGTCGGTCTTTGTTGACGACACCAAACTATGAAGGATAATAAAATCTGACCTTGACATTACAATATTGCAAAATGAGGTTTAATGTGGATAAGTGCAGAGTAATGCACCTAGGACGGAGTAATCCTATAGCTGCATATACATTAAATGGGAGTATACTCGGGATTACAGAACAGGAGAAGGACTTGGGTGTTCTGGTTACAAGTAAGCTGAGCAGCAGTCCTCAATGTCAAGCAGCAGCCGCAAAAGCAAACAAGATTTTAGGATGTATAAAAAGAGATAAAATCCCGTGATCCCAACATATTATCACCCCTTTATAAAACACTGGTGAGGTCACTTCTAGAATATGGGATCCAGTTTTGGGCTCCACATTTTAAAAAGGATATTCAGAAATTAGTGACAGTTCAAAGGAGGGCAACTACATTATTACAAGGGATGGAGGCCTCTCATATGAAGAGAAGTTGGAAAAGTTGGGCTTGTTTAGCTTAGAAAAAGTACGTCTCAAGGGATCTCATGTACATGTATAATAAATATAATATATGTGTGGCCAGTACAGAGGACTGGCACATGACTTATTCCTTCCAAAGACCGTGCTGAGGACCAGGGGGCACTTGTTACGGGTCGAAGAAAGGCGATTCTGGCAGCTAAACAGGAAAGGGTTCTTTACAGTTAGAGCAGTCAGACTGTGAAATCCCGACCACAAGAGGTAGTAATAGCCGACACTATGACAGCTTTTAACCCCTTCGCGACACGCGCCGTACTAGTACTGCGCTGCCGGCACTGCATTAGTGCCAGCAGCAGTACTAGTACGGCGCACCGATCACCGCGGTCTCGCGCTGAGCGCCGCGGTGATCGGGTGCGGGTGTCAGCTGTATATGACAGCTGACACCCCGCAGCAATGCCCACGATCGGCGCTATCGCCGATCGCGGGCATTTAACCCCTCTGATGCCGCTGTCAGTAGTGACAGCGGCATAGAGGGGGATCGCGCAGGGACGGGGGCTCCCTGCGCTCTCCCACCGGAGCAACGCAATGAGATCGCGTTGCTCCGGTGACCCGGAAGGAGTCCCCGGATCCAAGATGGCCGCCAGACTCCTTCCGGGTCATGAAGTGACCTGGCTAGCCGGCGCCTGCTGAGAGCAGGCGCTGGAAAGCCAGCTAAACTGCCTGTCAGATCGTTGATCTGACACTGTGCTATGCACAGTGTCAGATCAACGATCTGATCTAATACAGAGATGTCCCACCCTGGGACAATGTTAGAAAGTAAAAAAAAAAAGAAATAGAATGTGTAAAAAAAAAATAAAAAAAAATCCCCAAATAAAAAAAAAAAAAACATTTCCCAATAAATCCATTTATTTATGTAAAAAAAAAAAAAAACAATAAATGTACACATATTTGGTATCGCCGCGTCCGTAACGACCCGCTCTATAAAACTATCCCACTAGTTAACCCCTTCAGTGAACACCGCAAAAAAAAAAAAAAAAAAACAAGGCAAAAAACAACGCTTTATTATCATACAGGCGAACAAAAAGTGGAATAACACGCGATCAAAACGACGGATATAAATAACCATGGTACCGCTGAAAACGTCATCTTGTCCCGCAAAAAAAAAAGCCGCCATACAGCATCATCAGCAGAAAAATAAAAAAGTTATAGCTCTCAGAATAATGCGATGCAAAAACAATTATTTTTTTATATCAAATAGTTTTTATTGTGTAAAAGCGCCAAAACATAAAAAAAATTACATAAATGAGGTATCGCTGTAATCGTACTGACCCGAAGAATAAAACTGCTTTATCCATTTTACCACACGTGGAACGGTATAAACGCCTCCCCCAAAAGAAATTCATGAATAGCTGGTTTTTGTTCATTCTGCCTCCCAAAAATCGGAATAAAAAGCGATCAAAAAATGTCATCTGCCCGAAAATGTTACCAATAAAAACGTCAACTCGTCCCGCAAAAAACAAGACCTCATATGACTCTGTGGGCCAAAATATGGATAAATTATAGCTCTCAAAATGTGGTGATGCAAAAACTATTTTTTGCAATAAAAAGCCTCTTTTAGTGTGTGACAGCTGCCAATCATAAAAATCCGCCAAAAAAACGCTATAAAAGTAAATCAAACCCCCCTTCATCACCCCCTTAGTTAGGGAAAAATAATAAAATGTAAAAAAATGTATTTATTTCCATTTTCCCATTAGTGCTAGGGTTAGGGCTAGGGTTAGGGCTAGGGCTAGGGTTAGGGCTAGGGTTAGGGCTAGGGTTAGGGCTAGGGCTAGGGTTAGGGCTAGGGTTAGGGCTAGGGTTAGGGTTAGGGTTGGGGTTAGGGTTTCAGTTATAATTGGGGGTTTCCACTGTTTAGGCACATCAGGGGCTCTCCAAACGTGACATGGCGTCCGATCTCAATTCCAGCCAATTCTGCTTTGAAAAAGTAAAACAGGGCTCCTTCCCTTCCGAGTTCTCCTGTGTGCCCAAACAGTGGTTCCCCCCAACATATGGGGTATCAGCGTTCTCAGGACAAGTTGGACAACAACTTTTAGGGTCCAATTTGTCCTGTTACCCTTGGGAAAATAAAAACATAGGGGATAAAATATCATTTTCGTGGAAAAAAAAATATTTTTTATTTTCACGGCTCTGCGTTATAAACTGTAGTGAAACACTTGTTGGTTCAAAGCTCTCACAACACATCTAGATAAGTTCCTTTGGGGGTCTAGTTTCCAATATGGGGTCACTTGTGGGGGGTTTCTACTGTTTAGGTACATCAGGGGCTCTGCAAATGCAACATGACGCCTGCAGACCAATCCATCTAAGTCTGCATTTCAAATGGCGATCCTTCCCTTTCGAGCTCTGCCGTGCACCCAAACAGTGGTTCCCCCCAACATATGGGGTATCAGCGTTCTCAGGACAAGTTGGACAACAACTTTTGGGGTCCAATTTGTCCTGTTACCCTTGGGAAAATAAAAACATAGGGGATAAAATATCATTTTCGTGGAAAAAAAAATATTTTTTATTTTCACGGCTCTGCGTTATAAACTGTAGTGAAACACTTGTTGGTTCAAAGCTCTCACAACACATCTAGATAAGTTCCTTGGGGGGTCTAGTTTCCAATATGGGGTCACTTGTGGGGGGTTTCTACTGTTTAGGTACATCAGGGGCTCTGCAAATGCAACATGACACCTGCAGTCCATTCCATCTAAGTCTGCATTTCAAATGGTGCTCCTTCCCTTCCGAGCTCTGCCATGCACTCAAACGGTGGTTCCCCCCAACATGTGGGGTATCAGCGTACTCAGGACAAATTGGACAATAACATTTGTGGTCCAATTTCTCCTGTTACCCTTGGGGAAAAAAAATTGCGGGCTAAAACATCATTTTGTGGAAAGAAAAAATGATTTTTTAATTTTCACAATGCTACATTCTAAACTTTAGTGAAACAATTGGGGGTTAAAAGTGCTCACCACACATCTAGATAAATTCCTTAGGGGGTCTTCTTTCCAAAATGGGGTCACTTGTGGGGGGTTTCCACTGTTAAGGCACGTCAGGGGCTCTCCAAATGCGACATGGCGTCCGATCTCAATTCCAGCCAATTTTGCATTGAAAAGTCAAATGGCACTCCTTCCCTTCCGAGCTCTGCCATGCGCTCTAACAGTGGTTTATCCCCATATATGAAGTATCGACGTACTCAGGACAAATTGCACAACAACTTTTGGGGTCCAATTTATCCTTTTACCCTTGGGAAAATAAAAAATTTGGGGCAAAAAGATCATTTTTTGTGAAAATTAATAAAAAAATTTTTTTTACGGCTCTACATTATAAACTTCTGTGAAGCACTTGGAGGTTCAAAGTGCTCACCACACATCTAGATTAGTTCCTTAGGGGGTCTACTTTCCAAAATGGTGTCACCTGTGGGGGTTTCCACTGTTTAGGCACATCAGGGGCTCTCCAATCGTGACATGGGCTCCGATCTCAATTCCAGCAAATCTTGCATTGAAAAGTCAAATAGCGCTCCTTCCCTTCCGAGCTCTGCCATGTGTCCAAACAGTGGTTTACCCCCACATATGGGGTATCGGCGTACTCAGGACAAATTGTACAACGACTTTTGTGGTCCAATTTCTCCTGTTACCCTTGGTAAAATGAAACAAATTGGACCTGAAGTAAAAATTTTGTGAAAAAAAAGTTAAATGTTCAATTTTTTTAAACATTCAAAAAATTCCTGTGAAGCACCTGAAGGGTTAATAAAATTTTTGAATGTGGTTTTGAGTATTAGGGGTCAGTATTGGGACCTGTTCTCTTCAACATATTCATTAATGATCTGGTAGAAGGTTTACACAGTAAAATATCGATATTTGCAGATGATACAAAACTATGTAAAGCAGTTAATACAAGAGAAGATAGTATTCTGCTACAGATGGATCTGGATAAGTTGGAAACTTGGGCTGAAAGGTGGCAGATGAGGTTTAACAATGATAAATGTAAGGTTATACACATGGGAAGAGGGAATCAATATCACCATTACACACTGAACGGGAAACCACTGGGTAAATCTGACAGGGAGAAGGACTTGGGGATCCTAGTTAATGATAAACTTACCTGGAGCAGCCAGTGCCAGGCAGCAGCTGCCAAGGCAAACAGGATCATGGGGTGCATTAAAAGAGGTCTGGATACACATGATGAGAGCATTATACTGCCTCTGTACAAATCCCTAGTTAGACCGCACATGGAGTACTGTGTCCAGTTTTGGGCACCGGTGCTCAGGAAGGATATAATGGAACTAGAGAGAGTACAAAGGAGGGCAACAAAATTAATAAAGGGGATGGGAGAACTACAATACCCAGATAGATTAGCGAAATTAGGATTATTTAGTCTAGAAAAAAGACGACTGAGGGGCGATCTAATAACCATGTATAAGTATATAAGGGGACAATACAAATATCTCGCTGAGGATCTGTTTATACCAAGGAAGGTGACGGGCACAAGGGGGCATTCTTTGCGTCTGGAGGAGAGAAGGTTTTTCCACCAACATAGAAGAGGATTCTTTACTGTTAGGGCAGTGAGAATCTGGAATTGCTTGCCTGAGGAGGTGGTGATGGCGAACTCAGTCGAGGGGTTCAAGAGAGGCCTGGATGTCTTCCTGGAGCAGAACAATATTGTATCATACAATTATTAGGTTCTGTAGAAGGACGTAGATCTGGGGATTTATTATGATGGAATATAGGCTGAACTGGATGGACAAATGTCTTTTTTCGGCCTTACTAACTATGAGTACCTTGAGGGGTGCAGTTTTTAGAATGGTGTCACTTTTGGGCATTTTCTGTCATATAGACCCCTCAAAGTCACTTCAAGTGTGAGGTGGTCCGTAAAAAAATGGTTTTGCAAATTTTGTTGCAAAAATGAGAAATCGCTGGTCAACTTTTAACCCTTATAACGTCCTAACAAAAAAAAATTATGTTTCCAAAATTGTGCTGATGTAAAGCAGACATGTGGGAAATGTTGTTTATTAACTATATTATGTGATATAACTCTCTAATTTAAGGGCATAAAAACTAAGAGTTTGAAAATTGCTAAATTTTCATAATTTCCGACAAATTTTTGTTTTTTTCACAAATAAATGCAAGTCATATCGAAGAAGTTTTACCACTATCATGAAGTACAATATGTCACGAGAAAACAGTGTCAGAATCACCAGGATCCGTTGAAGCGTTTCAGAGTTATAACCTCATAAAGTGACAGTGGTCAGAATTGTAAAAATTGGCCCTGTCACTTAGGTGAAAACAGGCTTTGGGGTGAAGGGGTTAAAAAAGGGCTGGATGATTTCCTCAGTACGCCTAACATTGCGGGTTATAGTTAATTTAGTGACAAAATGTTTAATTGGTGGAGAAAGGTTGAACTTGATGGGCTCAGGTCTTTTTTCAACCTATGTAACTATGAATGGAGTCTTAAAAAATGGCTGGAAATCACAAATTGAAAAGGTGCTCAAATACATTGGAAAAAATTCTCCAAAAACCACCGGTGGTCAAAACATCTAAAAAGCATTCACGAAACAACGAAGAAATACTAAACAAAGATGCTTCAGCAAACCCTGGAGAAAAAAGGAGCGAACCCGGGAAGTGTCTTCTGCTTCAGAAAGCCACAACGTGCACACGCCCTTCAGATGCAGCTGAACCTTTTATTAGGCTACATATCATAAAGGTCTCTCCAATCAAACATAGATGACGAAATCTACTTTTTTTTTCTCCTCTCTTCAGTTCTGTCTTTTAACCCGCTAAATTGCGTTATATTAAATTGATAAAATTGCAGCAGCCCATTGACATAATTGCTGGTGGAATAGGTGAAAATAAGGGTTTAGTAACTGGAAAAACCAAAGAAATTGCATCGTTCTTCCATTATTTAAGCTTTACAATGATAAGGATGATGTTGGTACAAAATAATAATAATAGTATTAAAAAAAAGTATTGTCTTTTTTTTTTATTTACCATTTTTATTTTATTTTTTTTAATCTATGTTTGGTTTGGGTGGCAGAGTTTCAGCGGTGCCACCTTTTCCGCTGGCTGATACCACTTGATGTGACCTCACTGTTTGCTGCGTTGCCGTGCCAGAGCACACAGGAAGCCATTAGCACAGCTGCAATTACATAGCACATCCATCCACCAACCGCCCTATTTTACTTTAATCTGCTTAAGTGCATTTTCTGCACGAGGTTAAAATCTAACTCCCAGCAGCCCCCGAACTCTCGGCTGCGTCTCCGGCCGACAAGAGAGGCCAATTTAGAGCTGATTCAATTTGTTCTTCACAAACATGTGTAAGGGCTCTGCCTCGCTCCCTGACCTGCCTCTTATCACATTAACTCCCAAATCTTGTTAAAGGCCATATTGATGCGAGTCGTTATTAAGGGTGATTATGGGAACAACAGACAATGCGCCAAAGTGTTTACTAACTGGCTTATATATAATTTTGGTAATATCTCGTCCAGATGGGAGGGTTTCAGACAATAAATCCAGCTTTTCAGCATTGCAATGAATTGGCTTCCTGCACTGTACAGAAATACTGCATGGTGAGAGGAACAGAGGAGGAAAGTGTAGCAGAAAGTCTCCGCCGCCCGCCTCGCAGACACTTTTTAGTGATTGCTCGGCAGGATTTGCTCTTCTGTACTTCAGAAGATTTCACTCCGCAGAGTAAAGATGAAGATAAATGCCTGCCGACATGGACCGGTTGTGTGACCGGGACACGTTACATTGGGTCCCTTCTATTGTGTTGCCTGTATGCTGTTGCAGCTTTTGTAGCTGTTTTTAGTGCAGAATTTTGAGCTAAAGGCAATAATGAGTACCAAAGTTGGCATTTTTGTAGTTTTGTGTTTTTCTTTGGAAACCAAAACCTGCTCTCTTGGCATTGAGATTTTTTTTTTGCATTTTTGACTCTTTTTTTTCGGTGTCTATTTTTGGGTGCGGAATACATGTGTGATTTGTCTACAGTACGTGTTTAATAAAGTTAGTTATATTTAGCAGAAATACAGCAAAATCGCCGCACAAATTCGACAAAACCACCTGTTTGCTTTGTCTCTTGCAAGATTTTTACACTTTCTTATTGCTTTCTATGGGTGAAAAACACAGCAAAAATGATAAAACAAACTGACCTGCTGCAGGATCCAGTCCTTTTGTCTGCCCTTTTTCACACACTGAGGTCAACCCTGACACATATTAAGGTATTAAATATTAGACAGGGTAGGACCTTCCCGATCAGGGTCACCTTGTCGACTGTGGGATGGCTTTTATGCTATTTTTGATCAAAAACAGTATTACTAAGAACCCTGTGTTATTAAATGCACTTTTGCTTTTTGCTTATTTAGTTACAGCAGGGTTTTTGCTTATTTTGCTTCTTGTAGGTTTTGTATGCAGTGCCCAAATTGAGTTTGAAAAAAACAAACAAAGAAGCGTGTGCACCAGATTTCTGAAATCTCATAGCTGTTGCTGGTACTGTAAATAGCAGCTTTTTACAGTGCCAGCAAAGTGGATGGGATTTTTAGGAATCTCGTTCCCACTGTGTTTTTTTAATACTCACTGTAAACTGAACTGGTTTCAAATCTGCAACATGTCAATTTTTCTTGTGGGTACGCTGAATTTTATGTTCAGGTTTTTCCCATAGACTTGCATTAGGTGGAGAAAAAAGGTAAAAAATGTCCTTGCATTTGAAAGTCAAATACCAGGAGGTACAAAAAAAATAAAGCAGAATTATTTAAAATATGACATACAAAAAGAGACAAAACGCTGAGTCAAAACACACTCAAAACGCTATGAAAAAAACAGAAGTAACCTAATTTACTTAATAGGTGCAGAAAATGTACAACATCAAAAACTCACCAAAATCTCATTGTTGGAAGTAGCCTACAGGAAAAGTGCATTTAGAAACTCAAAGGGGATGTTTCATTACACCCTGGATTCCGTTATCAGCATCTGGGCAAAATTAAAGTTTTCACACAGTTGTGAGACAATAGGTGTCAGGCAGGAGCAAGAACAGGCAGAAGAGGCCACTGTGCAAGAACAATATATGGGCCCTGTGAAGTCCAATAGCTCATCATAATGCACAATTCCAGCTGATTTGGAGGTGGTAGAGGTCCTCTTACCTCTTGGGCCCCTTCATCAATGGTATGTCCACCCATGGCAATTATAAACAGATACAGTTTTACATGTTGGATATTTTACAAAGTTGGTCAATAGTTCATGACCTAGTGTTCCCAAAAAGAACTAGTTTTTCCTTTCAGATTCTGAGCGTCAATCGATCTGCGTAGAAGGGAGAAGGGGAGGGGAAGTGTAGAAAGCTTACCACGTTGTCGATTTCAAGTCTATGTGTCAGCCGGAGTCCATCCTGAGGGTGCCACACCCATTGGTGATCACAAGCAAATGAAAAAAGAAAAAGCGAAATCCACCAGCACGTCCAACAGGAAATAACTAATCGATCTGAGCAACATTCAGAACAAGAATTTTACACATGTACATAATTATTAATTGTTAAGGGCTTACCTTGTGAGGTGGATCAAGTTATTTGACCAAGTCAGTTTAGGAACCTGTCCCGGGCTTTTATTTTTGGAGAGATCTATAGGATGGCAGTGGGATGGATCTCTCCCTCCAGTCCGGGTCTTACAAGTGGCCCATTGCCACAGTTTCATTTAAACCTGCAGTAAAGGTTTGGGTGTGTCAGTTTTGTATTTGGTTTCACATGCAGCTAAGCTGAAGGTGCTGTGATTGTAGACCTGGCTGTGTAAAGCTAACACAGGCCAGAGTCAGTGACCTGGACGTACCTTACAGGGGTGCTAGTGCCAGACTTTTTTTTTCATATTCCCAACTACAATATGAAGGTGACCGATTCCATGTATGCAGCATTTGGATAATAAAGGACATTTACTTAACTTGCTTGGGTCACTGTCTCATTCAAATACATTGCAAGGCTGGAGCCTCTATTTTCACCGATCCTGACACCTTCCTAAAAGAACAGTTTGTTCAGGGACTGATGGATACATCGCTGAAGCGGACATTGCAGGATCAGAAACGGGCGAAAAAGCCACTTCAGTTTGCCCAGGTTGCCGCATGAGCTAGTATGAATGATATGGGTTCCAGCACTGTGCAGATGTACGGCCCCAGAGGACAGGGAGTCCAGGCTGAAAGTCAGCAGTTTCACTCCTTGGCTGAGATGAGAGCCGCAATCCAGGAACTGACCTGGCAAGTAGATCAAATAAGAAAGTCTCACTTTGTTGCCCTGCCAAGTGGGGTAGGGGAAGCCAGTCCATTCGTAGTATGACCCATCACCCCCACAAATGGGGTTGGAAAAACTGAGACATCTGAAAAACACCCCTTTGTATAGGTCACTAGAAGAGACCCAGGTCCGGACGGCCCCAGCTCGGCCTGATCCACCCGCAAGGACAATCTCGCCCAACCAGGGCCAAACTTGAAAACACCTGAACACTCTCTACCCTGGGGCCCAATATGCTGGAGGTTCCAAGAAAGAGGGCATGTCTCCCACAACTGCCCCCAGGTTAGACTACGGATGGTAGAGTGCAATCCCGGACATTTAAATGAGGATTAAAAATGGAAGGGCACACGAGAAAATGCCCGATGTAGGCAAGGCCTGAAATGCCCTAAGAATCTGGTGTCCTGAAGTCCAGAGATGGACGTACTGATTAAAGACAAGCCTGTGCACTGCCTAGTAGATACAGTAGCCGAAGTCTCCACAATGCCACTGGAGTACTTCCAGACCCATTTTGGCCACTTTATCAAAGCTGAGTGAGGAAAACTGATTAAGCTGACAGCCATTAACCAGATGAAGATTCCAGTCAACAAGATAGCGTGGATATATTTGAAGATTGGTACACAGGCAAAGGTGCTTACTGGTCACAGCCTCTGACCAATTGCACTATCAAGGTGCAGCGGGACCCAAGTTAAGATGGCAACTTCACAGGTGCAATAATATCGATGAGGCAGCCAGCCTACAATCAGGGATTGGCCGCTTGGTACACCAGAGCAAACAAATAATCTGTATGTGGCATGTTCACGCTCTGTATGTGCCAATCCCTGATTGTAGGCTGGCTGCCTCATCGGTATTATTGCACCTGTGCAGTTGCCATCTTAACTTGGGTCCACTGCACCTTGATAGTGCAATTGGTCAGAGGCCGTGACAGGTAAGCACCTTTGCCTGTGTACTGGTGTTTTTTTTGTCTATAGTTAGTGGAGGTTTTTCCTCTTATGGTTTTTTGACATTTGAAGATTGGAAACCTGGATGTGGGTGAAAAAGGGGTTGTGCTGGTGGATGGGAATTCACGGTCAGGAACCTCGATTATATTAGGAATGAATATTCTGTGTGATCTAGACTGGCTGATGTTCCATAAAGATGGCAGAGAGTCACCAAAACATCGGCCTACAGAGAAGGTATTCCAGAGATTGAGTCAGATATGTGGGATTCTTTACAGTGTTTCCAAAGATGAAGTAGTGGGTATTGCGACCGTCCCACCAAGACTTCAAAATATTATCTTGCCTCGTCAGGAGCAGATCGTACAGATGGATGTAGGAAATCACCGAAGCCTCAATGAAATAGAGGTGATTATTGAGCCCCAGAAGCCAACAGGAACAGGACAAGGCCAGATGATTGCATGTACTATGATTCTCCTGTCATGCTTCGTACAGGTGAAATAATTGCGGATTTGTAGGTGTATGGAGGAAAGACATTCTCCAAAATCCAACTGACCCTGATTACTGAAGAACAGAAACCAAGGACAGTGACTGTGTCTGAAGCTCTGAGGACAGAGCTGACTGCCGAGAGGAATGGCCAGAAGATCCTTGAAATAATACGACTGGACACCAGTCAGTTCTCCTCTGACCAAATTCAGCTGATAGAAGACCTGTTATGGATGTTTCAATCTGCTTTCTCCTGAAATGAAGACAATTTCAGATGTGCAACCCACATTGAACACGAGATTCCGATGGGAGACACACTTCCGATCTGTGAGCGATATCAACAAATTCTCCCTAACCTGTTCCAGGAACTAAAAGCCATGCTATCACAGATGCTGAGTAGTGGAGTAGTGTGGAAAAGTCAGAGTCCATGGGCCGCACTGATAGTACTTATTTGAAAGAAGGACAGAAGCTTCAGATTCTGTGTTGACTATCGCAAGTTGAATAGTGTCACTGTATGAGATGCTTACCTATGCCTAGAGTGTGAGTCCCTGACGGTGCTTCGACAGACCAAGTATTTCTCCACCTTAGATCTTGCAAGTGGCTACTGGCAGGTTCTGGTGGCTGAAAGAGAGAAGCCCAAGACAGCTTTCAATTTACCAATGGATCTGTACGATTTCGTTAGAATGCCTTTCGGACTCACCAATGCACCTGGGAAGTTTCATCGCTTAATGGAGCACTGTTTGGGAGAGCTGAATTATTATCCCATCTTGATCTTGATGCTTTGTCTTGAATCACCCTTCCCGTTTCCTGCAGAGAGGTGAATGAAGAAGAGACAGAGATACCGGACTTAGGTCAAGTCAAACCTATGGTCACAAAACCTCCAATCAGTGAGTGATTGCTATTCTGTTCTTTGGAAACTGTCTTGCTGAGTTGTCTGAGTCTTGATTCACAGTTTGGCTGTCCACTCCTGAGATGGCTTTGCTGAGCTGTTGGTGCCTTGATTCTGTGACTGTGACTGAGAGATGTGGGACTTTCTCCAGGTGTTCAGTGTTCTGGTAGGTAATTGTCCAGCTACTTAACTGAACTGTCTGCCCCTGATCTCTACCAGATATAGTTTGTGCTTCTTGGTGAGTGTTAGTCTGATTCTTTTGCTCTGAATTCTGATCGTCTGCTGCCTGACCCTTTAGACCGTGTTCTGACTATCCCTTTGTCTTGTCCTTTGGCTTTTGATATCTCTTGTTATTGACTTTGGACTGTGACCAGGCTTACACCTTCGCCTTTGCCCTTGGCTATCTATGTACTCTCTTGGTATTGACCCTGGAACATCTGACTCTTCTGCCTCATGGTCCATCCGTGAATAGTTACTAGCGTCACACCCGTGGCCTCCGTAGCCAAGACTAATGGAGTATCTGCAGGCCAGATGGTGTTGCTTAGCAGGATACCGGCCAAATGTGCCTAGACCCATGATGATGAGCCTGTCCTCTGGATGATCTGGTTACTAGAAGGGGAATGGCCTTTCACAGTGTATCTGCCATCAGAGAGAGAAAAGAAGTGGCAAGTGGTGATTCCTAGCAGCCTAGCTTGGAGTTTAACAAATGAGGACCATGAGAAAAGTGACCATTTCGGTCCAGAGAAAATGTACAAATGGATTTAACAATTTGTTTACTGTCGTTAGAGAAATTTGCCAGCAATGCAGAGCTTGAGAGCTGGCGATGACACTGGAGCAGAGGGTACTGACTCAAGTCTTCCAGTCAACTGCACACCTGGACATCTTGATTATCTATTATCTACTGGAGGGCTATAGTACTGTTTAGTAATGACGGATCACCTTTCAAAGTTTCCGGTGGCCTTACAGACCCACAAGTAAACTGCAGAGACGGCAGCTAGGGTTGTATGTAGACACTTTATTCAGGTATATGGATGTCGGAGGATGATTCCCTCTCACCAAGGAGCATGCTTTCAAGGAAAAGTCATGGAAAACCTCTATGAGATCTATGGGATTCGTAGGTCCCGAACAACACCCACAGGGAAATGGTGCCTGTGAGCGATTTAATCGAACACTGCTGCAGATGCTTCAAACCCTGGAGTGAGACAAGAAATTGAGGTGGCCAAATTATTTGTCTGATCTGCTCTGGGCCAACAATAACAGAGTGCATAGCACTGCTAGTTACACTTCCTACGTGTTACTATTTGGACAGTCAAGAAGAGAAGTGTCTGAACTTAACTTCAGTACTGCAACTGAAGAACAACACCACACTCCAGACTAATGGGTGCTGGAACACCGAATCAGACTGAAAGCTATACACCAGTTGGTAGGAGACAAGCAACAAAATCAGTTACCCTGAGACCATGGTTCAGTGCAAAACTAAATTGTTCACACCTTGGGAAAGAGTGCTGGTCTGTATAAAGACTATCATAGGAAAGTTGGATGTTCACTGTGCATCAGAACCCTACAAGTTGTTGAAGCAGGTAATTCTGAATGGACCAGTGTACGTTGTGAAGCAAGAAAACGGATCCGATCCGGTACGCCAACTACATTGAAACATGCTTCACCCCTGTTATTCCATCAACCCACTGAGAAAACCTCTGCCTGAGTCCAGCAGGAACAACCGATCCTTAGTGGAAGATTACTATGATGAAAATCTTGGACTGTACCAGTGACACCAAGCTTAACAGACAGTACAGCTCAGGCACCTGAACCAGATCTGCAACTACAGAGGGAGAGAGAAGCTGAGGGCCCTATAGAGTCTTTGGACCCTGCTAGCTTACATAGTTAGGAGTATCCCATAGCAGGCGTCCCTTCACAAAAGTACCTCCAAAGCGACTTTGAGTGAGGCCAGATGTCAGTTGGTGCTACTTTTGCCGAGACGTCAAAAGGTTAGTGGAGTGGAATGTAAAGGTTAATCACAGTTTACTGTATTGTTGGAGATTTGTGATGTATTATATGACTTGGCCAGTAGAGGGCAGCTGCGAAAGTTGGAGCGCGGGGGTTTTGGCAGTTGATTGACGGTTGGTAAGAGTCGAAGGAGGGTCCGGGTGCAAGTGAAGCTGCAGATCCTTAGAGAAAGTCTGGAAAAGGCGGTGCAGCTGTGGATCTGTTTTTGGTGACCCTGGGAAGTGTTATTTGGCTTGTCATGAGCCGACTCAGTGAGCATAGTCAAGTACACAGCATCTTTTTCTTGGCCAAGTGAGGCCTTATGTTTAAGGGCTTAAGGAAGCCCTGTATTGGAGAGATCGGCATTTCCAAAGAGCTTCAAGACGGCATTTCTGATTATTTGGGACTCAGCCCAGCAAGGACCATTCTATAGAATATACCTGTACCATCTTACATCTGAATATACATGCTAATATATAAATAGCCTTATAGAGGTCCAGTTAGTCAGGATAAAATGCATTTTCTGTAAGAGACACTTCAAAAACTGCTCCGAGTAGGTGATTGCTAAAGTACTTTACTGTAATTTGAGCACAGTCTGTAAACACGAGACTTTTGGGCAGTGTATGTGATAATAAATATCCGCTTCTCAGATTTTTTTTTAAATTGAGGCATCTTGTGCAGGATTTTATGACAGTAATTATCATCATTTCACAATTTTCTGTAAATGCTGCTAATGTCTTTATAATAGTGAGCTAAAGACATCTATTACCTTTAATCTTTCTTAATCTTTATGATTCATCTCTGATTTTTTCAATTCGCCCTGGTAATTTTTTTCTTTTAGTGATTTTTAAGTAAGATGTTCAGAAAAAGCAGTAGGATATTTTGATCTAAAGGGGTTTTACCAATTTTTTAAAGGGAATATGTCAGTAGGATGAACCCTTCTAATCCATCTATATGGGCATGTAGGTCATATAAAGCTGAATAAAATGATACCTTGACATCTGTGATCCAATGTCTTATTCCAGAGCAATCCACATTTTTCTTAATATGTAAATGGGCCGGACATAGATTTCCATGAAAATATGCCGCTAGAGCTGATTTTAAATGAAAGGGCATGTTACCAGTGTGAGACATGTAATGACTAACAGTCTGCTCTCCTGATCTACATGTCTCACAATGGTAACACTCCCTCTAATTTAACCACTTCCCGACCTCCGCCATACTATTACTAAGGAGGTCGGGTCCCCTGCTTTGTTCTTTTGAACAGCTGACATGTGCGCGCAATAGCGGCGGCTGAAATCGTGATTCACCCACCGCTATTAACCAGTTAAATGCCACTGTCAAACGCTGACTGCAGCATTTAACCGGCGCTTCCGGCCACGCAGCCGGAAATGATCGCATCGCCGACCCCGTCACATGATCGGGGGTCAGCGATGCATCAGGACAGTAACCATAGAGGACCTTGAGACCTCTATGTTTACTGATGCCGGCCCACTGTGAGCGCCACCCTGTGGTCGGCGCTCATAGTAAGCCTTCAATTCAGCTACATAGCTGCGATCTGATGATCGCTATCGCTGCTATGTATCTGAGCCGATAGAGTTGTGCCAGCTTTTAGCCTCCCATGGAGGCTATTGAAGCATGGCAAAAGTAAAATAAAAGTTTTAAAAAATATGAAAAAAATTAAAAAAATAAAAGTTTAAATCACCCCCCTTTCGCCCCATTCAAAATAAAACAATAAAAAAAAATCAAACCTACACATATTTGGTATCGCCGCGTTCAGAATCGCCCGACCTATCAATAAAAAAAAGGATTAACCTGATTGCTAAACGGCGTAGCGAGAAAAAAATTCAAAATGCCAGAATTACGTTTTTTTGGTCGCCGCGACATTCCATTACAATGTAATAACGGGCGATCAAAAGAACGTATCTGCACCAAATGGTATATTTAAAAACGCCAGCTCAGGACTCAAAAAATAAGCCCTCACCTGACCCCAGATCACGAAAAATGGAGACGCTACAAGTATTGGAAAATTGCGCAATTTTTTTTTTTAGCAAAGTTTGGAATTTTTTTTACCAGTTAGATAAAATGTAACCTAGACATCTTTGGTGTGTATGAACTCGTAATGACCTGGAGAATCAAAATGGCAGGTCAGTTTTAGCATTTAGTGAACTTAGCAAAAAAGCCAAACAAAAAACAAGCGTGGGATTGCACTTTTTTGCAATTTCACCGCACTAGGAATTTTTTTCCCGTTTTTTAGTACATGACATGCTAAAACCAATGATGTCGTTGAAAAGTGCAACTTGTCTTGCAAAAAAACAAGCCTTCACATGGCCATATTGATGGAAAAATAAAAAAGTTATGGCTCTGGGAAGGAGGGGAGCAAAAAAACGAGAACGCAAAAGCGGAAAAGGGCAAGGTCATGAAGGGGTTAAAACAAGCTCTGGAGACAGACTCTCAGGGAGATCTATGTCCGGCCCATAGATAGTAACAGCTCATTTACATATTAAGAAAAATGTGGATTTCTCCGGATTAAGACAATGGATTGTAGATATTAAGGTATCATTTTATTTGACTTTCTATGACATACAGTGGGCGAAATAAGTATTTGATCCCTTGCTGATTTTGTAAGTTTGCCCACTGACAAAGACATGAACAGTCTATAATTTTAAGGGTAGGTTAATTTTAACATTGAGAGACAGAATATCAAAAATTAAATCCAGAAAATCACATTGTATAAATTATATAAATTTATTTGTCCTTTGCAGTGAGAAATAAGTATTTGATCTCCTACCAACCATTAAGAGTTCTGGCTCCTAAAGACCAGTTAGACGCTCCTAACTCGTTACCTGCATTAAAGACAGCTGTCTTACATAGTCACCTTTATAAAAGACTCCTGTCTACAGACTCAATCAGTCAGACTGTAACCTCTACAACATGGGCAAGACCAAACAGCTTTCTAAGGATGTCAGGGACAAGATCATAGACCTGCACAAAGCTGTAATGGGCTAGAAAACCATAAGTAAGAGGCTGAGTAAGAAGGAGATAACTGTTGGTGCAATAGTAAGAAAATGGAAGAAATACAAAATGACTGTCAATCAACATCGATCTGGGGCACCATGCAAAATCTCATCTCGTGGGGTATCCTTGATCATGAGGAAGGTGAGAGATCAGACTAAAACTACATGGGGGAACTTGTTAATGATCTCAAAGCAGCTGGGACCACAGTCACCAAGAAAACCATTGGTAACACATTACGCCGTAAAGGTTTTAAATCCTGCAGTGCCCGCAAGGTCCCCCTGCTCAAGAAGGCACATGTGCAGACCTGTCTGAAGTTTGCCAATGAACACCTGGATGATTCTGTGAGTGATTTGGAGAAGGTGCTGTGTCAGATGAGACAAAAATTGAAGTCTTTGGCATTAACTCAACTCTCCGTGTTTGGAGGAAGAGAAATGCTGCCTATGACCCAAAGAACACCATCCCCACTGTCAAGCATGGAGGTGGAAACATTATGTTTTGGGGGTGTTTCTCTGCTAAGTGCACAGGCTTACTTCACCGCATCAATTGGAGAATGGATGGGGCCATGTACCGTAAAATCCTGAGTGATAGCCTTTTTCCCTCCACCAGGACATTAAAAATGGGTCGTGGCTGGGTCTTCCAGCAAGACAATGACCCAAAACACACAGCCAAGGCAACAATGGAGTGGCTTAAAAAAACGCACATTAAGGTCATGGAGTGGCCTAGCCAGTCTCCAGACCTTAATCCCATAGAAAACTTATGGAGGGAGTTGAAACTCCGAGTTGCCAAGCAACAGCCTCATAATCTTAATGATTTAGAGATGATCTGCAAAGAGGAGTGGACCAAAATTCCTCCTGACATGTGCGCAATCCTCATCATCAGCTACAAATAACGTCTGACTGCTGTGCTTGCCAACAAGGGTTTTGCCACCAAGTATTAAGTCTTGTTTGCCAGAGGGATCAAATACTTATTTCTCAATGCAAAATGCAAATAAATTTATATAATTTATACAGTGTGATTTTCTGGATTTTATTTTTTATATTCTATCTCTCAATGTAAAAAATTAACCTAGCCTTAAAATGATAGACTGGTCATGTCTTTGTCAGTGGGCAAACTTACAAAATCAGCAAGGGATCAAATACTTATTTCCCCCACTGTACGTGAACATGGAGACGGCTTAGGAGGGTTGATCCTACTGACATTCCCTTTAAGTTAGGCTGAGATCCAATTGCTGGGAGTCTAACTGCTGGGTCCTCAGCAATCCCAAGTTTGGGCCTCTCTGGAGTTCCATCTGAATGAAGCACAGATCAATAATGCATAACTCTGCTTTATTCATTCATTCATTCATTCATTCATTACAAACAGAGTGATCTATTTCAAGTGTTTATTTCTGTTAATGTTAATGATTATGGTTTACAGCCAATGAAAACCCACATAATTACTTTATTTTACCATCAATATCTCCAGTTACAGGAAAAAAAGGAAGATATGAAAATGTAAAAATTAGGCTCAAAGTATCGCGAAAAAAAGCTGCAAAACTTATTTGAACATCCAAACGAGATTTTTATTTTTTTTTTACTGCATGTACGAAAAAAAACCAAAAATGTCCATGAACAGGAATGGGGGTAAATGGCCAAGTCTTGAACAGTTTAAGGTACCTCAATGACAAGTAAATAATCAAAAAAGGAGGGTCTATCTATAAAATCATCCAAAAAAAAAAATAACTAGGCCGCCACAAATAAATGAATAAATCCGGTGAATGGAGCATTTTGCTGGGATACGCATGGTTTCCACCCAAGTCTATGGAATGTTTGTGGCTATACTCATATAATTAACCAAAAAGCTGCAAATTATCTCATTGTGCAGCTCCTCGCAGGGAGGAAGAAAGATGGAAGAGAGAGGAAAAAAAAGGCAATGGCAGATTCTAAAGAAACTTTAATTAGAATCTGATAATAGCCGCTATCTGATTCCTAGATAATTACCTCCCCACATTCTCTTTCTGTGTCAGGACCTCACAAAGCTGGGGAAGATTTCAAGAGCCTGGACAATATGTGAACACAGGCAGACTCCCGGCTCCTGCTCATTCACTCTCTTTATTCTTTCCAATTTAAGCAAATGCTACTGAAACTGTAATTAAGAAAGCGGTGTGACCCTGATCGCTGCAGCATTAATGAGGGACTATTGATTCTTCTATTATTCCTAATGACCGTACACAGAAATCGTAGAAAAACAAATGAAAAGAGCAAAGTGTGTGTGAAGGAGAACACGGGAGAGCGGATAGGAGTGAGGCGAGAACAATAAAATTGGGAGAGAAAGAAAACAACTTAAGAGATAGAAGCCGGAACAAGAACCCGGGAGATGAGAAAAGCAAAAAAAGAAAGAATAAAAAGCTCAACATGATCCATTGTATTAAGGCTGCAAACACGTTGACTACAGATGAGACTCACTTTCTTCTTAGTTTTGTTTGGTTCATTTTGATAAAATTGTCTTTCTGTTATAAAGAAAAGGAAACCTGTATAAGATTTATCTATTAATGATCCGCGACTTTTTATGTGCTTCATCAAAAACATGTACTATTTCGTTGAAATGAGCAAATCTTTTGAAATTCCGATTCGTCAGCATCAACATTTTTTTTCATTTGAGACACAGCGAACTGATTCGACGCAAATCACAATTATTCCACAGCCTCCAATTGTTCTGAAAAAAACATGTGAAACACTCTGAGGTCTCCTAGGACTGTATCCAACCCCTTTCAAATTCTTTAATGAAAACACAGCTTTAGTAATATCAAAGTGACCTCTACATATATGACTATGGGTAAAAGGATGGAAATTCATGATAAATAAGGAACTGTTTGTCACACACTTATCTGTGCTGTCACACACATTCTGTATGATTTTTTTTAAAACTAATTTATCGCTTTCTCTCCCAATCTCTATGGCTAAGGTGTGAGCTGTGACGTCCTCTCACTATCCAGATTCACCACAAAATGACTGCTATTTTCCCTGCCTCAGCTTTTATACAGTCTGCTAGCTGAAGAGGCCGGCGTTGCCTGGGCATAGTAAATATCTGTGGTTAGTTATAGCACCTCACTTCTCTTATTTTCCCATCACGCCTCTCATTTTCCCCCTCACATCTCTCATTTTCTCCCTTACACCTTTCATTTTC
Source organism: Ranitomeya imitator (assembly GCF_032444005.1). Lineage (NCBI taxonomy): Eukaryota > Metazoa > Chordata > Amphibia > Anura > Dendrobatidae > Ranitomeya > Ranitomeya imitator. Next base: position 812,160,542 of record NC_091283.1, read on the forward strand.
CCCCTCACTCCTCTTAATTTCCCCCTCACTCCTCTCATTCCCCCATAACACTTGTCATTTCGACCTCACATCTGTCATTTTCCGATCACTCCACTATTTTCCCTCACTCCTCTCATTTTGCATGTTTGTCGTCTCCCTTATATATAGTATACACCTGTATGTCATCTCCTGTATATGGTATATACCTGTATGTCATCTCCCCTGTATATAGTATATACCTGCTGTATGTCATCTCCTCCTCTATATACCTATGTGTCATCTCCTCCTGTATATAGTATATACCTGTGTGTCATCTGCTCCTGTATATAGTATATACCTGGGGGTCATCTCCTCCTGTATATAATATGTACCTGTGTGTGTCATCTCCCCTGTATATAGTATATACCTGTGTGTCATCTGCTCCTGTATATAGTATATATGTGTGTCATCTTCTCCTGTATATAGTATATACCTGTATGTCATCTCCTCCTATATATAGTATATACCTGTGTCATCTCCCCTGTATATAGTATATATGTGTGTGTCATCTCCCCTGTATATAGTATATACCTGTGTGTCATTTCCTCCTGTATATAGTATATATCTGTGTGTCATCTCCTCCTGTATTAGACCTCGTTCACACGTTATTTGCTCAGTATTTTTACCTCAGTATTTGTAAGCTAAATTGGCAGCCTGATAAATCCCCAGCCAACAGGAAGCCCTCCCCCTGGCAGTATATATTAGCTCACACATACACATAATAGACAGGTCATGTGACTGACAGCTGCCGTATTTCCTATATGGTACAGTTGTTGCTCTTGTAGTTTGTCTGCTTATTAATCATATTTTTATTTTTGAAGGATAATACCAGACTTGTGTGTGTGTTTTAGGGCGAGTTTCATGTGTCAAGTTGTGTGTGTGTTGAGTTCCGTGTGGCGACATGCATGTAGCGACTTTTGTGAGACGAGTTTTGTGTGGCGACATGCCTGTAGCAACTTTTTGTGTCGAGTTGCATGTGACAGGTGAGTGTAGCAAGTTGTGTGCAGCAAGTTTTGCGCATGGCGAGTTTTGCGCATGGTGAGTTTTATGTGTGGTGCGTTTTGAGTATGTGCAAGTTTTGCGTGAGGCAACTTTTGCATGTGTTTCAACTTTTGTGCATGTGGCAATTTTTCCACATGTGGCGAGTTTTCCATGAGGTGAGTTTTGCACGTGTGGTGAGTTTTGTGTGAGCCTAGTTTTGCATGTGGCGAGTTTTGCACGTGGCGAGTTTTGAGCGGCAACTTTTGTGTTTTGACTTTTATGTGGCGAGGTTGGTGTATGTGTGGTGAAATGTGTGCTGAGGGTGGTATATGTGTTCAAGCATGTGGTAGTGTGTGGCGCATTTTGTGTGTGTGTTGATATCGCTGTGTGTGGTGAGTATCCCATGTCGGGGCCTCACCTTAGCAACTGTACGGTATATACTCTTTGGCGCCATCACTCTCACTCTTTAAGTCCCCCTTGTTCACATCTGGTAGCTGTCAATTTGCCTCCAACACTTTTCCTTTCACTTTTTCCCTATTATGTAGAATGCGCAGGGTTAAAATTTCGCCTTACAGTATAGCCTATGACGCTCTCGGGGTCCAGACGTGTGACTGTGCAAAATTTTGTGGCTGTAGCTGCGACGGTGCAGATGCCAATCCCGGACATACACACACACATTCAGCTTTATATATTAGATATACCTGTAAGTCATCTCCCCTGTATATAGTATATACAGTTATATGAAAAATTTGGACACCCCTATTAATCTTAAGCTTAATGTTTTATAAAAATTGTTTTTTTTTGCAACAGCTATTTCAGTTTCATATATCTAATAACTGTTGGACACAGTAATATTTCTGCCTTAAAATGAGGTTTATTGTACTAGCAGAAAATGTGCAATCTGCATTCAAACAAAATTTGACAGGTGCATAAGTATGGGCACCCTTATCATTTTCTTGTTTTAAATACTCCTACCTACTTTTTACTGACTTACTAAAGCGCTTTTTTTGGTTTTCTAACCTCACTGAGCTTTGAACTTCATAGCCAGGTGTATGCAATCATGAGAAAAGCTACTTAAAGTGGCCACTTGCAAGTTGTTCTCCTGTTTGAATCTCCTCTGAAGAGTGGCATCATGGGCTCCTCAAAACAACTGTCTAATGATCTGAAAACAAAGATTATTCAACATAGTTGTTCAGGGGAAGGATACAAAAAGCTGTCTCAGAGATTTGACCTGTCATTTTCCACTGTGAGGAACATAGTAAAGAAATGGAAGAACACAGGTACAGTTCTTGTTAAGGCCAGAAGTGGCAGGCCAAGAAAAACATCAGAAAGGCAGAGAAGAAGAATGGTGAGATTAGTCAAAGACAATCCTCAGACCACCTCCAGAGAGCTGCAGCATCAACTTGCTGCAGATGGTGTCACTGTGCATCGGTCAACTATACAACGCACTTTGCACAAGGAGAAGCTGTATGGGAGAGTGATGCGAAAGAAGCCGATTCTGCAAGCACGCCGCAAACAGAGTCGGCTGAGGTATGCAAAAGCACATTTGGAGAAGCCAATATCTTTTTGGAAGAAGGTCCTGTGGACTGATGAAACCAAGATTGAGTTGTTTGGTCATACAAAAAGGCGTTATGCATGGCGGCCAAAAAACACAGCATTCCAAGAAAAACACTTGCTACCCACAGTAAAATTTGGTGGAGGTTCCATCATGCTTTGGGGCTGTGTGGCCAATGCCGGCACCGGGAATCTTGTTAAAGTTGGGGGACGCATGAATTCCTCTCAGTATCAGCATATTCTTGACAATAATGTTCATGAATCAGTGACAAAGTTGAAGTTACGCAGGGGATGGATCTTTCAGCAAAACAATGATCCAAAACACCGCTCCAAATCTACTCAGGCATTCACACAGAGTAACAATTACACTGTCCTGGAATGGCCATCCCAGTCCCCAGACCTGAATTCTTCAAAAAGAACCTGAAGACCTACCTCTTCCGACATGCCTACAACCTGCAGTAACCACCGATTGACCAAACCGCTGCACGACCAGCTTTACTTTCACCTACTGTATCCTCACCCATCCCTTGTAGATTGTGAGCCCTCGCGGGCAGGGTCCTCTCTCCTCCTGTACCAGTTGTGACTTGTATTGTTCAAGATTACTGTACCTGTTTTTATGTATACCCCTCCTCACATGTAAAGCGCCATGTAATAAATGGCGCTATAATAATAAATAATGATAATAATATCATTGAACATCTGTGGGATCATTTGAAGAGGGCTGTCCATGCTCGGCGACCATCAAACTTAACTGAACTGGAATTGTTTTGTAAAGAGGAATGGTCAAAAATACCTTCATCCAGGATCCAGGAACTCATTAAAAGCTACAGGAAGCGACTAGAGGCTGTAATTTTTGCAAAAGGAGGATCTACTAAATATTAATGTCACTTTTCTGGTGGGGTGCCCATACTTATGCACCTGTCAAATTTTGTTTGAATGCAGATTGCACATTTTCTGTTAGTACAATAAACCTCATTTCAAGGCAGAAACATTACTGTGTCCAACAGTTATTAGATAATGAAACTGTAATAGCTGTTGCAAAAAAACCCACATTTTTATAAAACATTAAGCTTCAGATTTATAGGGGTGCCCAAACTTTTTCATATAACTGTACCTGTATGTCATCTCCCCTGTATATAGTATATACCTGTATGTCATCTCCTCCTGTATATAATATATAGCTGTATATCATCTCCCCTTTATATAGTATATACCTGTATGTCATCTCCTCCTGTTTATAATATATAGCTGTATATCATCTCCCCTGTATATAGTATATACCTGTATGCCATCTCCTCCTGGCTGTCAATTTGCCTCCAACACTTTTCCTTTCACTTTTTCCCACTTATGTAGATAGGGGCAAAATTGTTTGGTGAATTGGAATGCGCGGGGTTAAAATTTTGCCTCACAACATAGCCTATGACACTCTCGGGGTCCAGACGTGTGACTGTGCAAAAGTTTGTTGCTGTAGCTGCGACGGTGCCGATGCCAATCCCGGACATACACACATACATACACACATACACACACACATTCAGCTTTATATATTAGATGATAGTTTATTCTGATTGGTTGCACAATGTCATGTGATGTGATAGCTGCATGGCATTATAAATAAGCCCGCCATCCATGTCCAAACTCACGTGAGCCTTCTCTGGCTGATGCAATCTTCTTCTTTGTGTAAATAGGTGGCAGTTGACCTAGGCAATTCGAAAATTGGTTGAATACGCTGGATTCAGCAAAATCCTAAAATTTTGACCTGAATTCAATTTGCATTCTATTGAATCTCTCATCTGTACTATTTCCTCATATCTAATTTTTTAATTTTCTAAAATTAAGATGAATTGTCTTCAAAATCTAAAAAATAAATCTTAAATTCTTACAACTGAACAACTGGTTCCAGCAAATCATGGACCTGAGTTCTAATCAGTTGCTGCTGCATCCAATGCTACAGGGTGGGAGTTCGAATTCTGGGAAAGACCAGAGTTCACGAAAAGAAAAGAATAAGTTATTTAAATTAATGTAAGAGCACAGAGACTCCGGCCCTTCCCCTGAAGGAGGAGGAACTACTGATCAGTGACACATGTAGTAACTGCAGAGAAGGAGATGAGACATTGCAGAACAACATATGAAACAACAAGTAAAAGTTGTAATACTGTCCTTACCTTAAGGGACAGCCCCCCAAATCAAGATTCACCTGCTGAATCCTCCTGGGTTGGAAGTTATGTTGCTGCTAGTCTTCTACCACCAACTCCCAGTGGATTTCAAACTAAAGATTCTTACTTCAGAGGGTAAACCTGATGAAAATGCAGAATGTAAGTCATATAATGGCCAATAATAGCATAATTTCCTATGTGCTTACAAAGGTTATCTATTTTTTCTGAATAGTTATTTGAAAGTAAGGTTACCCTTTAAGCTATTTAAAGGGAACCTGTCACCTGAATTTGGCTGGCTCTGTTAACTGTCCGATGGGCGGTGTTTTCTCTCCTTTCATGCACCCCTTCCTTTCCCGCAATATTATCTTGAATAAGAGTCTATTTCCTCCGTAGGTCACGCGTGCGCAATGCATTCTCACCTTGCGCACGCGCAGTATGCTTTGCCCAACTGCGGGCAAAGCCGAAAAGCATTAGTGCGCGTGCGCTGGCGCACTATATCCCGGAAGTATTTTGCTGTGTTCCGGGACATAGTGCGCTGGCGCATGCGCACTATTGCTTTTCGGCTTTGCCTGCAGTTGGGCAAATGCATACTGCGCGTGCGCAAGGCAAGATTACTTTGCACACGCGTGAACTACGGAGAAAACAGACTCATATTCAAGATAATATTGCGGCCAGCAGGAAAGGAAGGGGTGCATGAAAGGAGAGAAAACACCGCCCATCGGACCGTAAACAGAGCCCGCCAAATTCAGGTGACAGAGTCCCTTTAACCAAAGCCAGAAGGGGATTCAGCACAAAAAAAATATAAGTCCTTGCTTTATATTTCCCATTGCCTTTGAATCCACTCTTGGCCTTGGGCAAAAACATTGCATCAAGAACTGTAAAGTTTTTCCAAAAACTGTAGTGAAGCAGTACTAAAAATGCAGTCAAGACTAAAGGAGTTAACCAGATTGGTGTTAAAAAACTGTAGTGTTAAAATTGTAAAGTACAATTTTTTATATATAATAACCATCTTATCGGTACATAACAGGTGGTGCATAATGATGGGCGAATTTGCCGAAATTCAAATTCAGCAGTTCGCTCAAATTTGTCCAGGAAATCGGATTTGCATTGAATTTATTCAATGTGAATTGAATGTATATCGTTATGCTCCATGTCTCTCCAGTCCTGCTCAGGACCATTAGTCTTCTTAGGTCGGGTCACCGGTGTAGTCTTCACTGGACCATTTTTGGCATCTTCTGGTGCCAGGCATTTTTGGTGTCAGCACAGGAGACTCTAAAATTCCAGGTGCTAAAAGAACACTGTTCATAACACAAGGTTAGTGGGGCACCTTGGTGCCGGGCTGATCATATAAACATTGGGATTCCCGAAATTCTAACAAGAAATGTCCAAAGTTGTTGAATATATAAAACTATTTAAACTATCAGGCACAATATACCACTTCTTAAAGATATGGAACTTTGCTGCAATGAACAGTTTTGACCGTTTTCCACATGTTCTGGACAATCATTCCCGATGTTAAGAACTGATAAATATTTGGTTGATTTTAGGTCAGGGAGAACTTCTGTAGTAATTTATTGTTGGCATTGACTGCTTTTGATGGGTGATGAAAGAGATTATTATATGGATATATGATATGTGGACTATTTTGCTGAACACTTTGGGAAATATTTCCAGTTGTTCTTGGCACTGTAAGGTGACCTCAATAGTCACTGCACTATTTCATGGTAATTAGCTATGCCTTGACAGATATTGAATGGATGGCTTTGGAAGTCAACCCATAAAAGATATAAGACCCGGAATCTTTGAGCAAAAGTCACTTCCCTTCCTTCATACGGCAATCAAAGAGAATTGACTCCAGGTGAATTAGAAAACCAGTTTCTTGCAAAAAAAAAAAAGGATTGTGATACCAAATTTCAGGACAGGAATCTCGGGAAGTTTTTTGTGAAGATCACATAAGAGGTCAACATGATTATTGTCATGAACCAAACTGGAAAAAAATATGAGTGTCAATGGGTTGAGTTTGTATTTGGTGAAATAACTGTAAAGCTCATGGATGAATGGCAAATCCCCAGGTGTAAGATGTTGGTAGAGGCAGTTGTCCAAGGTTATAACTCATAGAGATTGATATATATTCTGATTTCAGACAAGCGAATCTTTAGAGATTCAATTTTGCCAGCTTTGTTGATTTTTATTTGATTTGATTCAATTCAACACAAATCAAAATCTGTAGTTACCCTGAAAACATGTGTGCAATACTCTGAAGTCTCCTAGGACTGTATCCAATGCTTTCAAGTTATTTAGCGCAAACACGGCCTTAGAAATATCAATGTGACATCACCATAATTTGCTATTCGGAAACTGATCGTAGCAACAGCCTGTTCTTCACACACTAATCTTCTTCACTGAATTGGTGTTACACACTATCTCTACAATGGCAGCGGACAGTTTAGGTGATGTGTTAAATGAATTGAAAATTGCTGGAATTCACTGGGTTCGGTGAATAAATAAAAATTCGATAATAAATTCTATTTGTGTCAAATCTATTCGTTCATCTTTAATCTTGATACATTGGGATAAAATACACGTCATGTTTTAAGTAAGTCTTTGAATATAAATTACTCCTGATATAATAACTTCTATACAAAGAAATGTCTATATTTCTATGTCCTATGTAATTCTGGGTAATGTTTTTCTACCTTGTTCATCAATATAATGGCGCCAGCCGATAACCCAAATTTCTATATTTCAATAATCTTCCATACCATATACTTATTAACCACATATTTTTGTTCTTCTCCAGCTCTTTCTTTTTCTTCTTCTTCAAGATTACAACAGATCCATTTTTCCTTCATCTACGATATCTTCTTCTTGTAGAGAAAAAAGAAAAGTATTGACATATTGGTGAAATTTTATCATTCAGCTCGAAAAGAGGAAAAGCCTGAGCTCCGGAGAAATGGGTGTCTGCAGGTTATGCCCCACGGATTCAATGCCAAATTAAAATCCCATTTCTGAGGCCGACAGCAGCCTGAGCAGTTAAATGCAGATTTTAAGAAAATTGAAGTCATATTAGAGCGAGACCTGCAGGTTGCAAAAAAACGAGCAGGAGCTGAAATGTGTGCGGAAATATACCAAAATTGCCTTCTAATCAGCTATTGAATAATATTGTCATCTAATGGATTATAATAAAATAAAAGCTGTTATTAGAGGAAAACATTATCTAAAAAAAAAAAAGAGCAAAAGGGAAGAAAAAAAGCTGTTTTTATTCGTCTCTACCTCCCCCCACCCATTCGATGTAAGTGTGTGTGTATGGGGGGGTGCCGGGAAGAGTAGAAAAAGGAGTAGATTTAAACAGGTACATTGTGTGCTTATGTGAAAGTGATTCATAGCAGAGGCTGCTGGAAATGGCTTTAAACATCGAGGTGAACAAAAGCTTCCTAATAAAAGATCAAAAAAAGCAACCGTTCCCCGAATATGAAGAGGAAAGAAACTGAAGGAGCACGGTAAAAGGCGCCCCCTCCTCGCGTCTCTCCTGGAGTAATTAGGTGCATGCTGCAGTTAATGTATTTGCTGCTGAGAATGCCTGGGTGTCCCATTCTCCCGCTGTTACCTTTGCACCCATAGCAATGCAATGAGTACAGTACAAGAAATTAGCCGTCTTGCTCTCTCTTTTACCTTCTGCTAGTCTGTGCCAACTTTTAATTCTTTTTTTTTTCCTTCACCGCCTAATCATATTTTGTTCTTCGGGGTATATTTATCTAATACTTCATTTATCAAGCCTTCTCAAATACCAAGGAAAATATGATCCAAGGCTGGAAAAACTTCAACTAGTAATGTGGCAATCTGCTAAGAGCTATCCTAATTTTATTGAAATGCTGCTTAGATCAATACTTTTCCAATAGCTGCAGCCTATATTAGAAATATTTACCATTAAGTTTGGTGCGAATCGATTCATAGGATCCAAGTCGGTCATCTCTGGTCAATGGATGGACCGGAGCCGTGAGAATCGCTTGCCACCTGACAGCATCAGTTTCTTTTGATCAGCTCTCCTGGCACGACTTGACATATGCGTCATGCCACAATGATGATGTCAAAATCAAAGAAAGAGCCTCGGATAGAAGGTTTTAGGAGGTGGGTTCTAAGGGCTAATGTCCAGATGCCAAAGATTACTGACCTGGACTCTGGACTCGATCTAATGAATTGATTTGCACTGTGTTTGTTAACATATGTTAAATGACAATCAACTATAATGTCACTGGACAAGGTCTTCAAATCAAGGAACATTTCACTGGACACAACTCATACATATTTTTTTCCTGTGGTAACATATGGATGTGAAACCTGGACGATAAAGAAACAAGGCAGAAGAACAATCAATATTTTCAAAATATGGTGCTAAAGAAGGATGTTATCAATACCATGGATGTCAAGAAGAACACACAAAACGAGTTTGAAAAAATCAAGCCGGACATGTCATTCAATTCAAGGATCACCAAGCTGCAACTTGCCTACTTTAGACACATCATACAATGAGAGCAATCACCAGAGAAGGACATCATGGTCAGAAGGAGAGAAGAAACAAGGCAAAGAGGAAGACCAGCAACACAATGACTTAATACTATCAAGATAACAGTGGCAAAGACCCTCATGAACCTATCTAGGCTTTCTCAAGATCGATCTTCCAGCATATTGTTCATCCATCAAGGCACCATGGTTCGTGATCGATCCGAAGTACGTTAAAAAAAATTACAACAGTTTAGCTCAAAAGATAGGGGCATTTATTTTTTTTAAAATTCATGTATTTTGTCTAAAAATCAGTTTCGCAATAGATTTTGTTTAAACATTTTGGGTCATTTTGCTGTTTCGCAATAGATTTTCTTTAAACATTTTGGATAATTTTGCTTCTACCGCCTTTAGGTATCATCTGTGGGAGAGAGGGGGGAGAGGGAAAAGTTGGAGCTTGACACGCTGAGACATATATAATAAGCCGTTGCAATTGAATATAGCTGGTGGGTGCCATACCTGCTGGTGATTTCAGCCAAAGTGAGGAAGAAGGAAGGGAGTTTCCGGCACATCCATCCAGTTTAAGTAAAATTTCAATTTTATTTGAACATTTTAAAAAAACAATTTTAAAAAAGAGAGAAAGAGGTTCTCTGCCTAAGAGAGTCTCTTTCTCTTTTTTTAAATTGTTTTTTAAAATGTTCGAATAAAATTGAAATTTTACTTAAACTGGATGGACGTGCCGGAAACTCCCTTCCTTCTTCCAGCCTTTAGGTATCATCGTACATAGCTGGCGTGTTAACAGTGAATCTATCAGGGAGTTCGTCTAAAGACACACTACAATGTTTTGTCCTGTAACAGGAAGGACAGTTTGACGGAAAACTAACCATCATGTAAGGGATCCTGCACTTCCATTAATTTCATTGTTCTGTTCCTAAGCAGAGCAAAATTATAAATGCTCATTCTGCTACCAGCTATGTACTGCGATCTATAGAGGCTGCAGAAGCAAAACCCGACAACATTTTTCATGAAACTCCATATCCATTTCTGAGTAGAAGTACGTGTAAAACCATATCCACATCCTTTAAACGTATTTGTATAACAAAGGTAACTTTGGAGAAAAATTCACCATTTCCAGTCAAATGTAAAACCCCACAATCTGTTGTATATTTTTGCATATATGGGGCATTGTGATCATAGATATTATAGGTCATAGTAATTGGTGTCATATTGCACTTAGGCTGGTTTCACATATGCGTTTTTTTTTTGCGTTTTTGCGGTAAAAAATGCAAAAAAAGCATGCGTTTTTTCCCTATATGTAACATTAAAAACGCATGCGTTTTTTTGCATGCGTTTTGACGCATTTTTGAAACGCATGCATTTTTTTCTCTGCATGCGTTGTGTTGCAGAAATGCAAGATGTAGTAATTTTTGCAGCTTTTTTTGCCGCAAAAAACGCATGCGTTTTTTCGCGGCAAAAAACCTATTGATGTCTATGTAAACGCATGCGTTTTTAAGCACATGCGTTTGTTTGCGTTAAAAACACATGCGTTTTTATTAAAAAAAAAACAGAAAACACACTGATATGCCACCCCCCACCATAAAAGTGATAAAGGGATCCTAACCCTAACCCTAAAGGGATCCTAACCCTAACCCTAAGGGATCCTAACCCTATCCCTAACCCTATCCTTAACCCTACCCCTAACCCTAACCCTACCCCTAACCCTAAAGGGATCCTAACCCTAACCCTAACCCTAACGGGATCCTAACCCTATCCCTAACCCTATCCCTAACCGTAACCCTAACCCTACCCCTAACCCTACCCCTAACCCTAAAGGGATCCTAACCCTAACCCTACCCCTAGAGTTAGGGTTAGGATCCCTTTAGGGTTAGGGTTAGGGTTAGGGTTATGATCCCTACCCCTAACCCTACCCCTACCACTAACCCTAATCCCTTTAGGGTTAGGGTTAGGGTTAGGATCCCTTTAGGCTTAGGGGTAGGGGTAGGGTTAGGGTTAGGATCCCTTTAGGGTTAGGGTTATGATCCCTACCCCTAACCCTACCCCTAACCCTAACCCTAACTATTTCTGTTTATAGTGGGTTTTTTACTTTATTTTGATGATTGGCAGCTGTCACACATTTCTCAGCATGCGTTTAAAAAACGCAAACGCATGAAAAAACGCATGTTAATGCGTCAAAACGCCGCGTTTTTTTCACCACATGCAAAATGCATGCGTCAAAAAAACGCAGCGTTTGCACGCCTTTACATGCGTTTTTTCACCATGCGTTTTTTTTTTAAACGCATGTGTTTTGAAACGCAAGTGTGAAACCAGCCTTAGTCTTCAGGCACACTACTGCATTACACATTTCACAATACACATCTGACCAACGCAGATATCAAAGAAAAGGCGTCCCAGAATGAGTATTTAACATAAAATACAAGCAGTTACTAACATAGACACCACAGGAGAGGTGACAGGTTGTCTTGTTATTTTATTCACACGTACAACTATTCAATTTTATTCAGTTTACAGCTATAGACAACGGTAATCAGAAGTTGGTGGCACCGTCTTATGCTGGATTCTGTTTTAGAAGTGCCAATTACCAAAGAAGAGGGCACAATTTTGAAGGACTCTTATTAATCCATACTGTGCAGGAGTTTTTTGGCAGGTCTGGAAAAAAATGCTGCAAAGTAAGATGCTTTAATAGCAGCGGTAATAGATTATTGTTATTGAAGAGCAAAATGCAAAGTGAACGAACAAAAGAGAAATATAAATGTAATCAACATTTGGTGTGACCGCCCTTTGCCTTCAAAACAGCATCAATTCTTCTACATACACACACAGTTTTTGAAGGAACTTGGTTGAGAGGTTGTTGCAGACACCTTATAGAACTGACCCCAGATGTGTAGATGTCACTTTCACAAATCCTTCTGTGTTTCTGTGTAGACCCACACAGACTGGATGATGATCAGGGATCTGTGGGGTCATATCATCACTTCAGGACTTCTTGTTCTCCACCATGCTTCACTGTTGCCTGCAGACACTCATTATTGTACCACTCTTCAGCCCTTTTGCGACAAACAGAAGCTGCTACAGCCAAATATTTAACATTTGGACTCATCAGTCCAGAGCACTTGCTGCCATTTTTCTGCTCCCCCTTTTGATGTTTTTGTGTATATTTGAGTTACATGGCCTTGTTTCAATGTCAAAGGCATGGCTTTTTGGCTGCAATTCTACCATGTAAACCAGCTCTGGGCAGACATCTCCAAACAGTAGATGGATTTAGCTGGGTCCCACTGGTTGTTGCCAATTCTAACCTGATGGCACTGCCAGACATCTTCCGATTTTGAAAAGAAGTAAGTATGATGTGTTCTTCATCTGCTGCATTATGTTTCTTTGATCAACCTCATCATCTAAAGGCCTCAACAATGTCCAAAAGAGTTTAAACAACATCTTGAAACCCCAGGCTGCTTTGAAATCTTTGCCTGGGAGAGACCTTGCTGATGCAGTATAACTACCTTGTATATTTTTTTCTGCGCTGTGTTCAGTCTTGCCACGGTGTATGACCTGAGACATGATACTGTTTTCTACAACATCACTTTTGTAGCAGAGTTTGGCTGTTCCTCACCCAGTTTTAAGATTCCTACGCAGCTGTTTCTATTTCAGATAAAGCTATCCATGAAATTAATGGTCATTGACACGTTTGGTATAATTGGTTACTCATACACCTGACTATAAACCTACAAAATCCCTGACATTGTGCAAGTGCACCTAGAAGAATTAATGTTGCTTTGAAGACAGATGGCGGTTACACCAAATTCTAATTGGATTTAGATTTCTTATTGTCTTTTCACTTTTCAATTGAATTGATAAAAAATAAACTATTAACACTTCTATTTTTGCCAGCAGCATTTTTTCCAAACATGCACAGTACTGGATATATAAATGTATGTGAAATAACAACAGTCAAGACTTTTAATCCACTGCTGAGCCATCTTTTCCTGAGTCTTGTGTGCTGGCGTGTATTAGCAGAGCACGTGTGTGTATGTCTGTTACATTTCTCATGGGAGAGGCAAGGCTCCTCTCTGGCTGTTTTCACGCAGTTGATAAAAATGATCTCTTTACTTCTAAGACTGAAAGGAGCCTTGGGACAGATCAGTTTATCTCCCTCGACCTCCCAGGGCATCTGCTGCCTACAAGATCTAGTCATGTAATGCACAACTAACAAGCCTCACTTAATGCATTATTAAGTAATAGAGTGCAGTCTGTAACCACACAAACCCGATGACCTGTCAGCCACTCTCCCCAGCTCACCACAATAATGCTGGAGCAGAAGCCATTGTCTTCTTCTTGCTGCTGACCTCTGATCTGCAAACCATAATGTGTCCCATAGACTGAGCATCTCTTAGCCTCTATGTCATTAGCAGATTTTTAGACTTAAGGGTCTACGACTGCGGTTTCTTATTATTTTAAGTGATACCTTCCAAAATCTAATTCATCTACACTTCTAGATACCCTTCGAGGCAGATGATATACTGTGTTGTGCTAAACAATAGGTGAGTACAGCTGACAAATTCCAAGATGATGGATCTTCTTTCAGTATTGACTCCTATAGGCACAGAGAGATTTATTTCAATATCCATAGGGCAAGGTATTTCCAGACTATTGAATTGTAAGTGAATCAAATAATGATCAGACACCACAACTTTTTAAGGGTAGCTTAACACATTTTTGATGAGATATCTACTCCAAAATGCACACCACAGAGAATTCAAAGAGTATCTGAAGTGGTTTTTGATGTGGATTTTGAAGCAGTCTACGTAAAAAAAATCTCAGTGTGAACATACCCTTATGATATAGAAAATTTTAGAAGACGTTCTTTTGTACTTGAAAGTTTTTTTGGGGGGCACTTTGATATTCATGATATTCATGATCTCATGATTCCTTGATAGTGTCAGATTGGTTGGGGTCTGACTGCTAACATTCAGCTGACTGACGGGTCCGTGTGCTTTACTAGGCACAGCTCCGTGTATGCCGCAGTGGCAGTACCTGGCACTCACTGATGCTCAGTCCAAGTGAATGGGACTGAAGTATAATGCAAAGGACAGCCACTAAAAAATATATAGAATTTTGCATAGTAAACAACCAGAAGAGAGCGGCACAGCAGAACCTTCAATCAGCAGACAATGGGGTGCCGGTAGTCTAAGGGTACCGTCACACTATACGATTTACCTACGATCACGACCAGCGATACGACCTGGCCGTGATCATTGGTAAGTCGTTGTGTGGTCGCTGGGGAGCTGTCACACAGACATCTCTCTCCAGCTACCAACGATGCCGAAGTAACCAGGGTAAATATCGGGTTACTAAGTGCAGGGCCGCGCTTAGTAACCCGATATTTACCCTGGTTACCATTGTAAAAGTAAAAAAAAAAAAAAAACAGTACATACTCACATTCCATTGTCTGTCACGTCCCCCGACATCAGCTTCCGGCACTAACTGTGTCAGCGCCGGCCGTAAAGCAGAGTACAGCAGTGATGTCACCACTGTGCTCTGCTTTACGGCGCTCACAGTCAGTGCGGGAAGCTGACGCCGGGGGACGTGACAGACAACGGAATGTGAGTATGTACTGTTTTTTTTTTTTTACTTTTACAATGGTAACCAGGGTAAATATCGGCTTACTAAGCGCGGCCCTGCGCTTAGTAACCCGAAGCACGGCCCTGCGCTTAGTAACCCGATATTTACCCTGGTTACCAGTGAACACATCGCTGGATCGGCGTCACACACGCCGATCCAGCGATGACAGCGGGTGATCAGCGACCAAAAAATGGTCCTGATCATTCACAGCGACCAACGATCTCCCAGCAGGGGCCTGATCGTTGGTCGCTGTCACGCATAACAATTTCGTTAATGATATCGTTGCTACGTCACAAAAAGCAACGATATCGTTAACAAAATTGTTATGTGTGAAGGTACCTTTAGATATAAGTGAAAAGCATCCCCCCGACAGGTCAAAGTGCAGCAACTGTCAGCTGTACCCTACAGCTGACGCCATGCTGCATCAGTCAAGATTGGTTTTGGCACCGACCATGGCTGTTTAACCCCTTTGATACTGCTGTCAATAGTGACTACATCATCTAGATGGTTAACCCTGACTGCGGCCGGCTATAGGGACCTGTTTAGAAGTTATCAATAGTTAGGTGGTAAAAATAACATTTTTCTTTCCTGTCGTGCCACTTTGCATTAATTCCTGAAAAGCACCCGAAGGGTTAATAAACTACCTTAAAGCAGTTTTTAATATGTTGAGGGGTGCTCTGATTTTAAAATTGTCTCACCTTTAGAGATTTTCCACATATAAGTCCCCCATAGTCACTTCAAAACTCAATAGGTCCCTAAAAAATAAGTTTTGTTAATTTCCTTAAAATAATGAAAAATTACTGCTACAATTATAAAGCTTCTAGCATCCTAACAAAATAAAAGGGCATTTTACAGATGGTGTCAATGTAAAATACACATGAGCTAAATGTTATTTATTAACTATTTTGTGTGGTATGACTATCTGGACTGCAAAGTTTGTAAATTGCTAGTAATTATTAGTAAAATTTCTGTTTTTTTTTTTAAATTAATAAATGCGAAAACCTATCACCATAAATTTACCATTATCCTAAAATATAATGTGTCACGAAAAAACAATCTCAAAATCAATATGTTTATATTGAAATATTTCAAAGTTATTGCCGCATAAAGTGACATGTCAGATTTAAAAATGTTTGCCTGGTCACTAAGGAGTTAATGTTAAAGTTCCAGTGAATCTTTTTAAAATGAATCTAAGCTGAAAAACTCTGTAGATCACGGAGTGTTGGGCCATGAGACTGATCATGAAGATTCAATCGCTCAAACCACAAGGTAGAAGTGCTCAGTGAGTGCACAGCATACGCATGAGCATGCGCTCAGCAGTGTGCGAGCTATTAGACTTTCTGTTGGGTTCATAGACATGCATGAGCTGAGCACTTCTAGCAATGGTTTAAGCAATCAGTGGGGGTTTCAGGATCTGGATCTCCACTGATCAACACAGATTTGAAGGGCTACGGTAAATCCAAAAAAAACATCGAAATTGTCAAGATGTGACACCCAATAGTCTGCACTGTCTGCTGGTCATGTCATCATGTTGTTTCTGGTGAAAGTTTTACAGGAGTTGTTATATTTATATTGGCGGTATCCTCAGACAGTCTACTATGTCTGGAGCCTCCTGACTCTTCCCCGACAGATGAGAACAACACAACTGCTGAGTGCATCATCCAAGTGCAGCATCTAAGTGTACTGCAAAGAATTAGACTAGAATTGAACCAGAAGGGAACTGAAGGTAACTGGATACATTCACAGTAAACAATGTTTCTGTTTGTTGCCACTCTCATCCACATAGTCCTTTAGTTCCTACTAACCCCTCTAATCCCTACACCTAGCAAGGATCTGACCATTTCACCCTCCATCCTTTCCATGCATCTACAGTAACATCCTCCTCAGAACTGTTCCTCAACATAACATATTTTGTCTCCAAACACAGACAGTCACCTCGTGCCCTCTCCTGCTCTCACCTTCTAACACTTTCTCTGCTCCTCCTCTCTGCCAGTGATTTCTCTCCAAATCCTGGTTCTCCCCATCTCACAGTCTTGTCTAACCCCCATTCCACGATCTAGCACAAATTCCCACAAACTTTTCTAACCTCATACACATTCGCTCAGCCCCAACTTCCTCAGACCCTCTAACAGGAGTTATGGAATGCTCACACAGTCTGCAACAAACTTTCATACATCCATGATCTTTTCTTCACTAGCAAACTGTTCTTCCTTGACAGCACCGAAAACTGGCTCACTCCCTCTGACACAGCCTCTTTAGCTGTCCTTTCTTATGGGGTACCCCATCTTTTTCAAACCCCCTACCCCAGCAGCAAACATGGTAGGAAGAGTTGGTTTTCTCCTGTCAGATAACTGCTCCTTCACCCAAATTTCACTGCCACCCTAATACTCTCCCTTCTTTTGAGGTGCTCTCTGTGCACATCTACTCCCCTTCCAACCTCCAACTGGCTGCCATTTACCGCCCTCCAGGGTCAGTCACTACTTTTTTGGCCATTTCACCACCTGCCTTCTTCATTTACTTTCTGCTGACATCCCCATTATAATTATGGACAACTTCAACATCCCCATTGACACTTCCCACTCAGCTGTCTTTAAGCTTCTAACTCTCACTTCCTCCTTTGGTCTTGCTCAATGTTCCTCCACAGCCACTCACAAAGATGACCACACACTGGACCCCATTTTCACCCGCATCTGTTCCCTATCTAACCTCTCTAAGTTACCTCTCCCTCTGTCTGACCACAGCCCACTCACATTCTCTCTCCTCTCCTCTCCAGGTGCACAATCAATACTCCACGAACTTGCACCCCTCCCCCCCCCCCGCAGAAACATCAAAGACCTTGATGTGCTTCTTTCTCTGGCAGAGATAGGTTCCTTACACAATGTAGATGCAGCTGACGCATTTTATAACACCACAGCTCTTGAATCGGTCCCCCTCATGCATACCAAAGCTCGCACATCAGCAGGCAACTCGAGCACACTAGTCTGACTAAAGAACTGAGGCTGGCTTCCAGGGTTGCTGAGCGGAGATGGAAAAGATATCACTCCAACGAGCATACCATCTCATTCAAACAGTCCCTTACCACTTTCAAGTCTACACTCACTGCAGCAAAACAAACCTATTTCTCAACTCTCATATCCTCTCTGTCACACAACCCTAAACAGCTATTCAAAACTTTTAATTCTCTCCTCTGTCCCCCAGTACATCCTCCCTCTCCTCTCATCTCAGCTGAAGACTTTGCCTCATTCTTCAAACAGAAGATTGATAACATCAGAGAAATCTTTGGCCTACAGTCCCCACAGCCCCTCCTCATATCTACTCAGCCCTCCTCCTCCAAAACCAGCTTCTCCGTCATTACAGAAGACCAACTTTCCTCTCTACTCTCCAGATCATATCTCACCACCTGTGCCCTTGACCCTATCTTGTCCCACCTCATCCCAATCATCACTACCATCTTCATCCCACCTCTAATTCATATCTTCAACTTATCACTAACAACTGGTGTCTTCCTCCCATGCCTCTATCACACCCATCCTCAAAAAAAGACCCATTGACCCATCCTCTGTGTCTAGCTGTCACCATATATCACTTTCCCCATGCCTAAAAACTACTAGAACAGCAATTTCACCCTGAACTGTCTTCTCTCCTCTCCTCCTGCTCACTCTTTGACTGCTTACAATCTGGCTTCCAAATGTATCATTCCACTGAAACTGCCCTGACTAATGTCCTACTTACCGCCAAATCCAAACTACACTACTCCTTCCCCCTCCTAGACTTGTCCTCTGCCTTTTTTCACAGTGGACCATTCCCTCTTAGTACAGGTTCTCTCATCTCTTAGCATCACAGACTTTGCCCTATCTTGGATCCCTTCATATCTAACAGATCGGACTTTCAGCATCTACCACTTACACACCAGCTCCTCATCTCACCCCCTATCTGTCAATGTCTCACAAGGTTCAGTTCTAGGACTGCTGGTCTTCTCCATCTACACCATTGGCTTGAGACAGCTCATAGAGTCCCACAACTTTCAGTATCATCTCTATGCTGATGACACACAGCATAGAGATGTCCACTATTTCCTTCTTCTTCTCAGCTATATTTCTAAATCTTAACATGGACAAAACAAAACTCATCATCTTTACCCCATCTCACCCAACCCCTCCCAAAAGACCTATCCATCAAAGTCAATGGCTGCTCACTCTCCCCAGTCCCACAAGCTTGCTGCCTCAGGATATCCCTTGACTCTGATCTTTTCCTTCCAACCACATATGCAACCCTTTACATTCTCTGTCGACTGCAACTCAAAAATATTTCCCGAATCTGTACATTCCTTAATCAAAAACCTGCAAAAACACTAGTGCATACACTCATCATTTCCTGCCTCAATTACTGCAACCTCATGCCCTGTGGCCTCCCTTCTTACACTCTCACACCCCTCCAATCTATCCTAAACGCTGCCCCACTAATCCACCTATCCCCCCTGCTATGCAATGCAATCCATTGACTGGCTCCTCATTGCACAGAGACTCCAGTTCTAAACCCTAACCATGGCAGACAAAGCCATCGATAACATGTCTCCTCCATACATCTGTGACCTAGTCTCCTGGTACTTACCTGTACGGGGACCTTAAGCTGGCCATATTCAGTAGATAGCTGTCTGTCTAATAATGCTACAGCCAATGATTAAACCAATATCCATCGCAGCCGATTATCCCATATAAAGGAGCACACCTTCATCCAAGCGCTCCTGTGTTCTCTATGAAAAAGGCACTATCTGACACATCGGCTGGCAGATTATTTCAGGGAGAACAATGCGATTGGCAGTCCAAAATCAGATATGCATGATCAACATGTCTTCCAACATTCTGTTGACTTGCTCCCCAATACAAATTAGACTGTCTGCCGAACTCATCAATATTGGCAGGTTCAGCCCCCCTTAGTCTAATGTGTAATCTGTGGGCGACTGACCACTGGGACTCACACTGCTCCTTAGCCCCAGGTGACTAGACCGGTGTCCGATCATGTGAACTGTCACTCCATTCATTATTAATAAAGAGATAGCCAAGCACAGTGCTTGGATGGTCTTCGGCACTCGCATAGGAATGAATGGCGCATCAGTGCGAATGATTGACCACAGTTCCATTGCCTAAAGAGCCCTAGTTCTTGGTTTCAGTGGGGTCCGTTCAATTGGACTCCCATGAGTTGGGAAGTTATACCCAATCCCATGGATAGGGAATAACTTCCAAATATGACAATTTATGACATACAGTATTCAGGATTGAAAAATTACTTTTTTAAATAATGTGCACAGATGCCCAAAAACGTCTAGTTCCTAGAGCAGTCAAGATTTCAATATCAAACATCAGTGGTCAAAATGTGCTCCTTAAGAAGATTTCAATTTTTAGAATTTACATTTAGAATTTTTAAATGCAGATATAAGCGAATGTTATATTCTGGTGCAAGTTACCAAGGTAGCACATTCATATATTTCACAGGATTCCATGCAAACATATTTGGAGGACAGTGACGCCATTGTCAAATAAAGCCATTTTATCTTTTATATATTCCTTTTTTGATGTTATCATGTCCTCTGAAAGCTCAGTGTCCAGCCCCTTGGTGACCTTGCCGTATGCCTTGTTCTGTTCTTCCCATTGTGCTGACAGCCTTCCTTCCATTTACAAATATTTTTTGTAAATAACATATCGTGTTTTAACAAAGAGAGCTCCCTGCGCACCCTTTAGCCCTCCCCAGAGTGGTGTCCCTGGCAGGCTCCGGCTGGAATTGAACAGCTGTCCCTATGACTCGCAGTCACCAGGGGGGATTCCTGTGCATGAGCTGTCACTTTAATGGACAGATGATTGTTCCCTCCAGGTTTGGGAACCACGATCTCTGGTTACAGGATTGCCGTTCTCACTGGACTTCGAGATGGTTTTGAACTTAACGAGTCAATACACAGCAGGTTGAGTGCATCATTATGCATTGACCACATCATATTAATTATTGCTTTGCATTAGTATCATATTTAAAGCCATAAGGCTTGGAAGTTGTTGCATTTCTGTCTATTATTTGAGCCGTATGTTGAACTATTACTTAACGACCTCTACACTCAACTCTAGTAAATGTCTGAAAATCTAAAATGTCGAGTGTGGCCACCACTTTGTAACAAGTACTTGTCAGATTAGGCTCATTTATTACATTAACTCATCAGAACAGTGTAATCAGATTGTAAGAAGGGAAATTTGTTGGATGCCAAACAAGTCAGAAGGTGCTCCTAAATCTCCCTAAGACTCACTCAGACTGATTTGGTAAGGTTCAATTCTATGTATTTAGTAATACACCATGTTCCAAATTATTATGCAAATTATATTTTTCTCGGATATTCCTAAATGGTTGGTGCCAATGACAGTCAGTCTAATAAAAGTCATCACCCGTTAGAATATACATCTAATTTTATTGAAGAAACCTCCCAATGATAACAGTATAATTTCCAAAATGAATAAAAACTCAAAATGCAGTGTTCCAAATTATTAGGCACAGTAGAATTTCTATACATTTGATATGTTTTAAAGAACTGAAAATGCTCATTTGTGGAATTTGCAGCATTAGGAGGTCACATTCACTGAACAAAAAAAGCTATTTAACTCCAAAACCTCCTAACAGGCCAAGTTACATGTTAACATAGGAGCCTTCTTTGATATCACCTGCACAATTCTTGCATCCATTGAACTTGTGAGTTTTTGGAGAGTTTCTGCTTGTATTTCTTTGCATGAAGTCAGAATAGCCTCCCAGAGCTGCTGTTTTGATGTGAACTGCCTCCCAAACTCAAAGATCTTTTTCTTGATGATACTCCAAAGGTTCTCTGTACGGTTGAGGTCAGGGGAAGATGGTGGCCACACCATGAGTTTATCTCCTTTTATGCCCATAGCAGCCAATGACTCAGAGGGATTCTTTGCAGCATGAGATGGGGCATTGTCAGGCATGAAGAGGATTTTGCTCCTGAAGGGATGTTTCTACTTTTAATACCATGGAAGAAAGTTGTCAATCACAAACTCTATATACTTTGCAGAGGTCATTTTCACACCTTCAGGAACCTTAAAGGGCCCTACCAGTGTTAGGACTGGCGGAACGCACCAAGAAAGATGTAATAGATGCGTTCGCAGTCCGGGGTCCACCGTGCAGGTGAAAACCTGCTGCTAGTAAATGGCAGCGTAATATGGCGGTGGAAGCGAACCCGGTAAAGCCACAGGTCCGCAATACCGCACTAAAGAGTGCAAGCAAGGAGTCAGCGAACACAACCCCAAGACTCAGGATTGAAGTCCGATTAGACCACTTGCTGACACAACACCGCAACTGGGTGTGTTAGGTAACTATTATAATTAGAGCACCAAAGTGCGAACTGTGCCGTGCTGGCAGACACCACTAAGCACCCAGACGTGGGTCAGAAAGCGCACTACTGGCGCGTTGCACCGCACTGGCAGTCACAGCAATAGACGCTGATACGTGTGTGACACGTTGAGTGATTTGTCGGGCGCTAGATAGCAGCCATACACCATACGCGAACAGTCTTACAATAGGGTAGGGGTATTTAATGAACGACTTGCACTCACAACAAACACACGTATACAATTGTACACTAGCGCATGGCCGTGCGGTCATGCGAAGCTTATATAGCTGTAGTACTTTCAGGACCTTCCAATAAAGGACCAATGGGCAGCAGCCACAGAAGTTAGCCCTTTCAGGACCTGCCAGGAGGACCAATGGGAACCACTGCAGCATCTGAGCATGTGACCCTTGATCTCCAATGGGAGATCTCACCCTGGGCATGCTCAGAAGGGAAAAAGGAGGACTTAGTCCCAAAAGCGTCCGCTCACTGCTGCCCAGCACTGGCTTTAATGGCAAAAGCTGGAGAAGCAACAGCAAGCCTAAGCATAGAGTGAGACTGAGCCAGACGCAAGGACCGACGTCTCTGCTGAGCAGGTTTACCTGCGGCAGGAGAAGAATGGGAGACCGCAGCAGAAGCGGCCCGAGATTCCCCCTGTGCAGAAGCGGGAACTCGACCCCTAACAACCAGCTGTTTCCCCATGATTCCAGCCCAAAACATGACTCCTCCAACTCCTTGCTGACGTCGCAGCCTTGTTGGTACATGGTTTACATTCACCAACCATCCACTACTCCATCCATCTGGACCATCCAGGGTTGCTTGACACTCATCAGTAAACAAGACTGTTTGGGAATTAGTCTTGTTGGCCCACTGCAACCGTTTCTGCTTGTGAACACTGTTTAGGGGTGGCCGAATAGTAGGTTTATGAACCACAGCAAGCTTTTTTTCCCTGAGGAAGCCGCAACTTTTGCGGCGATACACATGGGAACCTATCCCACACTTCATTTCCCCTGCTGCTGACATGGCTCCGCTCTGAACCCATGGATTTTTGGGTATGAGTGCGTACTGGTTTGAGGATTGGCTTGCTTACCGTAGCTTTTTTTCTTCTTTCCTCACCTTACAAGCTTAAGTGACTTAAAATCTTATTCACTTTCTTTGATGCCCTGTACTAGGCACATACTGTATATATATATATTTTTGTGCTAGGAAATCATTACATCACTTTGGGCTCATATGGTACTGTGATATAGCCATGTATGTACATGTTGACCTCTTACTGTGGTTTAGGTATCTAATATGATTGATTATGTTACAGCATCCATTGCCGTTTTTGCAGGGGAATACCAGTGTGGGTTATCATTGCCCCTATATCAGGGCATGATATTTGTATAGGTTTGTGTTGTATGTTTGCAATTTTAGTGTTTTTAAACAATTATTGTCTGTGTTTTGTCCTTCATGTATTTTTGATATTCACCAATAAAACTAAATATTGTAATTCTGTATATTGAGGTGTTCCCGTTATGTGGGCATGATCTTTTCTTGCTCTGCGTTGTAAGCTTTTGAAGGATCCTACACCTTGAGGTTCAAGGGACTCCAGAGGCACCAGCAGCTTCAAATAACTGTTTGCTGTTTTGTAATGGTATTTTGGCAGCTGCTCTCTTAATCCAATCAATTTGTCTGGCAGAAACCTTCCTCATTATGCCTTTATCTGCATGAACTCTGTGCTGTTTCAGTCACAAATCTCTTCACACTATGATGACTATGATGATCACTCTTAAGTTTTCATGAGATATCTAATGTTTTCATACCTTGTCCAAGGCATTGCACTATTTAACGGTTTTCAGCAGCAGAGAGATACTTTTTATTTCTGATATTGCTTGAAACCTGTGGCCTGCTTGATAATATGTAACATCATTTTTAAGTAGTTTTCCTTTAATTAGAATCACCTGGAAAACTAATTATCACATGCGTTTAAGATTGATTTCAGTGATCCATTGAACCCTGAGACACAATACCATCCATGAGATTATTTGAAAAACAAAACAATTAAAAAATCTTTATGACACTTAAATCCAATTTGCATAATAATTTGGAACACGGAGTACATAAAAAATGCATCAACCCCCATGGAGACTCCAAGAACTACTTTGTGTTAGGGTGAATTGTAGGATAGGCAATGCTGCAAGGGAAAAGGTTAGTAGGGATGATCGATCCCAAACGGTAAAGATTGGAGTCGGTACCAAACACTTAGTGTCTGTGTACAGATCGTGAATACACTGTTTGGGCTCGGCAGCCCGAACATCCGGCGTTTCCCACGCTGTCATCTGTGTGCCAGCACAAGAAACAACAGGTCTGATTGGCGATAAGTTCGTTACTGCCGGTTCGAAAGCTGCGGATCCCACACTGTCATCTGTATGACAGTGTGTGAGCCAGCAACTATGATGACCATCAATAAGAAGGTTACAGCTGGTCACAGGCGTCAGCTGACAAAAGTACGACTCTCATCATCGTACGCCTGGCCTCACTGATAGCAGCGAGAGCAAACGTACGATGACAAGAGTATTCCTCAACCGGTGCCTGTGCAATAGATAAATTTTATAAAATGGCTTGGGGTCCCATCTATTTTTGCTTACCAGAGCAGGTACAGCTGACAGTTGCAGGATGCAGCCCCCTGCTCTCAACTTTATATTGGCTGGTTATCAAAAGTAGAGAAGCTCCCACTCTGTTTTCTTAGTATTTTAAAAAATAATAAAAAAAAGTGTGGGGTCCTCCCCATTTTTGACCAGCAGCTAAGCTAAAGCAGACAGCTGGGGGTTGGTATTCTCAGACTGTGAAGGGGCCATGGATATTAACCCCCTTCCAGACTTATAACATCAGTTCTCAGCCACCTCAGAAATGATGCATCCATAAGATGCATCAATTCTGGTGCTTAGCCTCACTCTACCCACTTGCCCTGAAGCGGTGGCAAGTAGGGTAATATTTGTGGGGATGATATCACCTTTGTAATGTCAGTTGACATCAAGCCCACAGGTTAGTAATGGAGAGGTGTCTGTAAGACACCCCCATTACTAGCCCCATAGTCATATTGTAATAAAGAATACACAGCCAGATTAAAGTCCTTTATTAAATTAATAATTTTAAACTCCCCACTCTCTTTTATGCATTTATTCCTCACCTGTCTGATGATAAGATAATCCATAAGTCCCACGATGCGCTCCAACTCTGCTACATCTGGATTTCATGGCTGAGTATTGGCATCATGCGACTGCTCAGCGGTGAATCCATGAAACATTGAGCTGAGCATGAGAATTCAGTGCAGTGCCAAGCAGTGACGTCAGTAATGTGAGGGGAGTTCATAGTCGATGAACTCTGGTAACCTCACTGACGTCAGCGCTGGCTGCGTGTGAACTTTCTGCATGAGAGCTTTCTCCCTGGAGTGGTGGCAAGTAGGGTAATAGGGTGGGGAGCTGAAAGCTCACAAGATAAATGGTCAGCCCATTTTATAAGAGTGATATCAGGAACCTTCAAGAATTCAGTGCTATCTGTGGAGGACCCTGGAGCACCACTGCAAGGGTTATAAAGCATTATGCAAATTTCTTTAGTGAAGCACTCCCATTAAGTTTTTTATTTATCACATGTGTGTATATGTGCATGTAATGTAGTGTGATTGTATTAATATACTCACCTACTGCCGTTCTTTCCATTGTACAGTGCTGTTCTCCTCTTCTTAGTGATGTCACCACTCTTCACACTCTCTGGGTCAGGCTATGCTCATTGTGTGAGCCAGAAGTCTGTTTTACAATGCAATTTTATGGAGTTTCGGTCTGTGTGTTTATTTCAAAACTTACTATGGGGTTAGCAAAGGGCTTGATATCAACTGATGATACAAAGCTGACATCAACTTCAACTCTATTACCCCACTTGCCAACGCACCTGGGCAAGTGGGAAGAGCGAGGCTAAGGGCCAGATTTGGTGTATCTTATGGATACGCCATTTCTGGGGCGGCTGAGGGATAATATTGATAGCCTGGGAGGGAGCAACATCTCTAGCCCCTTCCCAGGCTATTAATATGAGCCCACAGCTGTCTGTTTAGCCTTTGCTTGTTTGAATTTATAGGGGGACCCTATGTCATTTTTTTTCTGGAGTTTCCCGTCAACTCAACACACAAGTAAAGGCTATGCAAAATGCTGTGAGCCCACACCATTTTTTTATTCAATTCTTAATGCTACACAGGAGGTACACAGCATGTGCTTAATACAACTCCCATCATTGTCGCCTGGTCCATCTAACCTCAGGGAGGTTAATGATGAGAGCTGGCTTCAGCAGCTGGCGCAAGGGAACAGGTACTGTACTTTCACAGGTGCCGATACATGTCACACAGACACACGGACGGCGCACAGATGTGACACACGGACAGCAAACAGATACATAGATGTCCCATATGTACATACCAATGGCACACAAACGGATCTCACCAGTACTGGTTTTTCCTGTACAGGAATCATCAGGGCATGTGCAGGAGGCCTTAAGAAGTAAGCTGCTATGGTATATGTTCGGTACCTTTCTTCTTATCTATATAAATTATTTATATTATAAAATGTAGTGTTAGTTTGCTAGTTTTTGACTTTGTGATTGACAGTTTTTCACAGGTTCCGATTTTCATAGATCTTGGTTGAAGCTCCTAAATGTTGATGCAAATTTACTTCTTAGTCTTATATCCAACCAGTCCAACCTCAATTGCTCATATCCATAATTAATGGAGGTTTTCTGCACTGATCTGAAATTTCTACTACATTCAGAATATGCGCTACCACCAATGATAAATTGCTCCTGTCTGCGCAGGCCAAACGTGAGTGATGCCTTCTCAGCAGCTCTGATCAATGTTTCCATTAGATAAAGTCCCTGGTATACATGCAAATCCTTCCCTTTCGACTCAAGGAACTCTGCACCCCCGCAGGGCATTCAATACCCTGACAGACGGCTCATGGGGAACCTACGTAGGGCTACAGAAAATGACACGCAGTTGGGGGCAACCTCTTTCGTTGGTCTTAACACGTGCACTTATTGTCAAAGTGGAACGTGGCTGTAATATCTGCATGCAGTGTTATATATCTTCATCTACAGCATATTGTCTAAATAATATAGGATAAAAGGAATTAAAATGTGGCTAATTTGGTATTGAGCTAAAACTCCTCCGTACACATATAATACCTTTTAATGGACCTTATTGGAGGAACCTGTATATCTGCCATGTTTGATTTTCATGGTCAGTCAGTTAAAAATAAAAATAGTGGGATTGGAAATATCCTTAGAAAATAACTTGTCTAATACAGGTATAACCTTATCTAAAGGGAACCTGTCAGGAACTTTAGGGTCACCAAGATACTTGCATTGCTAAGCAGGATCACTGAGCACATCAACTTTGAATCTTTGTGTAAATGAGTCTTCAAGTGCGCTGAGTGAGGGTTGATTTAATGCACCGATTATCCGCCAAGTGCCACCACCGTAGGTTTAATTCATGTCAGTTTAGTTTTCTCAGAAATGGAAAATCCATTTACGAAAAGGGAGTTATAGATAAACTTTTACTACCCTAACCATAAATGCTCTTTGTTCGGTGACCTAAAATCCTTGTCAGATGAAATTTTTTGAGGTGTTCAAAAATGTCCATTTTTTCAAACACAAGGGAAATTTTTCCAAAAGTTTTTCTTTTTCTGAAATGGTTTTGGAAGATATTTTTCCTTAACTGTATTTTGAATCCTTTTGATTAGACGGTGAATAGTTTGGAGTGGACTCCATCAAATGATGTGCATTCGTTTTTTTCCATTAGGCATTTTTCAAAACCTGAAGTGAGAAAAAAACTCCTCATGTGAACAGCAAAATTAACTTATCTTATAGATAAAGTCTTTCAAGCATTTTTAGGGGATTTTTTGTGTCATTTTTGGAGTGAATCCACTTGAAAAAATCTTCAAAAACCTCAATATGCACATAACCAGAAGTTCCTAACAAAATCATTTTGAGTATCCACTCCCAGTGCATGAAAGAGCAAGAAGTTCTTACCTACCACTAAATTCATGACCTATATTTGGGTCAGGAAATGTACTTATTAATTGTATTACTTTTTTTCTTTATGTCTTTAGCTCTAGTTTCCCAAGGGCTTGTAGATATACTGGGTGCGAAAGGAGCACTCACGCCAAGGCACTGGTGCCTCAAGTAGTCCAAAGATGCCGATGTCACCTTAAATTAACAAATATTATAATTGCTACGTTAGGAGGGGGATTGTTTTAGATTTAGCATTCAAGTCCAGAAACATCAATTTTGTCTCTAACCTTGGTCAAAATTGTTAGAGTACCTCTTGTGCTCCAGAAAAAAGTGCCAGGTGGCTTGAAAATGCCTTTTTAAGTGCGATTTGGCTCGAACATTGACATCATTGTATCGTTTGAGTCTGTAAGTCCCTATATCTGTAAATAATAATTTACCTAATATACCAAGAAAGTTGACCACACTGCATCCCACTTTTGTGCAGCTTAGTGTCTTCCAAGCTGTAGGACACGCAATCCATCTCATCATGATCATTGCCCACATCTAGCTTTATTTTTTATGGCCTGTTACTGTTCTAAAAGTGCTAATTAGAGGTGAGTGGATTGATCCGAGGAGGATCAATTTCAAGTCGAATTTTCTGACGTTCGAGGTTTCACGCAAATTCGAAGAGTTTGAGATTCGATTCAGGGCTCGACAAAAAAAAAACTTGCCCAACACCATTTTCCACACTGCTGAAGAATCAGAGAGTGGGCTAATGTTTTTTTGCATTGCCACGAGGGTCTTCCCATAATGGTCTGCAGCTCTGACATCTAGCGGATTATCATACCTTGTACAGTGGTGGTCAGTACCTAGGCCATAACAAATCAGCGGTTCCTAACGTAGTGTTTTGAGGTGGTGACAGAAACAGTGGGGCAGTACTGCTGTCTCTCACCCGGCTTCTATAGATAGAAGTTGGGGCGCTGCGGTCAATTCTCACTACCTCGATCACTGCTATTGATTCCGGACATCAGGGGACGGCAGAAGATGTGGTAAATGACCCTAGTGTCGCCCCCTTAAGACTTTGTTGCGATTTGTAGGACCGGGGTCCAAACACATTTCTTGCAGAAGGCCCCTTAGCAGTCTGTGTCTGCTCCTATCAGCAGGGTTTTCTCTCTCATTTTCTCATGTGTATTTTCTGAGCAATTTCAAGCTTTCCAGCATTGAGATGTGTGCAGATTTATTCTCCGCAAATCAAATTGTTTTGGAAAAATTCAGCAAAGTCGGTGAATTTGAATATCATAAGATCATTCTCATCTCTAGTGCTAATTCAATCTGTACAGAATTATAACCTATGACAAAACTGTAGGCTGCATGAAAGTTGGACAATAAAGTGCCATGGGTAAGTTTTCATTATGAATTTGTTCTTCGTTTTTTCCCGAAGAACGTAAACACAAAAGAAAAAGGTAGAGATTACAGGGCAGACGTTTCATAATGGGATCTATCAGCTTTAACACCTGAGGTACCAATGGTTTATTTCGTTTTCATCCGAGCTGAACACCTCTCAGCCCATAGATTGGCATCTATTGTACAGAACTAGATGGAGAAGTTTATTCCATTATTCCAGCTATTAGATGCACTTTCTGAGATCTTGCTATGTGACCCCCCAAAGTCCCATCTACAAAGCACTGTTAGGTTTTCCTATCATTTTTAAAGCAAGTATTTCATCGGAGGTCTAATACCTATTACATCTGTGAAAGAATCACAAAGAAATGGAATAAAGAAGAAAAAAAAAAGAAATCTGTCAAATATACAAGCAGCCAAAGATACAGAATAAATGAACAGTAAAATGAGTATTTCATACAGAAAATCCTGCATCTGGTCAGAAAGCTGACAGGTATATAGAATGAAATAGAACATTTACTGATTTTTATTTCTTAAAATCTGGTTTATTAACTATGTAATCATGCATGTGGATAGCCCCCCAAGGGCCGTGGGGTACTTGGTACCAGGTCCTGCAGTACACAGGGGGATGTCACGGTGGCTGACCCGGCCCGTGGCCCTGGGATGTCCGTGTAAAAGGGAATGGTCTTTAAGCGGAATGTTCGTGACTCCACCTGTGGTATTCGGTCAGGGTGACCGACGCTGCTTTAAGGGATCCGCTGGGGTGATGTTATGGCAGCTAGATGGTATACCTTCCCACAGGTGAAGTATGTACCCAGGGCTTCCCGGTGTGTAGATGGTGGATGGTGCGAGGCGCAGAGAAGAAAGAGGACACAAGGTTGCAGTCTCTTTACCTTTACTGAAGGCTTCAGCATCCATAGTCCAGGGAACCAGATCACAGGGCAGGCAGAGTCTGGCCGGTTTGGAGGCAAGTCCAGAGTTCCTTTATCCATGTGGAAATCAGTAGCCTTCCTTTGCGCTGCGGTGGTGTAGTCCCCACTGCCTATGGCGACACATAAGGGTCTCACAGATGCGATGTTTCGCTCTCTCTGTCCCCCATATAGGATAGGACAAAACCCGTATGACTGGTGACTTGAGCCTGTTTATACGGTCTCCTAGATAACCCGGCTCTGTAGGTGTCACCGTGCCTCCTGGGTGTAGGTGCAGACAGGTAACCTGCAAGTAGCTGTCCTGCCGGTCTCTGAAATAAGGCATAGAGGTCCTTACTCCCTCAGTGTTCTGGCTACCGGGATGTTGCACCTCAGAAGGAGACAGCTTGAGCAGGCTGGTCCCCTTCTGGTATCCTCTCCTTTGCTTCGACTTCCTTCACGCTCTCTGCAAAACAGTTCTGCCTTTCAGTGTCTCTTTCTGGGAGCTGCAGCTCTGAGGGCATGAACAGCTCCATTAACTTTCCATCCTCCTCAGACTCTGGTCTGGAACTGACTGAGCTGAGCTCAGCCAGCAACTAACTAACTTTCCCTACAGACTATCAGTTATATATATATATATATGGGGAGTGACCTAATAAATAGGAGCAGAAGCTCCCTCTGGTGGCCTGGAGTGTGAAATGTGTTGCATGTTTGTGATACCTGGATGCAGTTATCCTTCCTTGCCTCCAAACATAGCATCACTCTCCCCGAGAGGAAAGCAATACCACTGCGACGACCAGAACCCTGGGGCGCAGCACTTGCACATAAAATACATGTGTCCTGTGAACTTATCTGTGCCTAATGCCATTCAATTACTTTTTAATTTATAAATCTTTATTTTTAAGAAAAGGGAAAAATTGTACAACATACAATATCAAGGTTCACTTCTAAGACTATCAGAACAAATGCAAATAACACCAAACTTTAAAAGGTTGTTTCTAGAGATGATCTTATCTGATGAGATTCGAATTTGTGTGCAAATTTATTCTCTGCGACTTGAATGTTCTTTTACACCAGGGCATAATGAACATAAGGTGTAGAAGAAAAAAACAACTGATACTCAGCTCACTACTCACCTCTGCTGCTCACTCTCTGCCATATGGTCCTTGGCGCATCTTCCTATTACCGCCGCGCCTTCACACTAGGCCAAGACTTCCGGATAGGCCCGAAACAATGTTCAAATCCGGACAACCTCTTTCAGGATTTCTTTCTGGGAGAAAAATGAAATTTTTTTTCCAAAAAGTTTGTCTTTATTAGGTCACACTATCTCCACTTCTCTACTTGATAATGAAGCATCATGCTCAAGAAACTTTCAGTAGTGTTTCTTTCATAAAGGTTTTAGGAAGTTTTGCTGGCACCAAACACTTGTCAACTATTCTGTGTGTATAAGAAGTCCTTTCTTTTCTTCCACAGGAGTTTTTTCTCTTTTCCAGGAATTTTACCTCGTTCCAAGGAACCTACAAGAAATTCCAGGAGAGTTGGCAAGTATATTAAAGATACTGTCATGTTTTCATAGTTTCTTACTTTTTAGAGTTGAAGATAGATATAAGTCCATCAATTTCCTCTTAAACAACACCGACAAGATGAATTTTATCAACCAAGGTGTAATGACACACGGTTTGTGTCACCTGAGGAGCCTAGGGGGCGCTTGCAGGGGGCCCGGAACCGAGCGCAGGGAGTGTGAGAGCTAAAGCACTCAGTATGCACAGGACCTGACACTAAACAGTCACGTGATTGCAGGGAGCGGAGCTACCATGCATGAGGACGGGGAAGCAGCTGAGAGTGCGGAATACGGGGCACAAAATGTAAACGTAGTCAAATGGAGAGCCAAGGGTCAAAGTCAAATGAGAGTCAGGTACCTAGGTATCATTGTAATCAGCATAACGGCTCTGTCCTGACTCTGTCTGTAGGTTACTGTGCAAAATCCTGCTGACAAGTTCCCTTTAAGGGAAGGTAATGGATCTATAGTGCTCTTCAAGACTGGACAGGAAATCCTTGGGGACGACAGAAACAATAAATGGGAGGATAGTCCACGAGGAATGTATGGTAATGCTGGCAATGTGCTGCACTAAAGAAACAATGAATAAGAAGTGTTGTATCCCAAACTGCATGCTAAAGACTGATGAACTAGAATTGTCTCGTAAACGTTTACTTGTTACAATCCCTGAGTTTTGTGCCGTGACTCCTGAGGATGGATGCCTGGAGATAGTGGAGGTCTGTGCCCTAAAAGTGAGGGTGATGCACCCCACACTTGACAGCACATTGGGACTGGGACACGATTTTCCTGTAAATTGCCAAGGCCTTATGGAGGAGCAGCTCGGCCATAGCTTCCGCCCTCGGTCACTTTACAATACATTGGTCACACTAACATCATTGACGTCTGAGATATTTTGAGATTTCCGCAGTTCTACTGAATGAATTCAACAAATAATTGTTCAACTCCAATAATACATGGATGTCTTGGTTCATTCTATATAGTCTAAAGCACGGTGTGACTAATAATAAAAAATAACTTTTAATAAATATACACTAAAAAGTTGGTATAACCAACTATGTACGAACATAGAAGACTCAACAAGGAAAAAATTCCCAATACACGGGAATAACACAATAAACCAATCCCTGAGAACTATTGATTCACATACATGTGTCAGTCTCTAAAGGGAAAGAAGCCGGAGCACAATATAAACTCCTTGTAGGGGGAGTACATGAAAGCATACATATATCACATATCTGATGCATATGTTGCAGAACACATGTTACCTGTCCCCTCCTGTCACATGAAGATGCAGTAGATGCGATCAGAAAAAGTTTAAAAATCGGAACGGGCTCACCTCATGTTTTCTTATTATTGTGGGTGAGACCTTTCATGAATCCAACATCCGGAAGGGTGGGCCTACAGTTCTGGCCGCACTTCTTACCCATCCACGCTGTTTCAACAGATATGTAAAACCCCAGAAGACAGAAACATATTTCCCTACGCGTTTCGTGATAATTCACTCATCAGGGGAAAGATAAGGCTGTATCCCTCCAGCTCCATGGGGGATCCACAGCATAGGGGTATACCGGCATATTGTAGGTTTATATTGTGCTCCGGCTTCTTTCCCTTTAGAGACTGACACATGTATGTGAATCAATAGTTCTCAGGGATTGGTTTATTGTGTTATTCCCGTGTGTTGGGAATTTTTTCCTTGTTGAGTCTTCTATGTTCGTACATAGTTGGTTATACCAACTTTTTAGTGTATATTTATTAAAAGTTATTTTTTATTATTAGTCACACCGTGCTTTAGACATTATATTAGACTGGTGCATATCACA
The DNA here is from genome assembly GCF_032444005.1 of Ranitomeya imitator. Lineage (NCBI taxonomy): Eukaryota > Metazoa > Chordata > Amphibia > Anura > Dendrobatidae > Ranitomeya > Ranitomeya imitator. The sequence continues at coordinate 812,194,468 of NC_091283.1, forward strand.
TCTTGATATTCATTCTATATAGAAAAGGACAGAACTACAGGTTGGAGAAATAGTTCACTTTGGTCATCAAGTTATTTCTGCACAATGGGAATAGTTATTTCCTTCGTCCATACGATATAAGAAATACTATGCAATGTTCCCTGGCATCGGCACGGACATAGCCTATTTTAAGCTTAAAATGCTCTTTATTGGATGCTACATTGCAAAAACGTAGATGGTGAACAGGCAGCTGAAAAATATTGCAGATCTGCTCCATCAGAGATAATTACCTTCAGGACCTGAAGTGGCACTTCTACAGCCGGCATGTAGCGTGGTGGCTGGGTAAACATGTCTATGTGCGCTGTATTAATGGCGCAGCTGTGTTCTATACTTATGTGACATCAAAGGCTGTACATGTAGGGGAACAATGGTTTCATCATAAGGAATAACATGCTGTAATGATCTTTGTAAATGTTGAATTGGTAAAAGATTGAGACGTTTGTCTTGACTCCGTTATAAATGTGTTGTTTGTTACAGTGGGCAGAAGAAAATATTAGGAGTCTGGCAGCGGCTTATCTCCTTGAAGGATCGATTCATCTTTATCTAACCCTTTTGCCATAAACATTTGTCACCGATGGAGATCCGGGACGTCCCCATACACATAAGATTGTTGGCCGATCCCATAGAAAACCAGTCTAGTGTGAACATATATATATATAAAATCAATCACGAACTTAGTTAAAGCATACAATACTAATCTACTGCTTCTAAAGGTAAAAACAAAAGCAATGAAGCAGAATACAGGTTGGTATTCATGCAGCGTGTAGGCGCATGCTCACACTGGCCACTGAACAGACAAAGCCTAAGATAAAAACTAAATGAGGAAATACACTGCATTAAATAAATATATAGCAATAGTGCATGAAAATAATATAAGGTACTTGGTTAACATAATTTTGATCAAAAGAACGTAAAAGCCACCACATCACAGTGACCCTATTGGGGACTGTCCTAATCTCTAGTATTAAAACCTTACCTGTCTGTAGTCTGCTATGTACTGTGGTACTGTGGTACTGTGGTACATAAAATCTGTAGAAGCCAAAAATGTTTTAAAGGGAACCTGTCACCTGAATTTGGCGGGACCGGTTTTCGGTCATATGGGCAGGGTTTTCGGGTGTTTGATTCACCCTTTCGTTACCTGCTGGCTGCATGCTGGCCACAATATTGGATTGAAGTTCATTCTCTGTCCTCCGTAGTACACTGCGGGCAAAACCGAAAAGCATTAGTGCGCATGCGCCGGCGCACTATGTCCCGGAAGTATTTCGCTGTGTTCTGGGACATAGTGCGCCGGCGCATGTGCCCTAATGCTTTTCAGCTTTGCCCGCAGTTGGGCAAAGCAAGATTGCCTTGCGCAGGCGTGTACTATGGAGGACAGGGAATGAACTTCAATCCAATACTGCGGCCAGCATGCAGCCAGCGGGTAAGGAAAGGGTGAATCAAACACTCGAAAACCCTGCCCATACGAAAACTGGTCCCGCCAAATTCAGGTGACAGGTTCCCTTTAACAAAACTCTAGTGCAAAACTATGTATTTTTCTCTACCAAAAATACATGCATTTAAGTAGAAAATAAATTCCCCAAAAAATATATTGGTATTTTCATCTTAGATATTTATGGCATATCCAAGGGAGGAATAACAGAAGAATTGCACAAAACAATCCTTACATTATAGATGATTAAACTAACTGGGATTTTTACACAAACTTGCCAAGTTTACAGAACAAATTCCCTGTTTTAGATTACAGCACTGGGGACTAAGCATACTCCCTAAAATAAGGCTTCGCCATTTGCATTCTATTCTAGTAATTTGCATTCTATTGTAGTTTTGCATATTACTTCTTATTAATAAATATTTTATGTATATTAGGCTATTTTTATATCTTGTTATTCCTTGATGGTGTTTTCCAGGCTCAAGAGAAATTTCCGCAATCAGTGTATTTGGCTGCAGATTGCCAAATTGTGACAGTGCGCAGTGTGCAAACGAGCAGGATTCCCCTCTATTTCCAGGGCAAGTGGACTGTGGAATTTTCAAGCTTACGGTCACATGCCAGCTTGATTCCCCTTCTGTTCTCTCAATGTTCTATTGTGAAAAGCTGATGAGAACTAGTCAGCACATAACTGAAAATATGCAAATGCTTATATGTTAGATGGTATTGATGATGTTGGTGCTCGCTAATGTTTTTCCAGGTTTGTGCTTGCCTTGAGCACAGAAGACTCTTTGTGATGATAAATTGTTCCAAACACAGATGTATTTTACACTGCAAGTCTCCTCACAGTGGGAAATTCATCACTACTCACATTACATTAATAGAGCACAAACATGGGTAGGTCTGCTGTATACATTACATAGGAGACACAGACTGCTGTATACTTTACATGAGACACAGTGACTGCCATATACTTCACAAAGGATACAGTGAGATTGTTGTCTACATCACATAAAACATATGGGGACTGCTGTACATCACAAAGGAGACACTGAGATGGCTGTGTATGCATCACACAAGAGAAACTGAAGCTGCTGCATATAGATCACATAGGAGACATTGAAGCTGCTGTATATACATCACTTGGGAGACACTGAGACTGTTGTATACATCACACAGGAGACACTGGCACTGGTGTATATAAATCACATAGGAGACACCATGACTGCTATAAATACATCACATAGAAGACACAGTGACTACTGTATCCTTCACATAGGATAGAGTGACACTGCTGTATATACATCACATACAGTAGGATACACTGAACCAGCTGTATATATCTCAGAGGAGACACCGAGAGTGCTGTATGCATCACATAGAATACATTGGAACTGCTGTACATATATCACACAGGAGACACTGAGGATCCTGTGCATACATCACATAGGAGACTCTAAAGTTGCTCTATATACATCACATAGGATACACTGAGACTGATGTATACATAAGATAGAATACACCGAGACTGCTGCATATACATCTCATAGTAGGTACCAAGGCTGCTGTATGTACATCATGCATGATACACAGAGGCTGGTGTGTATGCATCATATAGGAGACACTGGGGCTTGTGTATATGCATCACATAGAATACATTAAGGCTGCTGTATATACATCACATAGGATACACTGAGACTGCAGAATATACATCCCATAGGATACCTATCACATAGGAGACACTGGGACTCAGGGCCGGCGTCAGCACCCGGTGTACCCGGGCAAGTGCCGGGGCCCTGGCGAGACAGGGGGGCCCATTCAGTGCTGGCGTTAGGGGCAGGCAGCTGCCTAGGGCCCCTGCTCCCCCAGGGGCCCTCAGCTAGCGGCACATCACGCAGCCGCTATGGGGCCTCTGTCGCCAGCCCCAACTACCCCGCTGCCGCATTGAACTATACTGGCGTCTGCTGGTAAAGTTCAAAGCAAATGATAGAGGAGAGAGTGTCACCTGACGCTCCCTCTCCCATGATTCCCCACTCTGACACTGCCGCTGCGGGTGCGCGATGATGTCATCGCACACTCGCTGTGTGTCAGGCAGTGCAGCGGCAGCCGCTGAGACCGGAGCAGGGAGCAGAGCGGGCACATTGAGAGGTGAGGAGTGTTTTTTTTCTGTATCTATAACAGTGAGTACTGGACTATGGGGCTATTCTTGGGGGGAGGGGGGCTGTGCAGTATACTACATGTCTGTGCTATATACTACATGGCTGTGTTATATACTACGTTGCTGTGCTATATACTATATGGGCTGTTATATGCTACGTGGCTGTGCTATATACTACGTGGGCCATGTTATATACTATGTGGCTGTGCTATATACTATACGGGCTGTTATATGCTACGTGGGCTGTGCTATATACTACATGGCTGTTCTATATACTACGTGGGCCGTGTTATATACTATGTGGCTGTGCTATATACTATATGGGCTGTTATATGCTACATGGGCTGTGATATATACTACATGGTTGTTCCATATACTATGTGGGCCGTGTTATATACTACGTGGGCTGTTTTATGCTACGTGGGCTGCTCTATATACTACGTGGGCCATGTTATATACTATGTGGGCTGTGTTATATAATATGTGGCTGTGCTATATACTATATAAGCTGTTATATGCTGCGTGGGCTGTGCTATATACTACGTGGCTGTGTTATATGCTATGTGGGCTGTTATATACTACATGGCTGTGTTATATGCTACGTGGCTGTGTTATGTACTACGTGGGCTGTGTTATATACTACATGGCTGTGTTATATGCGATCATGAATCGTGGTATGTGTTAAAGGGGGGGGCCCACTGAGACTCTTTCGCCCGGGGCCCTCAAAAACCTGAAACCGGCCCTGCTGGGACTGCTGAATATATATCAGAAAAGATACACTGAGGCTTTAGTATATAAACATTGTATAAGCAGCAGTTGCAGTGCATCCATACCGCAAAGGATGCTCTGGGACTGCTGTATACATCTCATAGGAGACACTGGAGATGGAGCATATAGATCAGACAGGATACAGTGTGACTGCTGTCTACATTACATAGAGACACTGCAACTGCTGAATTCATCATTAGGAAAGGGAACGCAGATTGTGCTAATTCCACCCACAAAGAACTTGTTGAATTGACGTTGGCACTAGCCAGTGTCAGGACATAATCCTTTGTTGCATGCGCTGCAGCATTTAGTTATGGGCTGTGTGTGTGTGTGCTCACTCGCGCTCTAAGAAAGAATTAAAGGGCTGGAAAATAGCAAAATGCAACTTACGGCCAAAGCACTTCGGTCCCTGGAATCTGCCCAGGGGTCTGAAGAAATGACAGGGCCTGAGGTTCCCGCCCTGTGTTGTAATTTAATACAGATGTCATATAGGAAACTCCGTATTGCATATCATGCAAATTGTGATAATCAGAAGCAAGTTACTGTATGATGCCTCATAGGTGCAATCTTTCATTTCATCAATGTTTCCCAAAATGTTAAATTCATGCTTTTAATGAGAAAATAATTCCATACACGGATCGTATAAATATTTCTAATTATAAAAAATATATACGAAAAAAAAAAATCATTGTTAATGAAGTGTTTAGTGCCATCTGCTGGGGAGTTTTCCTATGGAGGACCAATGACTATTCTCTAGTCCTTTCGCACACACCAAAGTTTTGCAAGTCCAAGAGTTTAATGAGCAGTTAGTAATTACTCCCATCATTACTTTACATAGATATAACCATAGTCCTCATTGATCTTCTGGAACATCCTTCTAGGTGACCTTCATGACTATTATCAGAAGACCCTTTCACATTGTAATTTTTTTAATGCTTATTAACCTATTGGATAATATCCACCTACAGTCATTCCATGTCACCTAATTCATGTAGTTTTCACATTGTCCATGGCATTTATGTCCACTCACTCAATTACAGGAAAGCCATTACCCCCATAATGTATGCATCTCTGTATCATGGATGTAATAATTGTGAAATGACTTGGAGATATGGATCGCATCTTACGTTTGTAGGCAAGCACCTATAGATTTCTTACCAGCATTTCCCGGAGACGCTTTTATGCCGTTATCTACTGCTGAAAATTTGTACAGCACACGCCTAGTGGGACTGCTAATCTGCGTGGGGCTAACAAATCTTTTTCAAGCTGTGTATCTTTCTTTATAAAGGAGCCAGAAGCAGCTGAAAGGAAATTAATTATTCTGGCAGTAATTGTTCAAGAAAGAAGCAGATCTGAGAGAACAAATTAGTAATTAAATCATAATTAAGCACACTTACCTAATTTAATGATTCTACAGTCATTTAAGAAGCCTTAATTGGCTCCAGAGTTGGAGCAATAACAAGACGGCAATGTATGAGGTCAGGAGAAAAGGTTTAATTGATCATAATAAGTCTTTGATGGCCAAGGATGAATTATCTCATTGAATGCCGGCCTTGGCCAAAAGTCAAGTACAACCTCGCCCCCCGGGAGGTGGAGAATCATGACTGGCACTGACAATTTTTGGGAGGTCCTTGTTAAATGCATCCACCTCATAGTTTAGCTGTTGATATTGACAGGACATTTCGAAAACTTTAAAGAGGGTCTGTCAGGTCTCCTGACATATCTGTTTTATTAAATACTTGCATTCGGCACTTAAGGTACCGTCACACTCAGCAACTTTGCAAAGAGAACGACAAGAATCCGTGACGTTGCAGCATCCTGGATAGCGATCTCGTTGTGTTTGACACGCAGCAGCGATCTGGATCCCGCTGTGCCATCGCTGGTCGGAGCTAGAAGTCCAGAACTTTATTTCGTCGCCAGGTCGGCGTGTATCGTCATGTTTAACATCAAAAGCAACGACGCCAGCAACGAGCATAGGGCCCCTAGATGTGTGTCGGATCAGTACACTCCGGCTGTTTGACATGGAGCTAACAACCAGCGAGAACGAGAAGGGAGTCACCGTTACGTCACTGGATCGCTCCTGCATCGTTCTGGAGTTGGTGTTTTTGACGTCTCTACAGCGACCTAAACAGCGAAACTCCAGCGATCTAGTTTAGTTTAGGTCGGCTCGTTGTCTATATCGCTGCAGCGTCGCTGAGTGTGACGGTATCTTAAGTACAAACTCTCATTATTTCTTATCATTCTGAGCTGTGCCATTCCACTGTTACTCATCCTAGAGATACATATGAATACACTGACACCTGACAGCTCGATTCATCAAAGCTTTTATGCTTTGTCGCAAAATTTTGGCAAAAGCAAATTTTGTGATGTTTAGCGCTCTCACTTTATTTTACCACAGCTCGAACAAAGGGATGACTTCCAGGACTTGACAACTTCTGCTCAACAAATTCACTACTCCACAAAGCTTACACCAGTAGGGACAGAAGTAAAATTTTCGTTGAGGCACACATGTTGGCACACAGTTTTGATTCTTTAAGAGACTTAAGCCACTTAATGAATCAGGAACCTTGTTCTCTAACACATCAAGACCGGTGAGAAAATCGGCAGTTTATACAGTACAGACCGAAAGTTTGGACACAACTTCTCATTTAAAGATTTTTCTGTATTTTCATGACAATGAAAATTGTACATTCACACTCAAGGCATCAAAACTATGAATTAACACATGTGGAATTATATACTTAACAAAAAAGTGTGAAACAACTGAAATTATATCTTATATTCTAGGTTCTTCTAAGTAGCCACCTTTTGCTTTGATGCAGTAAATAGTAATAACGGTCCTAGGAGCGCTGGTAATGAGACCAAAACAAGGATTTTAGTGTTGAACCACAACGCGTTTCAACGGTTAAACCGTCTTCATCAGGTGGAAAAAGGAGCCCAGCTCATCCAGGGCCCAGGAGTAACGATTGCCAGTGAAGCAAAGGACTGCAGGGCAGCCTCGTCATGGTGGCAGACAGTTATATAGGAAGATGTCTGCATGTCTGGTGCGGAACAGACCGGGAACTCCTAAAGATAGTCAGACCTGTCAGACAGCATGCTGCAGTACCGGGGACGATTGTACGATCCTGCAATAGCCCTAAACAAATGAGAAACAGCACAGGGAAAGAAATTGTCGCATCTTATGAAGTATCTGGTGCTGTACCTAAATGTGAATTGGACGAGCTGAGAAAGGAACTGAGTAAAATCGTTTGTTTTAAGTTGGAACCTGACTCTGTCTCTCTTTGTGTGGAAACTCAAGAGGGAGACTCCCAGCGGACCAGAGAG